>NW_027466519.1:10200000-10357500 GCF_050575085.1 Anarhichas minor | reverse complement strand
GACTCAAATGAATACATGAAACGCCATATTTTCATTTTAATTATCCTATCTCGTTGTCTTCTGTCCTCTGCAATGGTTGATGGCACCTGACTGGAGAATTAACACCACCAACTTTTTATCTTACGCCCAAATATTTGCATCACAGTAGTGGATGGAAACCCACATTATTTCACATTTTCTTTTGTTGATGTCTTGTACATTTGCACTAAATCTGGATGGACAACAGTCATATTCTAACCATATATTACGTACAAATAATTTCAATTGAAATGTTAATTAAATGTTAAACAGCTACCAATGTTGATCAAATCAATAGTGGTCAAAAATATCCACAACTGCCAAGCAAAGCCCTTATTTTGAAAAAACGTTCAAATGATTTAGATTTTCTTTTTTGACATTTTTAAACTTTCGGGGTGTACAAACCATTCCACTGTACTGTATGTAAAGTCACTCTTATGCACTTCTATTGATTCCTTAAGCCAAACAGAAAATGTACACTTGATGTTAACCAATGACTGTTATATGATTAAAGCTTATTTCAAACTAACTTTTGAGAAAATAAGTCTTTTCTGCCTGAATAAGAACTTCTGATTGGATTGAGCTTTAAGGCTAAAAGGCTTTAATGCTGTGCAGTATGGAACATTTATTTCTGTTCCTATTATTACCATGAGGAAATATAAAGAGTTATACAAGAAAGTGAAAAATGTTTTCAAAGGTTCAATATAAACTACAGATCCAATAAATACCAACAGTCAAAGGCCCTGGAGAGGCTTGGAATGGGGTCCTACTGGTTCTCTTGTGTGAGAGATCTCTGTCTGTACTGATGTGTCTGAGCCTTTTGAACTAGGAGGAGCTAGGAACTAGTGAAGTGAGCTAGGCTCCTGTGTAAAACAGCTGATGCTGCACACCAATCTTAGTGATTTATCTTTATTTGAGTCAAATGTGATGAAGTTGTTGGGCTTTTTGCTGATGTCTCTTGGCCACTATCGATCACAGCTGACTGATGAAGCGGATTAGCTTAGTGTTTGAGTGTATTGAGTGAAACTTTAGAAAAATTACAGTTTTAATATTTTATTTTAGCATTACCTTCATTTTTGCATTGATTGTTATTTACTGCAATATAGAAATCTTAACATTTTAACCCAAGTTTTCAGTGGCTTCAAGTTAGTAATCAGTTTTTTGTTTTGGAGATTTTTCTCGGATTAAAAGAAATACTTCACCCCCCCACAATGAAAAGTTGTATATCAATGACTCACCCTTCTTCTTCTTGAAGAAAACTTTGTTTCTCTCCCATGCCTCCTCGATAAATAGTGAATAAAGAAACGGAGAAGTCTTAATGAATTGATGTAAATTAGGGACGTGTTAAACAACAAAACTATATCAAAACATCCGTTTACCAATTCTCATACAACTCATGCAGTACGATCCAAGCCCAATTTATCCAGCTCAGTACTCCCCAACCACATGCCACTTTGCTGAAACCTTATTATGCAAAACATTTGCGTGACACCGATTGTGTTTTGAATAATAAGGCTTTAGTGAAGATGCATGTGTTTGTGAAGTAGTGAGCATGCAACTGGATAGATGGGACTTGATTATACTCAGGCCCTGTCCACACCACTCCATTTTTACTCCGTATTTGCTACGTTTACACTGAGCGGCCACACTACGCCGGAGTTTTGGAGCACCCTAAACGGAGGAATCTGAAAACTCCGCCGAGGTTGGAGGTGTTTGAGAACTCCGGGGTTGCGTTTGCGTGTGGACGGTCGGATACGGATGTGCTTAGAAAAAATTACGCCCACACCCGTGTTCGCTACTGGATTGGTTCTTGGCAACCATGACGTCTCCGTCCCTGATTCGTCACACTCACTATCACGTGACCCGTACCCGGAAGAAAACAAACTGGGCTACCAGCGATTCATTTCAACATGGATAACTAATTGCAAGCGTTGCTGCTAGCACAACAGCTACATGATGTTGCTGCTAACACAACAGCTAGCAGCAGTTAGCAGCTGTTGTGCAGTAAAAGTCTGCATTTCTGTGGAGCAGCTCGTTGTTTTTAGATTCTAATGACAAGACACGCTGCACTAACGTTTTACTTCTTCCGTTTGGTAGCCTTGAGAGACCTTAGTCTGTAAGTATGTATTTATGAAGCATGAAAAGATGTACGTAGATATATTCTATTTGCGTGTTTAGTATAACATTTGTGTTGTATTAAATGCTAATCGCGGTTAGCATTTCTCCATTGGCGGTAATGTTAAAATTAGCTTAGAAGCTAGCTAGTCGGACATGATGTTCAGAGCTACTAGTGAGAACAGACATCAACAACACGGAGGAAACGAGTGAGAGACGTGTGTTGACCACATTGATGGACCCATAATCTAGTAAATGTTTATGTGTAAGTGTTGATGTTAAAGTAAATTTGGAGAGAGAGAGAGAGATAGACCCGCAGCGCTATAACTACGTCTGAAAAATAAAACTTCTAAAACTTTCCACGAACTGTGTCTGTTTGAGTTTATAGAGGGAGATTTTAGAGGAAGATCTTAAGTATCAAATACAACCTTTCATTATTAAAGACTACTTTATTACTCTGTCGTATTTCTTTTTTTTAAAACTAAGCAAGCAATCCATTTCCTGTTTACACCGTCACGCGCATGCCCAGTGTACGTTAATGGTCACGTGCTGTCCGCCTTCGAAGGCTGCCGTGTGGACGCAGATCAACTCGAGAATGATGCTGAAACTCCCGTGTGGACGGAGATCGTTTCTATTTGACAAATCTGCATCCAAGGAGAAACGGAGTAATGTGGACAGGGCCTCAGTGGTGGGCCGTCAGGGCCTGCAAGGCCTTCTCTGCTGGCCTAAACAGAATCACAAAGCTATATCTATTTTGTAATTTAATAATTGTTTTTAAATACACTACATGTATTATAATTTATAAAAATATTTTCCCCATTATCTTATTTTCTCATTGCACAGCTTCTGTCTTCCTCAGTTGCTCTGCTTCCAGTGCAGCTTGTTTTAAGTAGAGCTTTTATCCAATCAGATCTCACCTCTGTGTCTCTGGGTAAGAACAGAGGCCCGAGGCCTGCAGACTCACAAGTGCATCCATGTGCAGTTTAAGTGAATGGGGACGATATTGTTGATTGTCATAGTGTTCAACCAATCAGATCTTTAGTTTGACATGTTGGGCGTATTCTTTGACGTGTCAGAGCTTCTAGAGCAGACCTGGGCATTGTACGCCCGCGGGCCACATCCGGCCCGCGAGCTGTTGCCGTCCGGCCCGCGGGAGGTCATTGGGAAATTAGGAATAAACCGTAAATAAGTGCACATCATGCACAGAATAGAGCTGCATTGCTTTTATTTTGAAGGCGACTTTTGTTGTTTTTTTTCTTCTCAATTTACGTATGTAGATGAAGGTATGTGAGCAGCAGCGTCACTGCAGTGTGTTGGCGAACTGAGTTTACGGGAGATGTGAGTTAGCTGTTAGCCCTCAAAAATGTCAGCCTGTGTTAAAAAAGAAAGACTGACAGAGTGTAGAGTTTTTAACAAAATATGGACTTTAAAGTGTTTTTTTACTGAAGTCAAAGGTAAAGCCGTGTGCTTAGTTTGTGGAGAACAAGTCGCGGAGAAATACGAAAGCTTGACGGATGCAGAGCGGGTACGGACGTCTGAGGCTTTGCTAGCTAAGCTGCAAAAGCAAGAAGGCCTTTTTACCAAGCTTCACACATCCAGGGATGCAGCCGCCAACACCAGCTTTGTGATATCACACAAAATTGCAAAAACCAGTAAGCCATTCTCTGATGGGGAGTTTATCAAAGAGTGTTTGGTGGACTCTGCTGCACTACTAGGCCCCCAGAAAAAAGACGCGTTCGAGAATGTGCCGCTCTCCAGGCGCACCGTAACGAGGAGGATCGAGGACATCGAGGGACATCTGGAGCTTCAGCTGCAAAGAAAAGCAGACAATTGCGAACTTTTCTCCTTGGCTCTGGACGAGAGCTGCGATGTCCGCGACACAGCAAGTTACTCATCTTTGTACGTGGGATAACGAAAGACTTCGTGATTACAGAGGAGCTGCAGCAATGCAGTCAATGAAAGGGACGACGGGGAGTGATGTGTTCACGGAGGTAAATGCTTCCACAAGCTGGGACTGAAATGGGACAAACTGGCATGTGTCACAACCGATGGTTGTCCAAAAAATCTGACGGGGAAAAATGTCGGACTTTTAAAAGAGTTCGGGACCTGAGAGCAGAGATTCAAGAGTTTTGTGAGAAGAAAGGAAAGGACCTCCCAGAGCTCTCTGATGTAAACTGGATGACAGATTTTGCATTTGCTGTTGATGTGATGAATGATCTGAATACCAAACTGCAAGGCAAGGGCCTCTTTGCACATGACATGCAGCCTGGTGAAGGCTTTCATGAGAAAGTTGCAGTTTCTTTCAAGCCAGATGCAGGTAACACTCTCACCCACCTGCACACCCTGAAAGGGTCAGTTGAACATCTCCACAGGTATCATCCATGTTAGGGGCACTGCATGGTGAGTTTTCAAGGCCATTTCAAGACTTCAAAACAGTTGAGTGAAATGCACATGATGTCTTCTCCTTCACGTGCAGTGTGGATGATGCTCCCAGTGATGTTCAGCTCCAGCTCATTGACCTGCAGTCTGATGCAGGACTGCAGAGCACTTTAAGTCAGTATCACTGCTGGATTTGTATTCTCTCAAAGAGGAGAACGTTCCACACATGAGGAGGCATGCTCAGAAGATGTTGGTTCTCTTTGGATCGACCTACATCTGTGAACAAACATTCTCTGTGATGAAGTTGAACAAATCCAGATCCAGATCCTCTCTCACTGACATCAGCTGTCAGCTGTCCTTCACATCTCACCTCACACATTCAGCCTGACTTCAGTGCACTTGTTCAAGCCCAACAAAGACTAGATTTCTGGCACTGAACTGAAAAACAGAAAGAGGTCATTTGTATAGTAATAGTTCCATCCATCCATCCATTTTCCTCCGCTTATCCGGGGTCGGGTCGCGGTGGCAACAGGCCAAGCAGGCTGACCCAGACTTCCCTCTCACCGGCAACATGTTCCAGCTCATTCTGGGGGATCCCGAGGCGTTCCCAGGCCAGCTGGGAGATGTAATCCCTCCAGCGTGTTCTGGGTCTTCCCCAGGGTCTCTTCCCAGTTGGACGTGCCTGGAAAACCTCCAGTGGGAGGCGTCCAGGAGGCATCCTAATTAGATGCCCGAAC
Organism: Anarhichas minor; assembly: GCF_050575085.1. NCBI lineage: Eukaryota > Metazoa > Chordata > Actinopteri > Perciformes > Anarhichadidae > Anarhichas > Anarhichas minor. The sequence goes on along the minus strand of NW_027466519.1, from coordinate 10,352,251 downwards.
CACCTCAGCTGACTCCTTTCGACGCGAAGGAGTAGCGGCTCGACTCCAAGCTCCCTCCTGATGACCGAGCTCCTTACCCTATCTCTAAGGCTGAGCCCGGCCACCCTACGGAGGAAGCTCATTTCGGCCGCTTGTAGCCGCGACCTTGTCCTTTCGGTCACGACCCAGAGTTCATGACCATAGGTGAGGGTAGGAACGTAGACCGAGTGGTAAATTGAGAGCTTTGCCTTCCGGCTCAGCTCCCTCTTCACCAAGACGGTCCGGTGCAGCGCCTGCTTTACTGCTGCAGCCGCACCGATCCGTCTGTCGATCTCCCGCTCCATCTTACCCTCACTCGTGAACAAGACCCCGAGATACTTGAACTCCTTCGCTTGAGGTAGGCACTCCGTCCCCACCTGGAGGGAGCAATCCACCGGTTTCCGGCAGAGCACCATGGCCTCAGATTTGGAGGTGCTAACTCTCATCCCCGCTGCTTCACACTCGGCTGCAAACCGCCCCAGTGAATGCTGGAGGTCACAATCCGAGGAGGCTAACAGGACCACATCATCTGCAAACAGCAGAGAGGCGATCCCGAGACCCCCGAACCTGACGTTCTCCACCCCCCGGCTGCGCCTAGATATCCTGTCCATGAAAGTCACGAACAGGACCGAGACAAAGGGCAGCCCTGGCGGAGGCCAACACCCACCGGGAACGTGTCTGACTTATTGCCGAGAATGCGGACACAGCTCCTACTGCAGTCGTACAGAGACCGGATCGCCCATTGTAATGGGTCCGGCACCCCATACTCCCGCAGCACCCCCCACAAGAACCCCCGAGGGACCCGGTCGAAAGCCTTCTCCAAGTCCACAAAGCACATGTAGACTGGTTGGGCAAACTCCCAGAACCCCTCCAGTAGTCTTGCGAGGGTAAAGAGCTGGTCCACTGTTCCACGGCCAGGACGGAATCCGCATTGCTCCTCTTGAATCTGAGGTTCGACAAACGGTCGGAGCCTCCTTTCCAGCACCCTGGCATAAGTTTCAGCATTCGCGACCACCGCAGCTGCAGCCCTTCTGGCCTGCCGGTACCTGTCAGCTGCTTCGGGAGACCCCTGGGCCAACCAGGCCTTGAAGGTCTCCTTCTTCAGCTTGACGGCTTCCCTCACCTCCGGTGTCCACCACCGGGTTCTCGGGTTGCCGCCACGACAGGCACCGATGACCTTCCGGCCACAGCTCCTAGCGGCCGCGTCCACAATAGAGGCTTTGAACATGGTCCATTCGGATTCCGTGTCCCCAACCTCCCTCGGGATGTGTGAGAAGTTCTTCCGGAGGTGGGAGTTAAAGACCTCCCAGACAGGGTCTTCCGCCAGATGTTCCCAGTTCACCCTCACTACACGTTTGGGCTTGCCGGGTCTTTCCAACCGGTTCCCCTGCCATCTGATCCAACTCACCACCAGGTGGTGATCAGTTGACAGCTCTGCTCCTCTCTTCACCCGAGTGTCCAAGACATACGGCCGCAAATCAAATGATACGATTACAAAGTCGATCATTGATCTCCGGCCTAAGGTGTTCTGGTACCAGGTACACTTATGAGCCACCTTATGTTCGAACATGGTGTTCGTTATGGCCAAACCGTGGCACGCACAGAAGTCCAATAACAAAACACCATTCGGGTTCAGATCGGGCAAGCCGTTCCTCCCAATCACCCCCCGCCAGGTTTCTCCGTCATTGCCCACGTGAGCGTTGAAGTCCCCCAGGAGAACTATGGAGTCGGTAGGCGGCGCCCTTTCCAGGACCCCTCCCACCGACTCCAAGAAGGCCGGATACTCTGAACTGCTGTTTGGTGCATAAGCACAAACCACAGTCAGAGCCTTGCTCCCCGCAACCCGTAGGCGCATGGAGGCAACCCTCTCGTTCTCCGGGGAGAACTCCAACACAGCGGCGCTCAGCCGGGGGCTCGTGAGTATCCCCACTCCCGCCCGGCGCCTCTCACCCTGGGCAACTCCGGAAAAGGACAAAGTCCAACCCCTCTCCAGGAGCTTGGTTCCAGAGCCAGCGCTGTGTGTGGAGGTGAGTCCAACTATATCTAGCTGGTACCGCTCCACCTCCTGCACCAGCTCTGGCTCTTTCCCCGCTAGCGAGGTGACGTTCCACGTCCCTAGAGCTAGTCTATGCTGCCGGCGATCGGCTCGCCCAGGCCTCAAGCCTGACCCGCCGCCCGGTCTGCATTGCACCCGACCCCGATGCTTATCCCTGATAGTAATAGTTATACTAATAAAAGTACTACTTTTGTAAAAACATGATCCCCGTCAGTGTTCTACTATTATATATGGATATTACAAATGTATATGTGTTTGGATTATTCCTGCTGCAGATGTTTTAGGTGGAGCTCATTTTAACTCCTTTATACTCTGTTGTTGTTTGTGTAGTTAGGAAGGGTTTGACAAATTATAATGTGCAAAGTAACTAGTAACTAAAGCTGGCAGACTAATGTAGTGGAGTAAAAAGTACAATATTTCCCTCTGAGATGTAGTGGAGTAGAAGTACAAAGTTAAATAAAATATAAATACTAAAGTAAAGTACCTTGAATTTGTACATAAGTACAGTACTTAAGAAAATATACTTAGTTACATTCCACCACTGATCATAACATTTACTCTCACCACTCACAGCTCATCAACACCATACAATGTACTGCTTTATATAAAGAGGTGGAATAATATAGAGCAGGATTGAGTTCAGTCTGTTGGTCCGGCCCTCCACAACAGTCCCTGTTTCTCATGTGGCCACTTGGGAAAAATAATTGCCCCCCCTGTTCTAGGTAGTCTACAACTACGTCAGCATTAACGTGCAGCTTGATTGGTCAGTGGGTTAGCGTGACTGTTGTGAAACTAGCTAGCAGAACTTTGTAGTAATAAGAGTTAAAGTTTTTAAGATATGTAAGACGTTTTTACGTGACATTATATTTTTAGCGTTTTGACATGTCTGTTGGTAACAATCCCAATATCTGCTGCCTCTGTCGAGCGGACACTTTCAGCCTCAAACGCATTAAAACGTATTCAAGAAATACAACTGGGGAGGCTCGACTGTCTTCACTGGCGTCCATGAATCCAGAAGGACTTCTTACTGGAACTGAACCACACCGATGTAACGTTACTGTACAACCGTGTCATTGAACTCTTTGTAATCAAAGAAAGGATGATGGACCTGCTTTGTTGTCATATAAATATACGTGACTGTTTTTTGTGAGTTTGTTCTTGTCATTGTGTTAATTACATTGATTTTGACTATATGCATTGTCCTTTAATGACGAAGCATCCTGACATGCTGGCGTCATAATGAGGTTAGTGGGAGGTGGTTCAACTGTAGTAGGACAGCACTGAAGCACCAGGTATAAAACACACGGCTCGCCACTGAAGCTAGCGCTACTCTTCATGCCTGTCACTGGGTCCAATTACGGCACGCAGGGTTTCGCAGTGAGTTTTACATTACTTCCGAGATTTTTTATTTATTACATCATAATTTGTTGCAAAGAGAAAATAAATGTGGTTCAAAACTGATTCTGATTTGGCCCTCTTCCTTTTAGACTAGTATGTAATATGAAGCATCGTGTTAGTTCATACAGAACAGTCATACGCCCCCAGCTGTAACCAGCTGACAGCCAGCCGGTTGAATCATCGCTTCTAATCGGTCACACACCAAGCACAGCTCACTCTTCAGGTTCATTTAAATATGACTCCCTCCTCACTGATCCTTTCTACACCAATGCTGTTACAGACCGTACTGCTGGCAAAGCTTTGCCTCTACCCTTTCAAGTTCAGAGTTCAAACAAATGCATGCTCTAGCGGCTAGAGAATTGCTCAACTTGGCATTGAATGCCAAGTTGAGCAATTCTAGTCCAGCACCGGCAAAACTAAAGGAACACTTCCTAAAGCTGCATGGAGATGGGAAATACAAGAACACAACGCTCGCTGAATTCAAGGTGAAGAGAGCCAGATTCGATGAAAAGGCTGCTCTGCCTGTTCTCGGCTTTGTACCCATCGACAAACCGATCCTCACAGCATCACAGTACCAACATTGTCACGCAGATTGCTTCGAAAATTCTGAGTTCATTCTCATTTTGGCGTACATGGCCGATATTTTCGATGCTCTCAATCATCTCAATCGACAGATGCAGGGCGGTGGAGTCAACATCATCGAAGCGGAAAAAAACCTGAAGGCGTTTCAAAAAAAGCTACCTTTATGGAAACGACGAACAGAGAATGATAACTTCGCAAACTTTCCCCTGCTGGACGACTGTGTAAGTAAGATCGAAGACGTGTCTGGAATTGGAGACATTTCTGTACCTGGGGAGCTGAAGCAAGCAATTGCCATGCACTTAGATGAGCTCGCAAAGTCTCTCGACGGATACTTCCCCACCAGAGAGTCATATCCAGCATGGGTGAGACAGCCGTTCACGTTTAGTGTTGCGACAGCAGATGTCAACGATGAATACCTCGAAGAAATCATTGAACTTCAGCAGAGCCAGCTTCAACAGCAACTCTTCAGAACAACAACGCTCTCAACGTTTTGGTGTCACCAAATCGTACCATACCCTCTTATTGCTAAGAAAGCCCTTGAGATACTCGCACCTTTTGTTTCAACGTATCTTTGCGAGCAATCTTTTTCGAGGATGGTAGACATAAAAACTAAGAAAAGGAACAGACTTTGTTGCGAAAATGATATGAGAGTGGCACTTGCCAAGGTGAAGCCGCGCATTTCTGAACTTGTATCTGAAAGGCAACAGCAAAAGTCACATTGATTTGCAGTAAATATTCATTGAGCTATGTTTTTGTGTGAAATTCATGTTTTGTTGGTTTTGTTCTTTGAACACAGTGATTTTGTGTGCAACTGATGCATGGTCAATTTTGTGCACTAATAAAATATATACCCATGTTTTGAAGAAATCATATTTTATTTTTCCAATTACGAAGGGTTCGGTGAATGCACTGATGAAGCTTGCAGGGTTCAGTACCTCCAATAAGGTTAAGAACCACTGGTTAAGAACCACTCTAGGCTAGACTCTAGCCTAGAGTCTAGCCACAACAAGATCTTTATGAATCGAGGCGGTGGTAGTCAGAATCAGAACCGTTTATTGCCAAGGTATGTCGAACATACTGTACAAGGAATTTGACATGACGGGAGGTGCAAACATTTAACAATCAACAACAATCAACACGGTGCAAAGTAGAAACATATTGAAATTTACAGAAAAATATAAAATAAAGTAATATATAAAATAAAGTGCACAAACGAACAGATTACAGGACTATAAACAAGTGAGATGTAAGTGTAGTGTAAAAGTGTCGTGTATTTAAATAAGAACCTAGAAGGGATGTGCGGGGGAGTGACCAGTAGGAAATTGTCCTGAGGATGACAGAGTACTCATGGGAAAATGCCAGCCAGGTCTCAGACCCAGAATACCGACGCTTGGCGTAGCTCTCGGCGTATTGATACTATCACACAAGGCCCCCTATAGCTTCTGTGTGAGACATGCCAGGCTTTCAACTAACTCCAATGTAAAGTCAAGTACCCTAACAGGGACCAATTCACGTTATCCACGTGTTACCCTAACAGCAACCATTTCACATCGTTAACCGCATGTGCGAACCTTCTGTGTCAACAAGCAAAAGGCTGCATCTGGCGGCTTCTGCCCATGCAGCAAAATATGATTAGTAGGTATGAGAAAACAGGAAACCACTTTTGTCCACAGCAGCCACCAAACACAAAATGAAAGTTCCTTGTAGTTGCTTTAAAGGTCTAGTGTGTAGGATCTGGCGTCATCTAGTGTTGAGGTTGCAGATTTCAACTAACTGAAAATCCTCCCGTGTGCCAAGCGTGTAGAAGGCCAAACACGAAAACGGGTATGGCCCTATCTTGAGCCAGTGTTTGGTTTGTCCATTCCGGGCTGCTGTAGAAACATGTCATCCGGCTCCGTAAAGAGGACCCACTCCGTATGTGGATATGAATGGCCTATTCTAAAAGGTAAAGAAAACACACATTCCATTTCTACTAATAGAGCCCCCTAAATGCTACACATTGTATCTTTAATGTAACTGAGCAGTTGAAAAAAAGGACCTGATTTTAAAGATTTTGACTGGACAACATATTTCACTTGATACTCTTTTTGTAATTTTAGCACCGACAAAAGACTGCAGATTCAGTAGCAGACAGACTCAAAAAGATTTGATTGTAGAATTTATTTGGCAAACACATTGATGCATTACCAACTGTTGAGCATGAGAGCACATCTATATTCTAAAAGTTTGCAGTGTAGCAATAAAAAAACAAAACAGTAATACAGAATCTGTATGCATAGAAATGCCGGTATTTCATATTACAAACAAACCTCTCCAAAGATTTTAAGAGATTCCAAACACTGTATGAAAACATAAAAATGACATTTAACTTTATTTCAATCGTCATATACGTACAGGTACATACATGAAATATGACCTGAGCATTCAACCCATCTTAAATATTTAGAGCACTGCTGACAGAGAGGGAAGTGTTCAGGATAATTTCAATGGAAAAAAAGCCACAATGGTAAATTACTTTGATCCACAGATCATGAGGTCATAGATTCATTTGTATCTATGGCCTGTAAGTTCAAATGGAAGAGCTTGAATTTAAAAGTGTGACAAGAGAGAAAACAATGTCAAACTGAAGAGGGAAATGAAGAGCAATATATGAAGTACTGTTTCTCAGTTGTTCTCGTCCCTCACATTTGCTTTTGCACTTTGACATTTGCAATCGAGCTTTATGTAAATAAGCAGGCATGGACTGACCGCCCTACTAAAACTGTGGCCTAATTTTCTCAGGACTTCCCTGAGGGAATTCATCCTCAGTAACAAATAAGCAGCACAGGGAAAAAAATGCTACAGCTACAAACAGGAAGCGTATCCAGCAATCCACAGGGTGCGTCCGACTCACATTCTGATCTCTTCTGATGGCCGATTCATGTACTCCTGAAAGACCGAACGTAAAGGCAGCCATCTCTTTGTTGAAGCTTTGATAGCTATGATCCATCTGTAAAGAACATCAGAAGCATCAACATGGAAACATCTGTTCTTCAACTGGGGTTTTCCTCATTCACTGGGTTTCACCTCTTCCCACTCCAGGAGCTTGATGGACATATAAACTATGGCTGGGTATCGATGAAAAAAAAAGGTTCAATACTAAAGCTGATGGAATACCTGAGTTTCTGAACTAATACCAAATGGAGATTTTTTTCTTTTACCTCTGTAGTGACTTTAACAAATATCCATTTTTATATATTAAAGCCACTGGGGGGCGAATGGGAGAACTTGTTCCACAAATATTTCAATGTCCAATGCGCTGTCTCTTTAGATCCGTTGATCCTTTTATTCAAATACATATTGGCACCGTAACAGAATACAGGATACTTTAAAGGATAGTATAAGACCTTGAAACTAGCTCACATGCCGGCTGACACGTTACATTGACACGACACCTTGACACGGTCAAAAACTGTTAGCTTCCCGTCCACACACACAGCTTCCCGTCCACACACACACACACCTGATCCTCATTACCAGGCACTTACATATATGCACATTTAGGTTAATGTGCCACCCACTGTTCAATGTCAGAACTGCATGTGTACACACCCCATGTTTCCCTCAAAGACATAAGAAAACAACAAAACCACATTATGGCTCTAACAACCTCCTTTGTGACTTTTTAAATATGTATTAGGGACCAGGGTCTTTCCCTAACCAAGTGCTTTGTGTGCCTAAATAGACGCATACCAACATTTATCATGTTCTAAAGTTTCCAGATACGTTAATATGTTTAGCATTAACATATTGTGGCATCACAAGGGGCCAGGTGGTAGATGGGTGCTACATCCCCTTTAATGATCAGCAGCCACATCACAAAATGGCCACCGAGGCACGGACTACAGCTCCCAGAAGGCCTCGCCACTCACCCAGGTGTGGGTATTTAAGTCACCTGATTAAAACAGGACAGAATTGCTGCAGGAGGAGAGGAGATGGAAGAGAGCACACGGCTGCAAGGAGCGTCAAGAACTAACCTGGACTGGAGAACGGCGTAAAGAAAAGTACCGAGCCAGACTGAGGAGGATTGAAAGGAAGAAGGCTCGGTAGCTTGTGAAACCGAGGACACCCTAAGTTGAGTTTTATTAATACTGTTCAGTTGAACGAAGCTTTATCTCCTCTTGGACGCTTTTGTTTGTTTTGGACTTTTTGAGTTTGATAACGAGAATTACCTGAGTTGCCAGAAACAGAAGACTAAAACTTGGCCTTTTTCTGGGAACCTTTGATTTTTTTGCCTGTTTTTATGAATTACCTTGCACCACCTCACCCTTGCCTGCTATATTGACCTCTCATGACATTACAATATTAGGTTAATTGCAAATGTTCTCATTTCTATAGGACATTTTTCCTCTGCTCAGAATATGATGCTGGCAATGACTGGTCAAGCAAATGTGCTGTGTCGCATAAAAACAAGGAGTTCTATAACACAAGATAGTAACCAGTATTATCTCTACACCAATAATGAGCTGCAGCCAACTGTAAGAAACAAAGTCTAAAGGTATTTAATCTTGCTGAGGTGTTGAAGGTATGCTGGTTTGCACAACCCTCAGTAAGAGCGGGAAGTCACCTGAGCACTGTATCTAACAACTCACTGTGGCTCTTTCTGTTTGTAATTTTCATCCCTGCAATAATTATAACAGATCCACTGACCACATAGCACCATGTCCATATCTTGTTGTGCAGACTAAGTTTTAGAAGGACAGTTACTTCAGTTACATTGCATTTGCTCCATTTACCATCTCTTCTTCACAATAAAAGCCACCCAGTGGTTCGCTATTGGAATACTTTATTTAAAGCTACTGTGGTACATAACGTGGTTGGTGTAGGTGGAGAGAAATAGCAGCGTGGGGCTAGTTAGCTCCGAGATAGCAACTTTGGCTGTTACAAGTAAATGTTTGATTTGCAGTAACTTAACACTTAACAAATTCAAACAGGAATGTGTGAAACTAAACTCCAAACCACAGAGGTTCAGTCAGAAGCTACACAAGTACTACGGTAAAGACAAATTGATTAAAACGTGAAAAAAAAGAGCTTTCGTTGTTGTCCGCACAAACGGATATGTTCAGGCTCTGTTTAGCGCAAGACCCCGAGGGGTTTAATCCAGGTGGCCTTTAACTAAGGCCATATCAACACTACGTTTCCATTTTAAACGCATATGTTTTGCTACGTTTACGCTGAGCGGCCACACTACGCAGGCGTTTTCGAGCACCGAAAACGGAGGAGTTTGAAAACTCTCCCGAAGACGGATAAGTTTGAAAACTCCGGGTTGCATTTTCATGTGGACGGTCGAAAACGGATAAATTTAGAAACGATGACGCCCACACCCGCGTTCGCTACTTGATTGGTTCTTAGCAGTCATGACGTGTCCTTCCCTGATTCGTCATACTCCTATCACCTGACCCTTACCCGGAAGCCCACAAACAACATTGATTACCAGGTTAATTTAACATGGACAATTGATTACAGGTGTTTGACCTTGTTGTCTTTAGCAGCTGTTGTCCAGTTAAAGTCTGCATGTTATAATTCTACTACTGCCGACATGTGGAGGAAGCGGCTGTTATTGGAGCGATTAGCGAGCGGCGTTACCAGCCCTACGGAGCGGATGTCTGAAGTCACGGTTAGCGGCTTTAGGGAAGGTGGACGGACACAAAATGGAGGACTTTCCTTTGCTTATTTTGTTCTTCCCATCTATTGTGAAGTCCACAGATGTAAAAGGAACAAAAGCAGTAAATGCTATTCATGACAGATAGTTAAGCCACCAGCAGAGCTACGAGTGAGAACAGACAATGAAACCGAGGAAACGAGTGAGAGACGTGTTGACCAGATTTATGGACCCATCATCTAGTAAACCTTTACGTGCAAGTGTTGATTTTAAAGTAAATTTGATATGTGAGAGAGAGAGATAGAGCAAGACCCGCAGTGCTGTAACTAAGTCTGAAAAATAAAACTTCTAAAACTTTCCACGAACTGTCAGAGTAATAAAGTAGTCTTTAATAATGAAAGGTCGTGTTTGATACTTAAGATCTTCTCTAAAATCTTCCTCTATAAACTCAGTCATATTTTTTTAAACTAAGCAACCAATCTACTTCCTGTTTACATCGACACCCACGCGCATGCCCAGTGTACGTGAAGAGTCACGTGATATTCGTTTTCAGGCATTTTCATATGGACGGAGACCAATTCAAAAACGATGCTGAAACGCCGTGTGGACGGAGATCGTTTTTGTTTGAAAACTAGTATGGATGTAGCCTAAGAAGGACCACAAGGTCAGCCAAGTTATCTGGCTTATATAAGAATATACTTGGCCCATGGAAAAAACCGCATGAGGGTACCAGAGGATATCACTGTAAAGGTAGATTAAGAAATTAAACAAGATTAAAGAAAGATCAAGAGCCACAACAAAGTGGCTTATTGTGCAGGACATGGTTGTGAAGCACCACCTGGCTTGTTTGTTGTTGTATAAAATGGAAATGCAAAGATGCACCAAAGTCTCACAAGTTCTTAAAAGGTATAGGTTCTACAGTAGAAAAGTCCCTCAATGAAAATCATAGTCAGCTCCTCACCGTTTATTCTCATTAGGATTTTCAGAACAGAGGTAGAAAGCCTTGAACTCATCAGTCGGCGGTTTCAGCTCAATGGTGGATTTCTTGGATCCATAGGGCTGCTCTCGCACCATGTACCCCTGAAGGTAAATCCCACCTGAAGACAGAATTTAACATTTCCTTCAGTGTCTGAGAAAATAGTGGTTGGATGTATAAAAACAGGTCAGGAGGAGGGGATGTGAAAAAGATCGACGTGATGCAGATGTTTAATATATAGGGGGCACTCAGTAACAATACAAGCATAGATCGTTTTCATAGAACTTGTAACAAATAACGGAAGGAGCAAGAAAGGTACTCCAGTTATTTTGAATAAGTTTCGCACTATGCAAGGACCAGATGACGGTGAATACATCTGAAGATGCTGTGAGACATATACTGTACAAGGTGGTCGGCTGTTATGTTGCCATGTAGTTATTACCACGTGTGATGCTGCTTGTGTTGTTTGGCTGGACCCATCTTATGGTGAAAACAGACATTTACCTTGACACAAACAATGTAGATGTGGCATTTTAGCCGAAACCCATTGCCTCTCCTCCAGACCGTATCCCTCCCAGTCCACCAGGTACTGAAGACCTCACCCCCAGCTGCGGGAGCGCAGCAGGTGCTGAACCGTGTAGACCGGACCTCCTTCGAAGAAGAGAGTAGGCGGAGGAGGCGGAGCAGCCGGCACCAAGGGACTCTCCCAGACAGGTTTGATCTTGGATACGTGGAATGTGGGGTGGATGCGCATGGCTCTGGGGAGCTTGAGCCTCACTGACGCTGGGTTGATGATCCTCTCGATCTCGAAAGGCCCGATGAATCTTGGGCCCAGTTTCTTGGACTCTACCCGCAAGGGTATGTCCCGGGTTGACAACCATACCCTCTGACCCACCTGGTAGATGGGGGCTGGAGTGCGGTGTCGGTTAGCCGCTGTTGCATAGCGGTCAGCAGACTGGAGCAGGGTTGTTCGGGCCCTTGCCCAGGTCTGGCGACAGCGACGGATGAATGTCTGGACTGAAGGGCAGGAAACCTCCTTCTCCAACGCAGGGAACAGAGGTGGCTGGAACCCATAAGCACACTGGAAAGGTGACAAATCTGTGGTGCAGCTGGTCAGGGTGTTATGAGCGTACTCCACCCACATCAACTGGTGGGACCAGGAGGCATGATTCTGGGACACCATGCAGCGGAGGGCTGTTTCCATCTCCTGGTTCTTCCTCTCCGTCTGACCGTTGGATTGGGGGTGAAACCCAGAGGACAGACTGACGGTGGCCCCCAGCAGAGCGCAGAATTCCTTCCAGAATATGGAGGTGAACTGAGGACCTCGGTCGGAGACTACGTTGACTGGAATCCCATGCAGGTGCAAGACATGCAGGGAGATGAGTTCTGCCGTCACTTTAGCAGATGGGAGCTTCAGTAGAGGAATGAAATGGGCCAGCTTACTAAATCTGTCGACCACTGTCAGGATGGCGGTGTGGCCCTCAGATGGTGGTAGCCCAGTGACAAAGTTCAGGGAGATGTGGGACCACAGCCGATGAGGCACTGGGAGAGGCTGCAGGAGGCTGGCCGGAGCCTGGTGAGAAGGTTTGTGTTGATTGCAGACTGGGCAGGCGTTGATGAATTCCCTGGTGTCCTCGTTGAGCGAGACCCACCAGAAACGCTGCCGCAGAGCGTCCTGGGTCCTCTGGATGCCCAGGTGGCAGGTAAGTCTTGAGGAGTGTGCCCACTGGAGGACGTCGGACCGAAGGCCCTGAGGGACGAACAGGCTGTGAGGAGGGCATGTGCTGGGACCGGCTTGACCCCTAGTCGCGGCCTTCACCGATTCCTCAATCCCCCAGGTGAGGACAGATACTTGGCAGGAAGGATGGAAGAGGAACAAGAGCTAGGTTCCTCCTCCCCCTGGAACTGACGGGAAAGGGCATCAGGCTTGACATTGCGGGACCAAGGGCGATAGGAGCGCATGAAGTGGAACCGTGTGAAGAATAAAGACCACCTGGCCTGTCGAGAATTGAGTCTCTTGGCTGTGCGGATGTACTCGAGGTTCTTATGGTCGGTCCAAACCAGGAATGGGAGCTTGGTCCCCTCCAGCCAGTGACGCCACTCCTCCAGGGCCAGCTTCACTGCTAGTAGTTCCCGGTTGCCAATGTCATAGTTTCTCTCTGCGGGGGAAAGCAGACGTGAGAAAAAGGCGCAGGGATAGAGCTTCTGGTCAGCGGCAGAGCGTTGGGACAAGACAGCCCCAACCCCTATGTCGGAGGCATCCACCTCCACCACAAATTGTCCGGATCCGGCACTTGGAGGATGGGTGCTGAGGTGAATCTGGACTTCAGGTTCTGGAAGGCCTCTTCGGCTGCAGAAGTCCACAGGAAAGGAATCCTGGAGGAGGTGAGGGCAGTAAGTGGGGAAGCGACAGAGCTGTAATTCCTGATGAACCTATAGAAGTTGGTGAACCCCAGGAAACATTGAAGCTGCTTGCGGGAGTTTGGGACAGACCAGGTAGTGATGGCAGCAACCTTTGCGGGGTCCATCTTGATGCTGCCCTGGGAAACGATATATCCCAGGAATGAAACCGTGGGAATGTGAAAATCGCACTTCGCCACCTTCACAAACAGGGAGTTCTCCAGTAGGCGTTGATGCACGGACTGGACGTGGTGCACATGTTCCTCTTGGAGAAGATCAGGATGTCATTGAGGTAGACGAATACATGCCGGTCCAACATGTCCTTGAGCACGTCGTTCACCAGGGCCTGGAAGATGGCGGGGGCGTTGGTTAAGCCGAAGAGCATCACAAGGTACTCATAATGTCCTTTAGGTGTGTTGAATGCCGTCTTCCACTCATCCCCCTCTCTGATCCAGACCAGGTGATAGGCGTTGCGGAGGTCGAGCTTGGAGAAGATGGTGGCTCCTTGAAGTAACTCGAAGGCCGTCGCGATGAGTAGCAAGGGGTACCGGTTTTTAACTGATCTCATTTAAGCCCTGGTAGTCGATGCAGGGTCTTGTCCTTCTCCACGAAGAAAAATCCAGCCCCTGTGAGATACGACGAGGGGCGGATGAGACCGGAAGCCAGGGAGTCGTTAATGTAATTGTCCATCGCCTTTCTTTCAGGAGCAGACAGGGAATAGAGGTGCCCCTTAGGTGGGAACGTACCAGGATGGAGGTCGATGGCACAATCATAAGGACGGTGGGGAGGCAGAGACATGGCCTTGGACTTGTTGAAAACCTCCTTAAAGTCCAAGTATTCAGCGGGAACCCCCGTAAGTTCAGGTGTGGAACTGGTGAGAGAGGCACCCCGTGGTACGGTGGCTTGTTTCAGGCAGACTAGATGACAGGACTGGCTCCAACCCCGAAAAGCCCCCGTAGTCCAGTCGATGTGAGGATTGTGTTGACGCAGCCAGGGGTATCCCAGAATGAGGGAGATGTGAGGGGTTTGCAGAATGTGGAAGCTGATGGTCTCGTGGTGGTTGCCGGACAGCAGCATGTGGACCAGAACGGTTTGGTGTGTCACCATCCCCAGAAGATGACCGTCAAGGGCGCTGGCTGGAACAGACCAGGGAAGAGGTATCCGGTCGATTCCCAACTGTGTAACGAGTTCCTCGTCCATAAATGACGCTCCAGAATCCAGGAAGGTGGAAATAGTATGGGAGCCCCCGGGTAGTAGTAGCTGGCCGTGGAATAGTGGTCGTTGACAGGCGGAGGGTCGGGAAACTGCTCGGCTCACCAGTACTTCCTTATTTACGGGTAAGCCTGGGCTTTTAACGGACAATTGTGAGCAAAATGACCCGCCTCGCCATAGTACATGCAGAGATTGCCCCGCCAGCGCCTCTCTCATTCCTCCGTGAATAGTCTAGTACGTCCCACTTGCATGGGTTCGTTCTCTTGAGGAAGCAGATGGGTCGGCATATACTTAGGAACTGTTGAACGAGGAAGGTGAGAAGTTGGTCCCGGGCTTGGCTGTTCCCGCTGCGACGATCCAATCTGGTGGTTATCTCGATAAGCCCGTCCAGAGATGTGGGTAGCTCGAACATGATTAGTTCGTCTTTGATGTAATCTGCTAGACCGAGCAAATATGCATCACACTGGGCATCCATGTTCCATGAACTTAATCGTGCCTTGGTCCGGAAAGCAAAGGCATAGTCCGTGACAGATTGGTGGCCCTGCTGAAGCCTCATTAGCCCCCACCCGGGGCTCCGAGACCGACGTAGAATGTGCTGGATCAATTCCAGAGTGGATCGAAGCCGGTGGCGGCGACCACGCCGTGTTGGTCTGAGTTGTGGCTGCTGTGAGTTGCTGTACCTGGGCAATCAAGGTGGTCAGAATCTGGTTCGCCAGGCTGTGGCGAACCTCGGCGGTGTTGTTGACCACCAGGGTCTCGTGTCACTGTATCGCCTCTTCGATCGACACAAACCGGGCCTGTGATGTGGTGTTGTATGCTGGATCCATGTTCTGGCCAGATCGTACTGTAACGGGTGAGGTAAGGACCCAGGAGCAGTACGACAGACACAATGGATAGTTGGAATCGAAGCTTTATTTTCCTCTGGACACAACAGGTAACGGTCTTTGATGAGCACAGATAGATAATCCATTAAGGGAGAAGGCAGACAGAATCCCGAGGAAACGGCGGCAGGATCTCGTGGTTGGGGACAGAAGACTGAGTGAATTACCGGGGCAGAGGCAAGGCGGATAAGTCCAAAACAGGCAGGGTCGGTAACGGGAAATCAGTCGGAGGGTATTCACTGGAAGGTCTGGCATGAATGCGGAGAACGATCTGGCAGTGAGTGTGTGTGAGACTGGGGTCTAAATAGTGGGTGCAGCAGAGTGAGCAGGTGAGAGTGATGAGCTGGGTGTGACTAGCAGGTGCACTGAATAAGCTGATTAGGTGAGTGAGAGATAGAAAAACAAGATAGTAGTGGCAGAGCTGTGACAGAAACATTGAATTGTCCCAAGCATTGCAGGCTGTTTCGTGCCTGCCATCTGCAGCCTTCTTGGTCAATATGGGACCAATTTCAAAAATGGCTGGCCCCATTAGTCACTTGGACACAAAACATGATAAACTAAGGTCCAGGTTGAACAATACCGAAGTAAGCAATTAATAGTGAATAGTATGTGACTGTTTGTCTGAGAACTTGAAAAGCTCCAGAATGGCCACCAGAGAAAATGGACCTCAATTCCATATACTGTGCTTAAAATGCTTACTATGGACACTGCAACCATTACTCACAGTGAAGAAGCAAGTTGGCCATGAGTTTATGCTGCATTAAAACTGCAGCAATTCATATTTTTATATTGTCAATACATTAAATGACTATGTAATGTGAAAGGCGTTGCTTGTAGTGATGAACCCACTGAGCATATCAGCCTCTTTTAGCCCATTGTTTTGATTTTCCGGCTCACAAACTGTTGCCATCAACGTTGTTTCCAGCATATTATCAGCCTTAAAAAGCAAAACGGATGAATATTTGTTTAACTTGTTTGTCTGGCGAGTTACTGCCTCTTCATTATACTTATTAATGTGCCTGGACCCTAAAAATATATATATTTTTAAATCACCTTTGAAAACCACACAACCACTACATTAAACCACTTTCATTCAGGATACTTTAAAATATGACTAAATAACTTACATTTTCTCCAAAACTGCACCAAGTTACAGGGACTTCTTGTGGTCAAAACCTTGTTTTTAAGGTTTTTCCTCCACAGTTTAGTTATGGACTTGCAGCTATTACAAATTGCGAGCTTCATGTCTTCTTCACTGGCGCTCAAGAACTTCATATGTGTGTGTGCGCCGCAACTGCCACTGTGTGCGCCATGTGAAAGTTGTGGTGTTTATGTGATGTAAAACCATTATGCTGCATGTGTGTACATTTGAACAACAAAAAAGATACATGAAACTGATAGGCCTGTCACTGGTCATGGTCGATCGCCTGACATCAATCAGTGCTTCTCTACTTTAGAGTTGTTATCACAATATGTAACTTTAATTCCAAGCAAGGATCATTGATCAATGGAAGTTGGTTGTCATTCATTTTGCTTTTAAAAATATCAAACTGTGAATACAACTTCAATCCTGTAACATGTTAGATTCTGCACTCCCACAAAAAATGCATTCTTGAAACAATTTGAAATATGACATGTATCATACCATGTGCATGAGTAGCACGGATCCCGCTGTACAAGTAGAGGCAACCATCCTTCAGAATGCAGTAGTGCTGTACCCACATTTCCTTGTATTTGTCCATTTTATGGAGCAGTCCAAGACACTCTGGGTTTTTCACAGCCAGCGGGGGCAGATTAGAGTTGTGTCTGGTGACATCCATCCACACATGGTTCTAAAACATGAGAGGCAATTGAGGAGATTAGTGTTAGCGTGGGGGCTAAATATATTAGGTAGTAAGCCAGTGTGAGTAACAGCCTGACACATTTATTCTAATCCATTCAAGCCTGGAGAATCTCAGCAACAGCAACATGGCAAAAGTATGTTGTTTCTTTACATTAAACCGCTAAACTTCATTCCAAGTCAATGCTATCAATATGAAAATACAATAATATAATGTAAATACATATAGGCATAATGTAGGTGATATAATCATTTTACAATATATTACTATAATCAAAGCTAGAGCAGGTAATATTGAGAAACTAGCAAGAGCACACTAGATTTTAAAAATGATGCAACCAAAAAACCCAACCAGTGTTGCCAACTCTGTTCCATTGAAAGTAGTGAGCAGCACCAGATCCAAAGGTCACTAAATCTAGTGACAAAGTCGGACAGACCGTCCCTTCAGGCCTCCCTCCAAAAATGAACTTAAGCAACAAACATGGCTATTGATAGAACTCACAGCTGTCAAACTAGCAGCTTGTGGAAGACTGGACACGCAGGTTGAAAGGGAGACAGTCTAATCCTTATTACAGTCCTTTTGTCAGAGCATTTGATTTATAAATTACTGTCCGGATGTAATGAGAATTTCAACAACTATAACTAAAATGTTTTTAGAACATTACTAACCCTAACTTTAATAATTGATATAGTTATATTATATTACAATGTATAATGTAATGTTCAACTATCAACTCACACTGAATTCTAACATCCATGGACAACCTTACTACCATATCAATATCCACCTGCCTTGCACTAATGGCCAGTGTAGTACACAGTAGCATATTAATATGTTTCATATAACAGCAAAGCACCATGCTCCTGAGAAATGCAGTTCAACTAGTAATGCAGCTACTGCCCAGCATTGTCCAGATGTTACCTGTGTGATGGGATGAATAGCTTTCTCCAAAGCCTCAAGCCACCTAAAATCACAATGACACAACTTAAACATGATCTTTATCCCAACATGTTTCAATTAAATCAACAAGAAAAAAAATCTTTATGAATGCACCTTCAGGTTTGGTAAATCTTTTGTCTGAAAACACCACTTTTTTTTTTAAATTTAGCCAAGCATAAAAACATTCTTGCAATAATTAGCAATTCCATTCAGCTTTTGGAAACAGTAAAATACACATAAAAACAGATATATGAAAACATACTTAAATTGTCTTTGGTTTAGAAAGTTCCAAAGGTCTGTACTATACCGTTTAATCTCCTGGTTGGAAGTGGCACACAGGAAGTACACTCTGTTACCGGATTGAGGGCGGCACTTGAACACAAATGGTTTTCCCAGGGAAACATCTGGTCCCACCTCAGCCCCTTCCAGTTTTACTGCGAACAAAGCCCGCCTCTTGGCTTCATCCTGTGATGAACATGAAGTAATGTAAAAAAAAATGTAAAAAAAGACACTTCTTGTTTCATTGTTGTGTGGACTATTGTTTTCAGAAACTAGAATACATAATGATGACTGCTCCCTGCTCACCCGTTTATGTCTGTAGTAGAAAAGGCAGCAGTCATGTGTGAGTACAAACCACCTCTTCCTCCAGCCTTTAAACAGACCAGACTGGGTACGCTTGTGAAGATAACCACGACATGCTGGTCTGGGGGTGTTAGGACCACGAGCAATGTCTGACCCAATAGTCAACGTTAAAACATCTGGACCTAAAAAATCAAGATCATTTCATTTTAAATAACATCTGTTTAAGTGTTTTGAGTCTATACTCAAATACTCAGAATTCTAATTTGGCAAAAATGTAAAACAAACTTAGTAAATATGTCACCTCGAACCCTTGCTACATTCACTTAGCCTCAACCAAACCAAACATTGAAATATTAGTTTACACTCTACATGAAAGTTCTTTCTCGGATCTAGTATTTTGTTGATCAGGGCCACAAGTGTGCACCCCATTATCAGGCCTGGAAACAGCATACCTTGCCTGGCCAAATCAGTAGCTTCAGAATGAGGAACGCTGGTGACATCAGTTCCATTGACAGCTAGGACAGAGTCTCCTACCATCAACCCCGCTTCCTCAGCAGCCCCGTCTGAAACAACAGAAAAACAATGTAGCTTACGGAGAAAAAACAAAGACTTGCAAAGTCTAAAACCCAAAGACTAACTATGTGGAGAGGCTTAAAAGGCATCAAATTGCATTACATTGGTTATCAGTATTAATATCAAATAACAGAATTCTACATTCAATTTTTCTTAAGCATCACCCTTTGAAAAGGGAAACTGATGAACCCAGAACCTTTAGCAGAGAGAAGCTTTTTCGGATCTATTTACTGGATGCATTAAAGTAACTTGCATTGTGGTTTTCTGTAAAAGAAAATTCTAGGCTTCCCTATTTCCTTACAGCCAATGGTCAAACCAATGAGTACCTATTTTCCATTTATGATGTATATTAAAAAACAACTATTCTGTGTATTATTGTCTGTATTTCCTGTTTTATTGTTTTCAATGTTTTACCTGTCATGTTATTATCCAGGTCATGTGACTGCCTCCCATTGGTTACCTTCGATGTAGTTTAGGCCACACCTGTTTTTTTTGTTTGTTAAAGGCCCTAACAAAGACCTCCATCACAGTGGTCTTTTTTATTATTTAGGCACAACTATAAAGGCTTTTTGATATTGATATTTCCTCCCTTGTTGTTACTTGTTCTAAAATCTTGAGTGCCTGGATTGCCTTCCTGTTTTCCACCACATTTAGATCTACGTACGTATGTGGGGTGGTGCCAGCCATAATTTCAATTTCAATTTTCTTTGCTTTATTACTGTGAATATCTGATCTGCATCACCTAGATGAGATAACACTGCAAGCAAAGAATTCACTTACTTGTGTCTACCTCTGTAACTACAATGGGTTTAGAAAACTGTATTCGAAAGCCCCAAGGATACTCTCCTGTCCCTCTGCTGATCTTGACAGTTCTCTCCCGAACTGAAAAGGAAGAGAAAGTTTAAGTCATTGTAGTAGAATATATGTAATCATTTGCTTGGTCCAGTGTACAGTATTGCCTCTGCATGGTGTTTGAATCATGTATTAAAGAAAGTTTAAGAAGAACACTTCTAACTGCGATTCAATACTAAATTAATTTTCCCTGTAACCATAACCCTAAAGACGTATATTTTCTTGTGAAATCACAAACTGGCTTACTTGAGACAGCTCGAGTTTTGGTGTTCAGGCTGGACGGAATGGCAGCTGAGTCTACATCATCTCCTTGGTAAATCCATGCAGAAGAATGGAAGGTCTCTGTATAAAAGCCCCTGTCTTCATTGTCTTGAATTGCCATGTCCATCGAGCAAGTGTCCTCTGACACTAGAAACAAAACATAGGCCAATAAACACCATTCCATGATACAATGCAGTACACGCTGTAGAAGGTCAGTTGTCAAATTGCTAAATTTACAATATTTGACAATAATCATAATTGCTCAGTTGTCACTGGAAGCCAGATTCAGTATGATCTTAATTATTGCATATTTTGTGTTTGCCAGCACATTTTTGTCACAGAGAATTTGGACTTGTGTGTTTTAGCCCACACACTCTGTAACTAGCTATTAATATCTAAAATAACACCCATTCTTGACTGATCAGAACGTTTTAATTCAGAATCACTAGACTATTTTATTTTTTAAATGTATTTATTCGCACCATCTATAGTGATACACTCAACACCTATAGGTAGTAGGCAGGTATGATTTAAGAATGAACATTCACTTTGTTACACACAAAGCAGGAACAATTACTTACTAACAGGATTACCAAAAATGTAAACCAATGTATGATGTGGAAAAACATATATACTGGATCAAATGTATTACTGCAGGAAGTTCCATATTTTATAAAACATGATTTGGAGCATCTGACATAACTTTGCATTATTGGTCAATAGCAAACAGTGTGTAAAGTTACAGTGTGAGCTAATCACAACTGGTTAATCAAAACTATTTTATTAGATTAAAAATGAATATAATAAAGTAGCCAACTGGACTTTAATGAGTGCAAGGTGGAATAGTTCATTAAATGTGAAATGTGAGTGACAATAAGTATTGGCAAGTACAGATATTGGATAAGCCCACATTTACATATAGACCGATTTCTTTTTTATTACAGATTATCATTCATTTGGAGTGACAAGAAAGGAAAAATATTAAAAATATTTAAAAAAGGAAACACAATTTTACAAATTGCCTTCCTCTGATGTATGCTGAACCCACCAATGGTTGTCATGTATGAAAAGACCCAAAGCAGGTTACTTGATGGCTGTAATTGTTTCTAAAATGTCTGTAAATTGTTTAAATTGGGTATGGAGCACATACTCATAATCAAAGGAGAACTGACCTTCATTATCAAGGATCAACAAGACAGAACAGTGCTAACAGTAAGACAGTGGAAGCTAAAGAAAAAAAAGACTTGCACGTGTGTGCATTAAGGCCTTCCGTTTCAGAAAATCAAATGTTACTAAAATGTAGGTACAGTGCAATGAGGAAGCAACAATAGGGAATTTTATAAGGAAAGGTTATACTGTAAGGATTTTAGTAAGTACTGGGAAGCCCACTTACAGGGTATTTTAGAGGAAAGGAGAAATCATTTATACTTTAGGCTTTTAACAAAATACATTGTTTTGTGCAAAAACACTTTCACCTCTCCTCAACCCCCTCCCCCCTATACTGCAAGTATTTTGTAAGTACTAGGTACCTACAAGTATTTTAGAAGAAAGAAGAAATGACTTATACAACATGTATTTTGTAAGTACTAGGTACTGCAAGAATTTGGTACAGTAAGTGTTGAGTGCTTACAGGGTACCTCTTAATTAGGGATGGATTTTAGCTCAATTCTGTATCAGAGGAACAGCATTCAACATTTTTTTCAACAATATACAGTATATTGTGCAAATACAGTATTTTTATGTTCAATAATGGCAGTTCATTCATTAGTGAGAACTTTTCCACATATGTTAATTCTGAATTGTTTAACAAATGTTTCTAACCACCCATTTCCTGTGAGCATGTGTGTGCTTTAGTTTGCACATGCTGAATTATATTATTATATTACTGCATTGTGTTTTTTGTCATTGGATGATAATATAAGTTTCCATAACTGTGCACTTCAGAAAAGTTAGTTTTATCCTCCATCGATATGAACTGCTGCAGTGCTTGATGAACATGCCAGCTAGGAGCTAATGTTCAAAAATAAAGACCCATTTCTCTACTCGTTATTATTCCAAATCAAAATTGAGTAGATGAATAGCTTGCTTGCCGAAAGCACACCTATAAGAAATTATTGTCACAACTACCATGAGCAAAGAGCAAACGTTTTTGTCTTTATTGTACTTCATCCATTAGTATATTATGGTTGGTTGCACATCACAACTCTGAAACACATTATACCATAATTACTTAACTGTCCAGCTATGATTACCAGTACTCTACCCAGTAAGTACCCACTACTAACAAAATACTTACAGTATAAATAATTGATCCTTTCCTCTAAAATACCTGTAGTTACTAGTACTTACAAAATACCTTCTGTATAAGTCAGTTCTCCTTTTCATTAAAATACCATATTCAACATGGATAACAGATTACAAGCGTTGTTGATCTTGTTGTCTATGCTAGCAGCTGTTGTGCAATTAAATTCTGCATTTTTAATGCTACTACTGCCGACATGCTGAGGAAGCAAACCGTTATTGGAGCGATTAAGCGAGGGGCGTGTCTGCCATCAGCCCTACGGAGCGGACGTGTGACGTCCCGGTTTGCGACTTTGAGGAGGGTGATGGACAAAACGGAGGACTTTCCTTTTCTTATCAATGCTTATTTTGTTCTGCACAACTATTGTGAAGTTCACAAAGAAACTGAAGAAAAGCATAAATGCTCTCCTGTGAGACAGGGTTTTAAGCCACCAGCGGAGCTATGAGTGAGAGAACAGACAACGAAACCAAGGAAACTTGTGAGAGATGCGTGTTGACCCAATACTCTACTTTCTGTTTACACCGGCACCCGCGTGCCCACTGTACATGAATAGTCATGTGATATTCGTTTTTAGGCATGTTAGTATGGATGGAAATCATTGATAAAACGACAATGAAATGCTCGTGTGGACAGATATCGTTTTCATTTTAAAACCCTGATTCATAACAGAAACGTATTAGTGTGGATGTAGCCTAAAACTTCCAATTGTTACTCCCTTGTTTCGCTGTACCTACACTTAAATACAACCAATTAACACCACAATATTACATTAAGAGGACTTATTCAGTAAGTGTCGGGTAATAAAGCTATAAGTCTGTGATTTTCCATCATTACACTATTTAAATTCAATTGAAAACATAATGCGTTATACTGCAATGTGATAAATCATGAAGTTAAATTAACATTACTTTGTAACGCTAAACCCCCAACACCGATCAATAGATCAATGAGCTCAATGTCCAATCAGGTGGTAGCGTATGTGAGTGGTGATTGCCACAAAATTGGGCTGGCAAGTGTCATACTTGAAAGAATGCACAAGTTTGATTCACCACTGACTACTCTGTTTGCTCTTCAAATTGGGGCACTTGGTAATTTTACCAAATGTATAGCAATGATTATTTGGATACACCCTCCATTGTCCCAAACTCAAGAGTTTGGGACAAGTGTTACCTGATTCCTCTGTGATATCACTGGTCATTGAGCTTCCTCCAGCAGAGCTCCATTCCTTGCTCTCCTTGAAGAGCTTTCGCCTCCTGGCCCAGTGGTCAGAGCCACTGCTGTCTGGGTGTTTATCAACCACAGGTTTCAGATGCTCTTTGGCCTCTAAGGAAGCTGGAAATGGTGATAAACAGTCACAATAGGTCAGTTGTATATACAAACTGACCTGAAATTAGTTGTTCAGTATTTATTTCATTACTGTAACTTACATCTGGATACAAAGTGTTTATCTGCCTTGTCCGTTTTACCGAGCTGCTCTTTTGCATGGATTTCTGCATCTGTAGAACCTTTGGCAGGACATGATGCAGTGACTCCAGGTTTGTCTGAATCCTCTGTTATCATTAGTGGCAAAGAAGGGCTGGCATTTCCTGTTTTTTCACCAAATGGTTTAGGTTCAATCTCATCTGTAACCTCATTTGTGTTTAATGAAAGAGAGTTCACATCCTGCAAAGGGGACATGCAAGGGTATTCCAGGGCAGTTCTACCATTTGTTTCCATAAAACCACCCAGTGATGATCTTGAGTCCATCTGCAAGAATCTTTGCTCGTGTGCACCAACAGGTACTGTCATGACTGACGACTTACTATGTTTGGGTAAAACTGAGACTGGATCCTCTTGGCTTTCACTTTCAATCTTGTCCTTGAGTAATATTACAGGATAGCTCTGTAGTATATGTTCCTCTGAGCCCCTGCAGGATGGATGAATGGCAAGGGCTCTTTGACTCAACTCCTCTGTCAGGGGCTCTGGGCTGTGATATTCTACTTCCCCCATTTCTTGGTCAAATCCACTGTCTGCCACTTCACTTTGATCAATATTGTCCAGACTTTCCACGTATGTACAAATGCTCTGTTTTAAGTCTACTTCCTGTTGTCTGCCTGTTGTACGACGGTAACTGATGCTGCTTTGTCTTCGACATTGCTCATTGACAGAGAACACATCATCAGGTATATCCTCAGAGCTGCTCATATAGAATGGACTCAGCAATGATTGCTTTCCATCACGGCTGTTTAGGTTTTCTGAGGCAAGTTTGGAACGTCCCTTTGGGTGTGAAGAATTATAATTTCCTATTCCGAATGCAGAAAACATGTCAGTGCCCTGGTGAATCCTTCCCAGCCTCTCAGTTTGGAGAAGCAGTGAGGACATGACTAAAGAGGGAACGGATTCAGTAGAGGGAGACAGAAAGTCTTCCTGCATCAATCCTAGACCCTCTGACATCCCAGGATATGTTTGGTATCTTTTCTTTGGTGACAAACATGCTCTGTGTTCCACAGTGGCAATACTGTTGTTTCTAATCCAGGATTTTCTCTTTTGACAGTTGATGAAATCTTTGGTGAAGCTGGACCTGTTGGTAGACAATGAAGGTCTCATGAGCATTGGCTCATAGCTGGCAGATTCTGATAATTGATGGAACAAAGGTGCCAGATCTGCACTTTCCTCTGCTTCTAAAGAAAATGGCCATCGAGATTCATCCTGACAGGTAATGTTAGGTGTCGTGTGAAACTCCTTTTGCATTTTGTCAGCAGGACTTTCTACAATTCTACAGGAAGCCAGGCAGTGTGTTAGGTCTTCTAAAATATTATTTTTAAAGTCTGCAAACTCTTGGGGTGGAGGAATGTCCCAGAACTGATCACTTCCGACGCTTTTGTCAAAGTTTTTCCTCTTCCCTTGAGATTTGACATTTAACAATGGTTGTGGTCTAGACGGATGATTTGTCAACATAAAGTCTGTTGATATTAGTTTGTGATCCCCACAGCATTGAAAGTTTGTGTTGTCCCATACATTTGTTGGACTGACAGATTTGGAATCACTATGAGACTCCATTTGTTCACTCATGTTGCCAAAGGTAAATCTGTAATTTAAGCTTTGATTGCCTTTGTGATTAGTCACATTTTGTGATGGCTGCTCAGATGACTCATTTGGTAACCATGTCTTCTCACATTTGCTCTTAAAAAACACATCAGCACAGTCCTCCTTTTCATTCATTAAAACAAACGTGGTCTTGATGCCAGAAGTATTCAATTGTAAAGTTTCTTGAATTTCCAATTTCACATGTGACCCATTGCAGTTCATTTTCATGATGTTAGTAACTGGTGTTGAGTGGGTTGGATTTTCAGATAAGAGTACACGTGACTGCTGAAAAATGATCTTCGGGGGGGAATCTTCCACGTCATTGACAGACACCGACGTCCTCACTCCTTTCTCTTTGTCCTCTGTCGTTTTGGTATAAATACTTCTTTGTTTTGTAAATGAATTCACATGATCCCATTTAACTCTTTTTTCTTTGGGTGGAGCGTTGTATTTTTCCTCATCTTCCGATCCTGACAGGACATTTTCCTTTCGCAGAGAATCTGTCTCACCCTTTTCAACAATGTCAGCTTTGTAGCTGACATTGTTACTTTTGTTCTGCTTTTGAAAGCTGTATGGTGACACACTCTCTGAAAGTAAAAAAACAAAAAAAATGTATGTAGTATATAAAAAATGTCTGCAATGTAAAATGATGTAAATAGATTTTACAGCTCACAGATTTTTACCTAAATCGACCACCTCATAAGTTACAAGTAAATACTCAACATAATAGTAGTTTGATGATATATTAATGCTCTGAATATCGTATATTGTGCCACTGTTCTATGCCAACCTCTAAACTAATTCTAAGTTGTTTAGGTGTGTAGCTGAATCCTTATTTCATTATGTTAAAAACTTGTATTCAATTTACATATATCATTTTGAGACAGAGAAGTTCAAGAGCTTTTTTTAAGGCCTTTCACCAGCAACAAGGATTTAGGTGCAGGAGAAGGAAAGAAGTGTGAGAAAAAAATATGTTTGCCGACAATATTTGCACCCTCTGCCATGACAATGGCTGATTGCTGAAAATACTGGCTCCAAACACTACAGATAACATTTTGACTTGCCATCGTTCAGCTCTGTTGTGACTGTCTGACAAAGCTGAGAGGGAACTGATGCAGGGCCGACACTAATCTATCATTGCAAGAAGGCAGGTTGGGCTTGGTACATTTCTGGTGGCCTGGGCTCAGTTTGTGGTAGATTTCGCCATGGCATCCCCTATGTGATCAGGAGGTGATGTGTAATTATTATTGGTTTATTAAAGTTGCAGTGTTTAGGATTTTGTGGTGAGGTTGCAGATTGCAACCAGCTGAAACTTCGCCCCTGTGCCATGCGTGCCTTATCCAGAGCCAGTTGTTGTGAGAGTAGCGCAGGTCATTTGGAGGATAGCAGAACCAGTGTGTGTAGTAGGAAATGAGTGGTAAAGCAAGAGAAAGAGTGGCAGCTAATTTGTGTGAGTGAACGAGTTGGCAGCTGGGCAGAAGAGTATGGAAGCCCATTTCCGCCACTGAGGAAAAAAATTAAGATCCTGTAAGTCATTATGATACTATCTCAAAATAATGATTTAGCATCTCATAATTTCAACTTACTATCTCATAATTATGAATTACTATCTCATAATTAGATAGCATCTCATAATGACTTAGTGACTGAGGGCGGGGCGTAGCAGGGTTACGGTTTAAGAAGGGACCCTGTTAACTGGCGACCTTCAACCAAACTCAAACGAACAACTTGACATATGTGTTCTTGGCTGGTTGAATTCTTAATCTTATGGTTGTGTTTTTCTTGTTGCCTCTGATGCGTTATTGTCCACATTGTGTATTTTCACCTCATGACATCACAAACATCTGCCTCATTGATTTGCAGCGCTACAAAGATTTGTCTCGAAAACCAGCTGTATTCTAAACTGCTCCGTAGTACACGTCAAAATGCTCCACCATAAACACGCAGTGTGGTCACAAGTTGATCTGATTTCCCGCTGCTCTTCGGAGCTCCTGCTGACTGTTTTACCTTGTTTTATTGTATGTCATTTAAAAAAAAAAAACTGCTAGAGTTCTTCGACGCAACACATTTTTGCACAAAACAGGCTCCAAAGACAATTATGTGTTTGTTTGTTTTTATACCAACTTTATTATTTCAAAGGAATTAGGGCAACTTGCTCTCTTCCTGTTTCAACACAAACAAGCGACGTTTCAAACGCGAGTGGACTCGTTTTCTCAGAAGACTCTCCAACGTCGAATCCGGTATGTTTTGACCAAAGACTGTAAATGAGAAGGTTTGACACTGTATTGCAAAATTAAACAATGCAGCATTCACGAGGACAGCTACGTGTTCTTCCTGTTTTCAACAGCTGCCGTAACTACGACAACATGAGACGCATTTTGCTGAAGGTCGCCAGTTAGCAGGGTCCCTTCTTAAACCGTAACCCTGCTCTGCTGCGCCCCGCCCTCAGTCACCAAGTCACCTCACTATGATGAGATGCCACGTCACAATGATGAGATGCCACGTCACAATGATGAGATGCCACGTCACAATGATGAGATGCCACGTCACAATGATGAGATGCCACGTCACAATGATGAGATGCCAAGTCACAATGATGAGATGCCAAGTCACAATGATGAGATGCCAAGTCACAATGATGAGATGCCAAGTCACAATGATGAGATGCCAAGTCAATAATGAGATGCCAAGTCACAATGATGAGATGCCAAGTCAATAATGAGATGCCAAGTCACAATAATGAGATGCCAAGTCACAATAATGAGATGCTAAGTCATTATGACTTAGCATCTCATTATTATGAGATGCTAAGTCAGATGATGCTTTTTCCGCAGTGGCGGAAATGGGCTTCCATTGAAGAGTTAGTTAAGAGGTGAGAATTTCAAATGAATGTTCAGCGGAAGTTGCAGTTTGCGCAGAAATAAATGCTTCACTCTTCAAGACCAACAGAGGTTTGTCGTGTTTCGTTTTCCCAGCCCTGGAGACAAAACCATGGCATCCCAATCCGATACCAGTGTTTAATTAATAAGCTGTATACTTAAGTCAAAACTTAATCAGGAAATAAAATTCCAGTATTTAATATTTATAGTCAATAAACACAGAATTATATTGAATAGATCAGCCCTGTTGTCACTGTTACAATACAGCTATTTGTGTCAGTATTGGCCAGATATCAGTATTGCTGTCAGTGCATTCTTAGTTACTGTACAAACATGGACACAGACTCTGAAAAAGACCCGCTCCGTGTGTAGATATAAATAGCCCATTCTAAGCTAACGAAAAACATGATTCTTATTTTCTGTAGATTATGCACTCAAGAAAACAATTATGTTTACCTCTGCCAGACCCCTTTAAATATTCATCCAGCAATCGTGGCTATACCTATGAAAAAGAATGCGTCGTAATTCGTAGATTATTAAGATAAGATAAGATAACGGCACATCCGTAGTTATTTTAGGACGATCTTTTCCTAAACCTAAAAAAGTATTTCTCCATCGCTTCCCAGATCTTGTTGCTCAAACCCAACAGAGTTTCCTGTGAAGATGGAA
This sequence comes from Anarhichas minor, assembly GCF_050575085.1. Lineage (NCBI taxonomy): Eukaryota > Metazoa > Chordata > Actinopteri > Perciformes > Anarhichadidae > Anarhichas > Anarhichas minor. The sequence goes on along the minus strand of NW_027466519.1, from coordinate 10,323,123 downwards.
GTTTATTTTGGAAAGACTTTGAAAATTGACATGCGTTGCTGGCGTTCTTAGGAAAACGCACGACAAATTAGTAACTTTTCCTAGGATATCATACCAACCGTTGTATGAGGTTACATTGAAATGTTTGAATTGTTGGTGGCATTTTGTCAGTTGGCTGGAGTAGTGTGAATGCAAGTCTATTTATGGAGACAGCCCATGTGTATAGTACTGAGCACATGCTCAATGGACAGCAATGGTGAGCCTAACTTGTTTGTAACCTCATAAAACCCTTTATTCACTAGCTATCACTAGTCCTCTACTGTTTCAAATAAGTCCAAATATTGGCAAACTGCACAGGTGTGGAAAAAATGTGACTCAGCTAAGCACAGGATTAACCTCGTTGCACCCTCCATCCAAATCTCTGACTCACGTTTACTGCTGCTGGAGCTCTTCCTCCTCTTGCTGTTCCTCCTCCTCCTCCTCCCCCTTTTACTCATTCCTAATGCACTCTGTCTCACATTAACTGCAAAACAAGTCATAGAAAATAGAGGGGTTTTACCTTAACATTTTTATTACAAACTTACACTTGCCAAATTGTTTTGGAATACACATTTTACTTTTTTTCCTCCGGATTTAGTTATGGGAAAGGGTAATGTCCACAATTTTACATGGAAATGAATGCACCCTGGATAAAAACATTAATAATACGAACGATAAGGGGAAATTATATATCCTATGTAAATAATGGCCTAATATTGTTTTTCTCAATATCATACTATGAACACAGTTCTTGGGGAAACACAGAAAACGCATTTCATCAAAATGTTTAAACAGCAATACATTATAGAGATCAAATCAAAGAGCTGGCACGTTACTTTGTTATTGGAAAGGATATTAAAACGCTTTGATCTCTGAGGGCCATATTAACCCTCTAGATAATATTTTGCACACGCAGAATAAAATAAATTAAACAGCCGACTTACCTCTAGGTGTCAAGTCCTGATAGTTGCTATCAAAAACATATCAGGTATGAAGAAGACAAACCAGCTGCTGCCATTTCACAGATGCATTGTCTGTGCGCCTCAGACTGCGCCGCTTCTTATCGTTTCTATTCTCAACGTAAAGCAGCTTATTACTTTTAATCTCATCAGCTCACTGGTGATGTCAGTGAGGTTTGTTTATTCAGTGTCAGTGCTTTTCCACTGGCAAATGAGGCCAGCGTATACCCATACCTTACTGTAATATTGTAAGAGCAAGTACTTTTCCCACATTTATTCATAAGATTCTACGGCAGCAGAAAACTTTTGTTAGAACAAGAACTTTCTGTAGTGTAGGTTTATTCCCCAAATATCCAAAGTAAGAGTTGGGCACCAGACAGTCAAATAATCACAATTCTACATTGACTCTTAAAAAATATGTTACTGTAAACCAGATAGAAATGAATGGCCCGCTATCCTCGTTACAAAATGCAACCCAAATGATAGTAATCAAATCAAGAGGGTATTGTTCAGACTCAAATTCCATCTTTCACACAAAATGCCCATTAATCAGGAGAAACGCATTTTAAATTCTGTGACCAGATATTGTCCCTTAAGTTATTAACTTAAATGAGGACTCCAGAAACTGAATTAACCTTTAAATGATCTCCACCTTTAGCCCCTTTCACTCCTCTATCTGTTCTACATGCTGCTTCGGTGAGTTGATTTTCCCTCGCTTGGGGCAGCGTCTCACTCCCAACCTGGCGGGTGCAACCCACCATTTTCCAGCAGAAAACCATGGCCTCAGACTTGGAGGTACCGAGTCTCATTCAGACTGTAAAATGAAACTAGAAAATGCATTTCCTGCTGAAAATGCGTTGGAATGCTGAAAGCTGAAATTAATTGTAAAAAAATTGCTGAAAATTAAGAAATGGGAGACTACCCGTCTGAAAAATGTTGAAGCCTGAAAGCATTTAAACTGCACTGCTGAAAACCCTTCTAGTTGAAATGTCTAACTATGGTGTCTGTAGCTGAAGGTATGAGGAAGAAGGCTTTGAAAGTTGAAGTTTAACAGGATTTGAAGATTTTCTCCATAGATTCCATTAAAAAAAATTGCAAATAGCTTAATATTTCAAAAAGTTAAGACTACAAATATGAAAAGTCAAAGCACCCCTCTCCTGAAAGAGCTGAACATTTTGAAAGGGAAAAGTCCTGTAGTGATATTTGTAGTAGTAGAAGTTGTAGTAGAAGTATTAGTAATTAGAAGAAGTAGTAGAAGTAGTAGTATCAGTAGTCGTAGTAATAGCTGTAGTATTGGTCGTAGTATTTAATATAACAGTAGTAGAAGTAGTTATAGTAGTAATAGTAATGGCAGTAGAAGAAGTAGCAGTAGTACTAGTAGCAGTTGTACTAATAGCCGTAGTAGTAATACTACTTGTAGTAGCATGAATAGCAGTAGTAGTAGTAGCAGTTGTAGTATAAGTAATAGTAGTAGTGGTAGTAATAGCAGTGGTGGTAGTAATAATATTGATGGTAGCAGTAGTAGTAATAGTAGCAGTAGTAGTATATTAGCAGCAGCAGTAGTAGTTGTCGCAGTATTAGTAAGAGCATTAAGTCTTTCAACAAAAAAGCCTAATTTTGAGCTTAACGTTTAAATAGAGTTAATCCATGAGGCTTTTATTTTGAAAGAGTGGGGCTGGGTGGGGGAGAAAGGAGAGGAGACAGAATCAGAATGTATGAAACAGAGGTTATTAAATGACAGGCTTCATCAAAAGCATTCCAGTTAGATTTCACTCTCTGGGGCTTTTATTTTGAAATGGGGTGGGGGGGTGGAAAGTCTTCTTAAAATTAAAGACCTGAATATATATATGAGCGAGAGCGAGAGCGCGACTGCATGCGTTTGTGTAACTGGTTGCCATGGTGACGACGCACCTGGTGTTAGAGGCAGACTGATTAATAAACATTACAGTAAACAGTGATTTTGAACAAAGCCCCTTTTAACAAAAAGCAGGAGTCTGAGTGCCAAAATATGGATACCGTGAGAAAGATAAGACTCTGCCGAACGTGCTGATGCGTTTTTTATGTTTGTGGTGTTAAAAATGTGAGCTCCAGAGCAATAGACAAAACTGGTACCGTCTGCTTTCTTTGAGAAATGAGTGGTGAGATTTAACATGGAGTCTAATGGAGCAGTTTGTTGGAGTTCATGTCGCTCTGCGGCTCCTTGAGCCAAATGTGTAAATCTGTGGGATTCCACAGTCATTTGTCTACGACAAGGACAAGATTAGCTACTTCTCCATCAAAAATTATGAATGAAGAGTGAAGATTGTGGACACAGTGGCAAAAGACAAATGTTTTTTTCACAAGAATCTCAAGCTGCTCTTCACTCTAGCGGTGACATCACGCACTCTAAGCTGCGCAATACACACCCATTATAAAGTCAGAAAAGGAGTGAAAAAATCATAAAAGTTAAATTGCTGCAGTTCAAAAAGTTTAAAAGATATCACAAAGCTGAATCATTCTGCAATAGCTCAGGGTTTTCTCAACATTTGAAACTTGAAATGGTGTCTGTAGCTGAAAGTATGAGGAAGTAGGATTTGAAAGTTTAAGAGGATTTGAAAATGTTCTCCATAGACATCCCTCAAAAAAAAAAAAAGGTGCAAAAAGCTTAATAATTCAAAAAGTTTAAAGATTAGAAATATAAAAAGATATAGCAGACATGGGCTGAAAGAGCTGAACATTTTGATAGTTGAACGGTTTCTGTAACTTAAAATATGAAGGAGCAGAAGAGTTTCAATGAAAGGTATCTTTATTGTTGGAATGCTTAACAGCATTCCAACAATAAACATAAAAAGGTAATAAAAGGCCCATTTGGGTAACAGTTACCTCAGCCATTAGAAATGAAAGGGGCAAAGGGGATAACAATAATATTAATTCAATTACATTTATTTTATACAGCCCAAAATCACAAATACCCCTCAGAGGGCTTTACAGTCTGTACACAAGACATCCTGTCCCGGGACCCTCACATCGGAGCAGGAAAAACTCCCCCAAAAAACCCTTTAACGGGTAGAAAAGAGGAAGAAACCTTAGGGAGAGCAACAGAGGAGGATCCCTCCAACTGTAATGATTAGTGGAGAAAAAAGGGCTGGACCCAAATGCAGGGAGACATGGGAAAGGAGGGCAGGATTAATGTAGATTTAATGGTAACAAAAAAGTATTAGACACAAAAAACATGTGAATCAAAATTCACAAATAGTCCATGAAAATAAAACATCCAAAAAAAAAAAAACAAGGAACACAGCAGAAGCGAAACAGGGAACATACCGGGGAGAACTGGCAGGCAGGCAGACAATCAAACAGGCAGGCAGGCAGGCAGACCAGGTAACACCAAAGACAAACCATCACTGAGCCAAAGGACACACAGGGTTTAAATACACAGGGAATGTGCAGGTGATTAGACACAGCAGGTTACAATTAAGGGCGGGGCAGACAATCACAGGGGAGGAACAGACAGGAGCAGAAAGTGAAGTGAAGCAGACTGAGGAGGTGCAGGTGATTGAAAGCAGCAGTGTTTAATTAAGGGGAGGGCTGACAATCACAGGGGTAAGACACAGACAAAGGCAGGAAATAAAGTGCAAGACACAAGAGGCAGGGAACATCTAAATAAAACTGAATAAATAACTAGACCAAAACATAAATCGTGACACTATCAGGATGGACAGAAGTGTGATAGATGTAATGTGTACAGAATGAAAAACATAACAGAGTTACAACACACATTCAATGCATATGACAGAAGCACGGTAGGAGGCAAGACCATGGTCCAGATATAACCAGGATCCACGGAAACCTGCAATGCGAAAAAGCGCAAAGACTCCGGGGAAGAAGCAAAGTCAGTAATGTGCATTAATGGGGCATGAATTCATACAGAAGGAGAGAGAGAAGAGGAGAGAGAAGCTCAGTGTATCGTAAGAAGTCTAGGCCTATAGCTGCATATCTAGGGGCTGGTCCAAGTATAAACCTGAGCCAGGCCTAACTATAAACCTGAGCCAGCCCTAACTATAAACCTGAACCGGCCCCAACTATAAACCTGAGCCGGCCCTAACTATAAACCTGAACCGGCCCTAACTATAAACCTGAGCCGGCCCTAAGTATAAACCTGAGCCAGCCCTAACTATAAACCTGAGCCAGCCCTAACTATAAACCTGAGTCAGCCCCAACTATAAACCTGAGCCGGCCCTAACTATAAACCTGAGTCAGCCCCAACTATAAACCTGAGTCAGCCCCAACTATAAACCTGAACCAGCCCTAACTATAAACCTGAGTCGGCCCCAACTATAAACCTGAGCCAGGCCTAACTATAAACCTGAGCCAGCCCTAACTATAAACCTGAACCGGCCCCAACTATAAACCTGAGCCGGCCCTAACTATAAACCTGAACCGGCCCTAACTATAAACCTGAGCTGGCCCTAAGTATAAACCTGAGCCAGCCCTAACTATAAACCTGAGCCAGCCCTAACTATAAACCTGAGTCAGCCCCAACTATAAACCTGAGCCGGCCCTAACTATAAACCTGAGTCAGCCCCAACTATAAACCTGAGTCAGCCCCAACTATAAACCTGAACCAGCCCGAACTATAAACCTGAGTCGGCCCCAACTATAAACCTGAGCCGGCCCTCAGTATCAACCTGAGCCGGCCCTAACTATAAACCTGAGCCGGCCCTAACTATAAACCTGAGTCAGCCCCAACTATAAACCTGAGCCGGCCCTAACTATAAACCTGAGCCGGCCCTAACTATAAACCTGAGTCAGCCCCAACTATAAACCTGAGCCGGCCCTAACTATAAACCTGAGCCGGCCCTAACTATAAACCTGAGTCAGCCCCAACTATAAACCTGAGCCAGCCCTAACTATAAACTTGAACCAGCTCTAACTATAAACCTGAGCCAGCCCTAACTATAAACCTGAGCCGGCCCTAACTATAAACCTGAGCCGGCCCTAACGATAAACCTGAGCCGGCCCTAACTATAAACCTGAGTCAGCCCCAACTATAAACCTGAGTCAGCCCCAACTATAAACCTGAACCGGCCCTAACTATAAACCTGAGTCGGCCCCAACTATAAACCTGAGCCGGCCCTCAGTATCAACCTGAGCCGGCCCTAACTATAAACCTGAGCCGGCCCTAACTATAAACCTGAGCCAGCCCCAACTATAAACCTGAGCCGGCCCTAACTATAAACCTGAGCCGGCCCTAACTATAAACCTGAGCCGGCCCTAACTATAAACCTGAGTCGGCCCCAACTATAAACCTGAACTAGCCCTAACTATAAACCTGAACCAGCCCTAACTATAAACCTGAGCCGGCCCTAACTATAAACCTGAGCCGGCCCTAACTATAAACCTGAGTCGGCCCTAACTATAAACCTGAACCAGCCCTAAGTATAAACCTGAGCCAGCCCTAACTATAAACTTGAGCCAGTCCTAAGTATAAACCTGAGCCGGCCCTAAGTATAAACCTGAGCCAGCCCTAACTATAAACCTGAGCCGGCCCTAACTATAAGCACTATCAAAAAGTAAAGTCTTAAGCCTACTCTTAAATGTGGTGAGTGTGTCTGCCCCTCGGACTGAAACTGGAAGCTTGTCCCACAAAAGAGGAGATAGCTGAAGGCTCTGGCTCCCATCCTACTTTTTAAGACTCTCGGAACCACAAGTAACCCTGAATTAATGGAGCGCAGCTCTCTAGTTGGATAATATGGTACTACAAGTAGCTTAAGATATGATGGTGCCTGACCAATTCGGGCTTTTAGGTGAAGAGAAGGATTTTGGATTCTATTCTAGATTTTACAGGGAGTCAGTGCAGAGAAGCTAATACAGGAGTAATATGATCTCTTTTCTAAATTTGTGTTAGTACATGTGCTGCAGCATTCTGAATCAGCTGGAGAGATTTAAGAGACGTATTAGAGCAGCCTGAAAAGGAATTGCAGTGATCTAGTCTGAAGGTAACAAATACATGAACTAATTTTTCTGCATCGCTTTGAGACAGGAAGTGCCTGATTTTTGATATTTGCTCCCCTTGAATTATAAGTCACTCTTTATAAAGGGTTGGTAAGTTGTAACTATTGGCTTTATTGACGGTTTACTGATGATTATGGTGTTTTATATTTATACATGTTGGTAATCCATTAATAAATTATTGTAGGTTTACAGTTAAGCCATTTTAATAAGTCATCAGTGCGCTCATAGTGTTGTCAACAGGTTTTTCCAGCTCAAGAATCAACCTCAGCTAAACCTGGCAACCCAACACACATTAATAAATGATTTAATAGCCATAAATACCAAAGCCATTGGTTAATAGCACTTAAAAAAACCTTTAAAAGGGGTATCTTATAACGGGTGTATAAAGAGGAAGTGGTACCAAGAGATCAACTTAACCTAATTGATGCATTCCATTTGCAGGACATTTAATTTCCCATGTGAAGAACATTATTCAAATTCCAAAACCCAATTTGTCTTTTCATTTGACGTAGGTGGCTAATTGTATGATAAATTGAAAATGCATATCTCTTTTTTATTCCACTTCATCCATACACATTATTGTGCCAGGCCCGTTGATATCTTGCAAATGTGTCGCACGTGCATGAACGCACCACCCTTGCCTTGTGGGATGACGTGTCAACAAAGTGCCGGAAGCTTCCAGTCTGTCCAAAATGGCTTACCAGACACTACAACAGGAGTACCTACAGATTCCTGTTGTTACCAGGGCATATACAACCGCCTGTGTCCTCACAACTGCTGCAGTGGTAAGATACATTCACATGTTCACCGTGTTGGCTTGGGCATAGCTTGTTGTTGCTTAAAATAGCTAACGTAACGTCGTTACTTTGCTGCTAGCTCGACGGGTTAGCTAACGTTATAGCACCTGTGAGAAGGAGACGTGTCGGAATCTGGTTGTCCGGGATGTTAGCTCTCTTATTCAAGTTAAGAAAAAAACAGAAGCGTAGCTAACTTTGCCCGGTGCGTTTGCTAAATTTTAACAAGGGATCCAAAATTGTAAGGGCCCGTTAAGTTGCGTTTCTATCGGGTGACAGTTTACGGAAGGCTCGTCAGCTGTTTAGTCTTTTGCAGATGCTGCTATACAATATAGTTAGCTACACTAAACCCACACTAAACTTCTCTCACAATCAACTTCAACATAACTTGTATGTTTAGCCAGTATATGTTCGTATTCCATAAAATATAATCCGGAAACCAATTTATTGTGTTTATGTCATCTGTTATTAGATACGTATTGTCTATCTATCTATCAGTCTATTACAATGCAACATATGTTAAAACTGATCATATATTTGCGTAAAATCTGAATCTGCAGACTAACTAGTTATTCAAGCTGTCAAATAGATAGAATGGAGGTAAGTAATCTATTAAGACAAAGAGTGTGTGTGTGTGTGTGTGTGTGTGTGTGTGTGTGTGTGTGTGTGTGTGTGTGTGTGTGTGTGTGTGTGTGTGTGTGTGTGTGTGTGTGTGTGTGTGTGTGTGTGTGTGTGTGAGTGTGAGTGTGAGTGTGAGAGAGAGAGAGAGAGAGAGAGAGAGAGAGAGAGAGAGAGAGAGAGAGAGAGAGAGAGAGAGAGAGAGAGAGAGAGAGAGAGAGAGGATGATGTGGATCATAAATAGAATGTTCTCATTACCATAGAACCACACTGGGACTAGTGTGGGAACGTAAAGGCGGTTTTGGTACCGGTGGTGATGTTGTAGTCATAGTGTTGACTTTTTGAAGGGTTGATCATGACCAACACTAAAATGAATTCTAACGTCTTAAATGTACGTAACCATCATCAGATAGAATGGAGTACAGTGTGTTATTAGTGGACATAGGCTATGTGGAGTCACTACCTTAATTGTTGAAGACATCAGTCAGTCCCTGGACTAACTGTACAGCACAGCCAGACGCACTTATTCAAACACTTCTTACACACAGCAGCACAGAGAGTAGACCCGTGACCGGGTGCCGTTCAGCTTAGTTTACAAGGCAAAGAATAGTGTCAAATAAACCTGCTATACAGTAGACTCATAGAAGTGCTGTACATCATCAGGAGATTAATTTAGATGCAGCTCTTCACAGTGTGTCAAGTTGTTCTAGTCGTACATCTGAAATGCATCTATATATGAATTAATTGATAGAAAAGTAAATTGTGAAAGTGTATGAGGGTTTAGAACATTCTGATGGTGGTATATGATGCCAATGCTCAATCATACCTCATAATTTGTTGCAGCAGTTTTTTGGTTGATTTCATTTGTTACACAGATTTAGTGCTACATTTTAAACAATTTTTTACCACTCGAAATTTGATAAAGAATGATCAAACATCCCTCCAAAATACCATATAATGGCACCAAGACCTTGAGGAACACCATAAAAAAAGACTCGCTCTGATTTGGTATCAAAGGTTTGACATTTGGAGAAGTTTTGGTGATTGAATTGCGAGCACTTCTGTTCTGGAAACTGCTGAGAAGCCCTCTTCCTCCCTTATCGTCCATATAGCTGGAAACAGCAGACGTCCTCTTTGGCCCCAGGTCTCTGCTGTGATGAGGCTGTGATTATCCTAAAGGTCACAACAGGTCATTGTATACAGTGATGTCAAGTTTAAAAGAGTGTTCTCACTACAATGAAATGGCTACTATGGGGACTAACATCATCACACATTCAGTGATCCAGTCATCTATTTAATTCCAAGACGGTTGAGAAAAATTAAAATACACCATTTTAAGAAAATTGTAAAACATCTACTCATGAAGTGGGCATGTCTGTAAAGGGCAGACTTGTGGGAACCCATAGAACCATTTTCATTCAAATATCTTGAGATGAGAGGTCAAGGGACCATGCCAGTGTTTCCTTTGCCAAAATGTAGCCAAACTTTGGAGCGGTATTTAGGATCCTTCCCGACAAGCTGGTTAAATGGGTTCCTTAGATTAGCATCTTCTGTTGTACCCTTACATAGGCAGATAGTATAAATGTGATATCTTATATGTTAACACAAACACACCATTCATAAGTTTGAATGAAGACATTTCCGTGTTCTTGTTAAACCAAGTGATAAGAGTTGGTTTTGGCAACAGTTAGTGCATGTTCACTCCTTCAAATATTTAGTTAATGAAGGTACTTGTAAACACTTCAAACCCAGTTTATATTTACCAGAGTATGCCAATCACCTGTATTTAGAAAAACAGTGGGATGAACTCTATTTCCATGTACAGTAGTCGCCTCAGTGAAGAAACTTGCTTCTTTATCCGGCTTAACCAGGATACGGCAAACATAATCACAACAAGCAATGGAATGGGAGTTACTTCTTTGAGACTAGGGTTTAATATATATATTTCTTTCTCTTTTTTTTTAAGATGTCAATGTTTGTCAAAGCTGGATCCTTCATCTTAACATTATTATTGTTTGTTTTTTCGTCTCTCACAGCAACTAGAGATCATCACACCATTTCAGCTATACTTCAATCCGGATCTGATTCTAAGGAATTACCAGGTGAGTAATCTGACCCTCAGGAGGATTCAGGGTGCATACTGTAACATCTCAGTGTTTCAGCTGAAATGAGTAGTTTACAAGTTCAGCTGAAATGAAATCGCTTTTATTTGTCTGTTTTCTGTACATCACCTGTCCTGTGTTCTTCTTTTAGAAAAACCCAAAAGGAAGACATTTATTTATCACATCTTTGGTTTAATGGTGGCGCCCCTATTAAATTGGCAGAATACAGTTGGGTATCTGTCTGCGTAGATGGAGACCTTATTTTGAACCAGCCAATCAAATCTTGCAAAAAGCAGTGAGGTCAGCATTATATTCTAGGCAGAGCAGGTGGTCACACAACGCAAGAGCCAGACTCCAACACAACCACCGTGGCTTCCCTGCTAACGTCTCCTTATCTGACTTACAAACACTTGATATGGATTAAGTATGAATAAATAAATGCATTAATAAATGTATAAATAAATAAATAAAAGAATAATTAAATGCTGAAATCAATGTTGAAATAGATAAATAAAGGTATAAATAAATGCTGGGATAAATAAATAAAAGTAAAAATAAATAGATTAATGTATAGATGAATAAATAAAAGTTGATAATCAAACAGGACATAAAGAAATACATATATCATATATTTATTTATACATTTCTGTTCACCTACATTTATTAATTTATGCTAATGAGGTGGGAGGTCCTAACCTCTGTCTAAAGCAGGATTGGTCACAGGAGTGTGATGGCTTCTGGTCTACTACTTCTGCCTTGCACAGTAACGTTGAAGTTGGCTAGCCCAGTGTTGCCAAATTGGTGACTTTCTCGCTAAATCTGGCGACTTTCCAAACCCTCTTGGCGAATTATTTTTGTCAAAAGCGACTAGCGACAAATCTAGCGACTTTTTCTGGTGTTATTGGAGACTCTGATGTGAAAACCCGTATCGTTCTGCAGTTACTGTCCTCAACTGCCGTGAGCCCCTCCGCCGTCCCAAAGCACTCACAGGTGGTCAGTCTCACAGCGGCCTCGCGCAGCAGTCCCAGCTGCAGACTGAGGAAGCCGTTAATGCTGCGAGCTAGTTTCTTGACGTCGTCTACAGGGATGATTTGCTAGGAATCTGTTGCTTCTGTCTTGCTCCCCTACTTGACCAATCCTGCTTAAGAATGAGGTTTGGACCGCCTACCTCATTAACATACGGACACAGAAATACAGAAATGAAGGTGAACAGAAATGTAGAAATAGATTTATTTATTTATTAGGCATCAACTTTTATTTATTAATTTCTGTATTTATACATTTATGTATGCATTTATTTATTTATACTTGTGACATTTTTCGTCCTCCATAACTTAACACCGTCAGCTGCTGTCAATCAGACACACCCTCCAGCCGGCTGAGACCAAAAGGAGCATTTCAGATGTGTCTTCTATTTAACAGTAAAAGTGTTTTTGACTACAAACAGGATGAATCAATAAGTGAAATCATTGTTACATTTAATCTGTTTGAATATTGTTTTTGTCGAAATAAGAACAAATCTATTTATCTTGTTTTTTTTCTTAGATTGTGATCTAAATCAAATAGAAATAGTTCTATTGATTTTTCACACAATGAGCCATGTTTGTGATACAGACTGCTCTGATCGTCCATGTCATGTGGCCTGTCTCACACCACTGTGAACTCACTTCTGCAGTTAAACAAAGCCTCTAGCCACCACAGAAAGGTTGAACATGACCTGGATCTGTGCATCTTACTCTGTGTGTATGTTATGTACAGCTGAATGTTGTCTTTTTCTTTTTGTAGGTATGGCGACTAATAACCAACTTCCTGTTTTTTGGTCCAGTTGGCTTCAATTTCCTGTTCAATATGATTTTTCTGTATCCTTCTCGGTTCCATGTCTCACTTCATCTAGCATGTGAAGTGTGGTTGCATACGTCCTGTTTGGCAGGGGAAGGCTCGATGTGGTTTCAGAGATGGGATGAGGAAACGTTTCACGTCTATGGTGTCACATGATAGAGATACCTTCTGTAAGATGCACAACCATCCAAACACAAACCAGTATGATGGCCATTTCTTTAGTGATGATGAAATGTTTAAAGTCTGTGTCGAGTTCCTTAACCGTTAGCTTCCAGGTATAGATACTGTCGGATGCTGGAGGAGGGCTCCTTCAGGGGACGCACGGCTGACTTTGTCTTCATGTTCCTCTTTGGTGGCCTTCTGATGACCGTATCCTTCCATTAATGTTCCATTGAGAATCATCTCCATGTACAGATAGTGAGGGCTGTAGTGAACGGTTCAATGACCAGTAAATCATTTATCACTTCTGTTGACCTCAACATTGACTACGTTTACATGCACACTCATATTATCATATTATTATATTATTCCCAATATGATAATATTCCAAACTTGATATGGTTCAAAGACATCATATTCCGTTTGGATGTTCTGAAACGGAGCGTTTTCAGATGAAGACGTGTGATGTGTTGATATTCTTCAGGTTTTAAGAGCATTCTCTGGACATACAGCTCATTCAGAACATGCCTCTCTCCTGTGTACGACCAGCTCTGGGAGTTGAACACAAACCAACTCGGCAACAGTTTGCAAAGCTGGAGTAGAGATCCACGCCCAGAGGAAAAGCCTACATCTGTGGATGGAAGGAGAAGCACACGTACTGTTAAGCATTGTGAAGGACTTGGATATCACTTTTACATGTTTTACATGTTATGGCCTCGACTCATCAAACACAGCCGAGAATGATGGGGCTGAGTCACGAGGTCATCTTCCGTTAATCAGAATACACACGGCTGCATGTAAATTGGAATATTTATTTTCATTAGCCATGTAAACAGCTTATTAGGAATATTTTCTTTTTTGGAATAAGGGCAAAAACCGGAATATTTGGTGCATGTAAACAGAGTCTCTTGTACAGCTAATGGTGCCCTTTAACTTTCACTAATATTGTGTTTGTGTGTGTGTAATGCTGTTATTATGGGTCGCCCACTGCATCTTTTCATTCCTCCTTCATTATGGGATACCAAGCCGGTAGCTCCTTAGTAGCATTGCACTTGTACTGTGTAAAGGGAAGGAAGATTTAATTACCACAAGCTTGTGGAAGACGTTGCACCGGCATCTTTGCTGCTAAATTGAAAAAGTGGTATTGTGATAATGCTGCTGCGTGCAACACTTTTGTCTCTTTTCATATTCATATACCAGTGGTGTACCATATGCCCATTGTTGGTGGTATGCCACTTCTGTCCCACTGACCATCACTTACCTCATAATAACTAACATATACTGTATATTTCTCGTTGGTAAGAATCATTTCTTCGTCTCATCCAGACTGAGTTAACTGTGTGTTTGTGGAGTAGCCCTCCTTATTTGGCACCAGCATGGCTATACAACGATCAGTTTGTTCAAAGACATGTTCTTTAACAAGGTGTCAGATATTTGGCACTTTTGTAAGCCTGGTGTTTCTGGGCCAAGCCTTCACCATCATGCTGGTGTACGTGTGGAGTCGGCGAAATCCAAACGTTCGCATGAATTTCTTTGGCCTGCTGAATTTCCAGGCCCCCTTCCTTCCCTGGGTGCTGATGGGATTCTCACTTCTGCTGGGAAACTCCATCATTGTTGACCTTTTAGGTACCCATCACTGTCATCTGCAGTCCTTTATTATTTGCTGATGTGCTAAAATGGAACTGGTGTGGTTGTTGGTGTACACAGTATGAATAGTGTTCAAATGTTTTTTACCATTCTTGAGGTATCGCTGTTGGCCATGTGTACTTCTTTCTGGAGGATGTTTTCCCCAACCAGCCAGGTGGTGGAAGGTGGCTCAAGACCCCGTCTATCATGTGAGTTTCTGCTTTCTTCTAACTGACAGCCCAAACCTGTAAGATTCAACATACAGTACACCCTACAGTTTGAAAGTGTATGAATGAATGAATTGACCTGTATGTATTTTGTCCTTATGGTGGCTAGAGGAAAGCTTGCAGAGTATCCACAATGAAAAGGGTCTGTCCTCTGGGGAGCCTGAACCTGCTTAGGGAGTTTCATGGCCATCTGCAATGAGATTTTGTGCACAGTGTATACTTTGGCTTGATGGCGGCACTAGATCATGGGTGTTCAATCAGAAATCTTTAGAAAATCCCTCATCCTCCTCCTTTGCGTGTCTCCCACAGAAAGATGCTGTTTGACACACCAGAGGAAGATGCCAACTACAACCCTTTGCCCGAGGAGCGCCCGGGAGGGTTTGCCTGGGGAGAGGGACAGCGCCTTGGAGGTTAAATATGGCCACAGATGGTGTCTGATTGTCAGGTCACTTTCAAGGACATTCCCTCAGAGAGATGAAGTGGATGAACACGGTCTTTGTTTTTGACTTGTTTGTTTAGTTCTGGATGAAGATTGCCAGATATAGAGATAACGTCTGTTGTCTCTGTATATGGGCTTATATCATCCCCAGAAACTCTTCTTGATGCGAGATCCTTGCTCTAAGACTCTTTGAGAGAACACAAGCTCCTGAAGGAACTCTGGATTGTGAGCCTTTGGCCTCCGGTGATGTTTTTTTCGATCTAAAAAAAAAAAAAAAAAGGATACAAAACAACTGTCATATTAAAGAGAAAACAATGAGAGCAGTAAAATATCTAAATGAATTTATTCAGATGGCCAGTGCATTCTTTTTCTCATTTCACTTTTTAAAGAAATAAATGTGTGTGGCAAATGATGCTTTGGTTTCATCTCTTTGATCTGTAGAAGTATTGCTTGAAACCAAAAACATCTCCGACAAATAGCATTGTTGTCTGTAGAACAGCTCTTGTAACTGCATTCTCTGTTCTCACAGCAGCTCATTGTGATATAAATATCAAGATTTGTACTATTTTCTCAACTCCATCTTTTCCTCCTCTATCAGGTTAAGTTTTCACAGCTGTACTCCTTTTGTGTTGTATTTGATACAAACAGCCTTAAATCAGATATGTGTAGTTATGTCATATACAAAGGGGTGAGTCTTGCCAATGTTATTGTTTGTGACATCCCCTCTGGGTTTTTTTATGGATTTTCCACACATTTTGAATTCTGTTTTGTTTCTATTTTTTAAATGTTGCCATGTTATCTGGTTTGTGGGAAATGGATTATGAATCCTGGTAGATAATATTTGACCTGTTTGTTGCTCTAGAGAAGGGATAAAAGAAGCGAATGAGATGAAGTGTGAAATGCATATGTCACATTAGGAGGATTGAAAAGCTTTGTTGAATTATGCTTGCACTGGAACAAAAAATATATACAGTATATGGGCCTAATTTGAGTTTCTAATCATCTGTACTATTGTATAGTGGGTTGAGATGAGTAATGGACTGTAGTGAAGTCATAGTTTTTTATGTATTACAACTGGTTATTCTGTTGTATTTTGCACTTCTCAATAATCTTAAGAAAACTGCTATACAAATGGAGTTGGATTTTACTGCCAGACTTAAAAAGCCAAGTTATAACCAACATAATACACTGTATTTCAGTGTGACGTTTACATTCATACATCTAATTCCTACATGTGTTTTATTTTGATCTCACTAAATATTAAGTATTTATTGTAATATAGCAAATGGGATTTAAAATTTGACTAATCCCCAATGAAATGGAAATGCCATTTTAATATTGTCTTTGCGGATAAACGTGGGTTAAATCTAGTCTCACTTTAGATCGATAGGGGGCGGTAGTGGTCTTTGGAAATTGCTCCTCTACATTGAAACGAAGAGTAAGACCAATGCAGCGTTCGGGATTTTCGAAAAGAAACTTCAACAAAGACTTAGAAATCCACATCACAGATGTGGATTAATACACTTTCTAAAGAGGGACGTGTCCAGCATTAGTTGTAGTCTTAGTATGTTTTGACCTCTCCTTATGCAGCTATACACCTATTTGGTCGACATTGTCCTTGCTGGTGTTTTTAAATGCAGAAAACTGAAGTGAACGCAATTGTCAAGGACACCCTGATTTCCCATTTTTATCATAGGTCACAAACGCATCTGGAGAAGAGAAGGCTGCTTAAAATAGCTGCTTAATGACTGCGTGAAGATGCAATTGGCTCTTAGTAAAACGTTTGGCCAGAAACCAGTTAAATTCCAATTAGAGCAAGATGGAGACTTTTACATGGTTGGGTCAGAGGTATGTGACTATCTATTCATTTACTTTGAAAGCTTGGTACCCTAAGGTTAGCCTCAGTTGTCTATTCTTCTGGCTAGTTGATGCTAGCATGCTAACCCAGCCCCATTGATGGTTTCTTAACAAAGAAATACCTAAAAACGAAGAACGGGATATTATCGGCTAAAGTAAGGCCAGCAACCGGCAGGTGAAACATCATTTATATGTTCAAAACCAAATAAATAAGTTAACAGAATATCTTGTGCTGTCTTGCAGTAACGTTAACTTGTAATTCCAGTCTAGTATAACGTTAGTTGTTGTAACGTTAGATCACTAACGTTGTAACATGAAGTAACGTGCGAACTCCCTCAGTCTGTAGCCACGTCTGATATTTGAACATACCAATTGTAAAGCTAAACCATATATGTCTACAGTAGTGACGCCTCTACGTCACTATACTATACTAACTATGGATGTTTGAGAGAGCAGGAACGCTAACACCAGGTCTTGGGGCCATAAAAGAGTGAGTATTAAAGGAGGTCTACCCAGTAAGTGATCTTAGTCTTGGCTTTGAGGTGCTCACTGTGTCTCACTGAAATAGATGCTCTGGAACAAAGAGATTCTTGAACACTTTGATTTGTGTTGACATCCACAATATCAGAAGAAGGCAGAGACCCAGCACCCCCACCATGAAGCGTGGTGGTGCCTCACTGCAGCAGGCATGTGAGGGCTTAACGTACAGAGACACCTTGGAGATATACCTGTGTCAGTAAAGTCTGTAAGAGAACTTCAACTGAGGAAGAGGTCCACCTGTGTACAGCTGATTGAGACCTATGCACATAGAATCAAGGCTGTAACTGCTGCCAAAGTTGCCTCTTCCCAATATTTACTTGAAAGGAGAGAAAGACTTTGCAATCAGTTATTTAACCTTTTATAACATCGTTTTTTTTGTCTGGTGATCAGTGTCAAAAAATACTTATTATAGAATATAAACCATGACAGGGTCAGAGGAGAGTTGATACTTATATAGTATTATATTTGCATCATATTTTGCATGTTTGTGTTGTCCCGTAAGACAGACAGGAGGATGTCACTCGTTTCAATTTGATGTTCCAATCGGATTTGATCAGCCAGAAAGACGGGCCCTCAAAGTGGACCCGCGTCGAGGCTCACGCTGCCTAAAGACACAGATATCTTCTACAAATAGAAACAGGACTGTATGCTTCTCTCATCATTGGATAACAAACAAGGTGATTCACAATTTCAATACTTTTAGTCCAAATTTTTTAAAGAAATTTAAAAGAGAGCAAATTAGGGACTTTTTTTTTACCACAAATTTGAATTTGGTGGTCAAAAGTCACTGTGACCTCAATATCAGGGTTTGGGCCATAACTAAAAAATGAATACAATCATTGTGGAAACATTTCACACAAATGTCATAATAGGAAAGATTATGAAGTGATGACATTTTATAATCAAAAGATCAACTTCATTGTGACATAATGCTCTTCAAAATCACTTTTCTGGCCACTATTCAACGCCATAACTCAGATTGTGGCCATATTTAACTTTTACACGGAGACTGAATTGGTGACACTTATCTTGATTGGTGATTTGTACAGATCTAATGTGGTGCCGGGTTGAAGATGTGTGGGAAGTGTCCACATTTTACCGATTGTAGCTTCTTTGCAGCAACATCCATATGTGAAGCATCGTCTACTGTCATGCTATCACTTCGTGGTCTATCAGAATCGGCTTTATTGGCCAATTATGTGAACACGTACAAGGGCTCTCTTTTTCTCTCAATTAACTTGCACGCCAATAGGCATACAGCAGATCAAGAACAGCAAAGTCAAGTCAAATCATTTGTTTATATATCAACACTTTCATTTATACATCCCTAACGTAAATCAAAAGCTTTGCCTCAAGGGGCCTCAGCCTGAAGAAGAGCAGCTCCCAGGCTTCCATCTTGTTCCTTATCCTTCTCTCTGCATCGAGCTGCCAGTCTGCCCGTCTGGTTGTAGAGAGGGTCAAGGTTTATCCAAGATGGTTTTATTTTGTCCCTTGTCCTCACTCCGCCGATCACCTAGCTGGCCTTCCTTAATCGCTTACCAGTCTCTTGACTGGTGACCTTCAGGTCTTGATGCAACCACCTGGTCACGAAGAACAGAACACCGACTACTGCAGCATGCTAGAAGACCTGTAGGAGCCTGTTGCAGAAAGAACAGTCTGCTCTGTCCCACCCTGAAGAGGGCTTCAGTGTTGTGAGTCCAGTCCAGTTTATTGATTTGTACCCCAAAGTTCTTTCACTTCACTTCCTCTCCCTGGATGAGGACCAGCACAGGGTGCTCCTGTTCCTCTGGTAGCTCATAGCTTTTACTGATGTTGAGCTTCAGGTGACAAAACCTTTCTGTCAGTCCTCTGTACTTCTCTGTTAAAATAGTCTCTAAGTGAAGACGGCATGCTTTTGACTGGAAATGATTCACTGTAATCACACACGTCAATATAGTGATAACTTCCAAAACCATACACTTACGACCTTTTTTTTATTCAAATCCTTCAAAGTCTTGTATTGTGAGAGGCCTGACGAACGTGGATGTAAACTGCAACTTGACTGGTAGGCGAAGGCATACGCCCGTGAGGGGTCAGCCACTTCTTTACATCCCCAAGTTTCATGTTGTGCCCACTATCGGTTCAGCAACAACAGACCAAATACAGACTCCATATTGTTCCTCTTTGCAAAGGACAATATCCCAGCTGTTGAAGTTGAATACTTCACAATATCCTAAAGCAGTGGTTCTCAACTGGTCTGGCTGCAGGACCCACCATCACCCCTTAATAACAAGCTCTCGTTTTTAATATTTGCACACAAGGCCTCAAAATAAACTCTGTATAAACGATATCCAAATCGAGGAACATTTTCAACTTCTCAAATGTATTTAATGTAAAGATGGTGCAGTCTGAACCTGAGCTGAACATGTCCTCTGCAGTCGTAGTGTAGGGAGCTCTCTTGTGCAGAGAAATTCTGTCAGTCCCCGTCCCACACATGTTTCACGTAAACGAGTAAAACTGCTTTGTTTGTTATGTCTGTAGATTCGTCCATTTGTAATGCAAAATGACCACTTGCCTTAATTCGAGCTGTGGTCTGTTGTTTGATGTCATCCGACATGTCTTCAATTCCTCTACTTAGTATCATACCTATTAACAGAGGTATAGTTTTCAGTTTATCCTCTGCAGATATTAGCATTAACGGCAAATATTGTTAAGGAGTGGCTGCACGGTGGTGTAGTGGCTAGCACTGTCACCTCACAGCAAGAGGGACACGGGTTCTGGCAGCGTGGGTTCCCTCCGGGTTCTCCGGCTTCCTCCCACAGTTCAAAGACAGGCAGCTTAGGTTATTTGGAGACTCAAAATTGCCCGTAGGTGTGAATGTTTGTCTCTATATGTGGCCTGCGGTAAACTGGAGCCCTGTCCAGTGTACCCCACCTTCGCCCAATGTCAGCTGGGATCGGCTCCAGGGACCCTGAATAGGATAAGCGGTTTGGATAATGGAATGGAATTGTTAAGGAGTGTGAATAGACGGCACTCCGCTGCATAATCACCTTCAAAATAAAAGCACAGGATTTTTAAAAATATTTTCTTCAGGCAATGACCCACTTTTGGGTCGCGACCCACCAGTTGAGAATCACTGTCCTAAAGGGAAGCTCTTTACCAGGCACGAGGAAGCTTCATCACTTTCAACCCATTTCCAAGTTTTGCTCAGCGCTTTTTACATTTAAAAAAAAAAATTAATTGTTAATGAATAACTTCCCTAACCCTATAACATATTTAAAAGTAAAAAAAATACCAAAAGTATTGAATTTGTAAATAAGCGATAAACAGAGAACCATACTGATATGTTTATTTTTGAAGAAGATATCTGTATTTACGGAGGGTGGTCATCCAATATGAACCAGCTGTGAGGGCCCCTGTCTCCTGACCAGTTGCATATTGTGGTTTATCAAACCACAATATAACACTCTCTCATATCGTCAACCTGTAGGCAAAGAATGGGGTGAGGTCAGAAAGTGATTTTTGTTTTTGGTGGAAAGCCCCAATAACAACTTCTCTTAGAAACTTGTAGCACCACAAAACCTGGATGGTTAGTTTATTTTGAGGCCTTGTGTGCAAATATTAAAAACGATTTAATCTGCAGAATGTTTTTTGTCGTTTATTTCATTTTGGTTGACTAAAGGTAAACGATCTGCCTTTCTTCCCCAGGTTGGAAACTACCTGCGCATGTTCAGAGGCTCTCTGTATAAACGATATCCATCTTTATGGAGGAGGCTGGCCTCGGTGGAGGAGAGGAAGAAGATCGTAGCATCATCACATGGTGAGTGGTGTCTTTGTTTGTTTTTCACCTCTGGACCAAAATCAAGTCATTTGGGATTACTCGTCTGTAATGTCCATAGGTTGTTTAAGATAAGATAGACTTTATTGTCCCGAAGGAAATTTGTCTTGGAAACATACATACAGTTTATAAGGTTTATATTTAATAATTGCAGCTATAAACAATTTTAACAAAATAAATTTGAACGAGTGACCAGTCAGACTAGTGACTTGTCAACTAGGGGTGGGAATCACCAGAGGTCCCGCGATACGATATTATCACGATACTGCGATATTCTGAGTATTGCGATAACATATATTGCGATTTATTACTTTTTTCAACTTCAAATTATGTCCCCAAAGGAAAACTGTGTCAACATGTTTTATCTAACAAGATAAAGTTTTCAGTCTGTTCATCTCACTTCAATCATTTTTATTGCAGCAGAATAGGATTGTCAAGCAGACAGACTGACCAACAATGTCATAAATGTTGCATGAACCTGACAAACTGAACTGTTTGTATTACTACATAGTCCAACTTAACTAAATGCAAACGTGTCTATAACTTATATAAGTAGGATATAAGAGTTATATAACTCAGTATAACTTGCGATGCGTGGACGTCAAGGGCAGAGAGCCAGTTATGCGCTGCACTCTCCCCATGAGCCTGGCTGCTGTTGGCAGATTTTAACCCCGTTGTGAGGCCAGATTGAGCGGGTGAGCGAAACACTTCACATGCAGGAATCCCGCTAACTGAACGGCAACGCCCACGTTAGAAGCGTTGTTACAACCACCAGGTTTTTGTCGGCAATCCCCCATCTTGTGCTGCATTTAGCAGGAGGTCTGTAATGTTTGCCCCGGTGTGACTTACGTGTACTGCTCTAGTTTGGAAAACGAGAGACAGCAGTCGCCAGTCCCCTGAGATATTGTGCTGTTATAGTCACATAGGAATCCACTGCGCTTGACGTCCACGCATCGCAAGTTAATGCAACTCTTTCTGCTGTACTCAAAGATTCCTCAACTTTAAGCTTCACTTCTCTGTAGAGCTTGGGCACGGCTGTGTCGGTGAAAAAATGCCGCGACGGTGTCATATTCATGTGTCATATTCATGTCCTTCTTCCCTTCCTTGTTAAAAAATCCAAAATAAGTCCAGACGTCTGATTTAAACGCGGACGGTGCATTTCTTTGTTTTGACCAACTTCCTACCAATCACGCTGACCCGGGAACTGCTGACCTCACCAGAAAACAACTCGGCACCATCTAGTGGACTGAAAAAGCAATTGATTTGATTTTTCTAGTGAATTTTCTTTTATAGTTTTTATAATAAAAGATCGATACTTTGCGTCCGTGTATCGATACAATATCACCACGCAAAATATCGCGATACTATGCTGTATCGATTTTTTCCCCCACCCCTATTGTCAATGTAGGTCGTGGTTACACTTTTCTTTCCAATAGGACTTCTGTCATCCGACCACGCTGCACGCTCCCACATCTCATCTTGGCTCACTGAGATCTGATCTGCCAGATCACATGCTGAGGTTGCCAGGCTCACACTGAGTTCAGATCTCAGTGATGTGTGGACAGCGTGTGGACACAGTCTGGACAACTTATCAAAAGTCTCCATCATCTCCCCCACACAGTTCCTCTCCCGAGGAGAGCAAAGGGAAGAGAGGAACACCTGGCTGACCACTGCTGTCTGAGTCCTGTTAAGTTACTGCTCATAAAAACCATCAAAACAAAAGCTTTTGAATAAAGAAAACGACAGGGGATGTCGACTGTCAAATTCGGTGATGATGGGGAAACAACAGAACTGGAAAATCCTCCTGCTCACCTTGAACAAGTAAAACTAGTTTGTAGGCTGGAGAACATTTGGAGACTGCAGCAGTATGAAGGCAAATCAATGTCAAAATCCGTGAGCATGAAGGAGGTCTGTGTAGAGGTTCGTGCAACTCAAACAGCAGCTCACGCAAATTACTTTTGCAAGCGCGAGCTAACTTAAAGCCTGCAAGGACAAAACCATGCTTAGAGCAAGGAGTGCCTCCTGGTGCACCACTTCTATCACTGCTCTATCGCTCGCTCGCGGTTTTCTTTTTGACACTGGGCAGACCCAGTCGACATTCAAATTGAATTGGTTACAATCCTCGTCGTTGGATTGGCCGAATATCACTCCAGACACAGATGCTAGGTGGCGCTATACAGGTGGTTTTCAATCCGCCATTAAACACTACTTCATTACATCTCAGAGGTACATATTGTACTTTTTACTCCATTACACCTCAGAGGTACATATTGTACTTTTTACTCTATTACATCTCAGAGGTACATATTGTACTTTTTACTCCATTACACCTCAGAGGTACATATTGTACTTTTTACTCCACTACATCTCAGAGGTACATATTGTACTTTTTGCTCAACTACATATCGGAGGTACATAATGTACTTTTTACTCCACTACACCTCAGAGGTACATATTGTACTTTTTACTCCACTACATCTCAGAGGTACATATTGTACTTTTTGCTCAACTACATATCGGAGGTACATAATGTACTTTTTACTCCACTACATCTCAGAGGTACATATTGTATTTTTTACTCTACTACATCTCAGAGCTACATATTGTACTTTTTACTCTACTACATCTCAGAGTTAAATAATGTACTTTTTACTCTACATCTCAGAGGTACATATTGTACTTTTTACTCCATTACATCTCAGAGGTACATATTGTACTTTTTACTCCACTACATCTCAGAGGTACATAATGTACTTTTTAATCCACTACATCTCAGAGGTACATATTGTACTTTTTACTCCACTACATCTCAGAGGTACATATTGTACTTTTTACTCCACTACATCTCAGAGGTAAATAATGTACTTTGCTGTACTGGCGCTGCAAACATTTGATGATCTTATAGAATACGATGCATTGCTGTAGATTAAACTAACCAACAGTATATAAATTAGTTAAAAACATGCAGCATACATGTTAATGCAGCAATAATATACTGTATATCCTAAAACATCAGATATAATAGTAACACTGACATGGAACATTTTACTGCACGGGTACTTTTAATGTCAGTACTTAAAGTAATAATTTGCCGATAATATCATACTTGACTGAGTTTCTTAATGCAGGTGTTTTACTCGTAGTGTCAGTGATTTAAGTTTGGTTAATATACAAACAGTGTGGCGAGAGAGGCACTGTTTGTTATGACATCTGCTCTGGCTCCATATACTGGTGTTTGATAAAACATCACACAGGGAAAACTGTCCAGCATACAGGATACCTACCATGTTTAACCCACCCAACAAAAAAAATCCCAAAACATTATGACAATGATAGCAACTGCATCAGTTAGAATCCTTCGCAATTATAGCCACAATGCATGTGAGATTCAGCAGTTAAGATGTGAGTAAAAGTTGACATGCATCTGTGTTTCTGTCTTGGCCATTGTCCATCTGTAGCCACTAGTGTTACTCTGCTGAAGGCATCAGAATGTGAAGAGATCTTCGAGGGTAATGATGAGAAATACAAGGCAGTGTCCATCAGCACAGAGCCCCCGGCTTACCTCAGGTAACTTCAATGAGACGATGGCTCATTTAGCATTTGTTGTGTTGTTGTTGTTGTTGTTACATTTTCATTTTGTTTCCATTGTCCCAAAAAGAATGTGATTCAAGATGCACCTTGGTCTCAGAACACGAAGGAGCAGATGTGGGCCCCAAATACTTTTCACAGCACTGAAATTAGTTGTACCATAGTTAGATAACAGTTCACCAATTTTACAAACGGAGTATTAAAAAATCTATCCTGATGAATTCATGGTGATGTCTTCATAAGGGTTATCTCAGCGTGGGCTTGGAAACTACAAATTGATAACAGAAATCCTGAGCCAGTCAGAAAAGTCAGGATATCTTAATCTGTTTCTTGTGAGTCCCTCAATTGAATGGAATTACAATCCTTCATTTCTTGTCAACCCGTGTCAACCTTGTTTTTTTTCCCCTTTATATAAGGGAGCAGAAAGCAAAGAGGAGCAGTCAGTGGGTTCCCACACTGCCCAACAGCTCTCACCATCTCGATGCTGTGCCTTGCTCCACCACCATCAACCGCAACCGAATGGGCCGTGACAAGAAAAGGACCTTCCCTCTGTGGTAAGAAAGCTTTACAACAAAAAGTGCAACTGTGTGGCACAAGCTCTGCATCTCTGTTATGTTGTGAAACAATATATCCTCAGGCTAAAGGTAGCTCCTAAATTATATCAAAATATCTCTCACACAACTCTTGCAGTATAATCCTCGTCTAATTTATCCTGCATAGCCTCATTACCTCCCAAACACACGCATCTTCGATGCGGGAGGAAGCTTGTTAACGTTAGCTGTTAGCAGCCGGTGGGCAGCACAGCCCTGCAAAGCTAATGTTATTTCAGGTTGTTTTGAGCTTCATAATGATGCGTTCAAGAGGCTATTTTGGTTATGTTGTGGAAACGCTGTGGACACACCCCGATGTCACGTCACATGGTAGCACATGCAGGTTTGATGACAATACATATCTTTGCTTTCTTCCCAACTGGTTTTTAATGGTTGAATAATGTTAAATTGGTTAGAATGTTAGGTTCTGTTGCTAAAATTGATGTGCTTGCTAGCTTGTTTCAGCTGCAAGGTTAAACATTTGTGATTCAAATTTGGGAAAGGGCAGTGGTTTGAAATGTGTGTTGGGCATGGTTGAGAGAGTTTGATAGTAGATAGATAATGAATGGGAAGTCAGTCAACACGATGAATGGTAGCCCTAAATACTGGCTAACAGTAGTTTTTTACTGTGCTAGCATTGTCCTTTAAAAGCAATGCTGCATTGTTATGGTAAAATTCAGGCAGCAATGGTTAGTTTAATTTATAAGAAAAAAAAGAGGATTTAGTGTATATATCATACCAGATAGATCCCTGAAAATGATCTCTAGAAAAGAGTGGGAACCCTGACTACGTCTTCGTCCTCTCACGTTGGACTGAGGACAGACTGAACGCTACAGTGACTCACTATCGCCTCTTGGGGTACAAGTGGTATGAAAAGACAGGATGGGCCAGGGCTAGCTGGTTAGCATGCTCATTTCAGTAGATATCTCAACAACACAATACATAGCCATCCTTGACATCATGTTAACTGTAATATCTTCACATTCCGTTGATGATGTTAGTTAATTAAAAAATAAATGTTTAAACCAAAATTCTGGCCAGATCGTACACATTGCATATTTTTTTGAAGACAATTTATAATTCCTCGGATACACAATAATAATGCAACATTGAGGTTTTCTGTGTCTTGTGTCTTGCTCAGCTTTGATGACCACGACCCTGCAGTGATCCATGAGAACGCAGCCCAGGTAGAGGCGCTGGTTCCCATTCGTCTAGACATGGAGATTGACGGACAGAAACTGCGAGATGCCTTCACGTGGAACATGAATGGTTAATACATACGTCAACTAGCTTACCAACATCCAAAGCATACAGTATTGTCTACCGTTTAATTTTTCTGATATGTCAAGTTATTAAATTTTAGAACTTTCTCTAACCCTCCCAATCCGTCCCTCTTCAGAGAAACTGATGACCCCAGAGATGTTTGCAGAGATTTTATGTGATGACCTGGACCTAAATCCTCTGGCCTTCGTCCCCGCCATTGCCTCAGCCATTCGTCAGCAGATTGAGTCCTACCCCACTGACAGCATACTGGAAGAGCAGGCAGACCAGAGAGTTATCATCAAGGTGCGTGCTGAACCAAAGGAACAACAATTCCTCAGGGAATAGCAGGTGGCTTAGCAGGAACATACTACACCAGGGTTTGTTAGGTCATTTTCTTTTCATTGACTAAAGTCAATGAAAAGGAGAGAAGGAACATTCCGCTACATGAACAATAGTAACACTATATGAACATGAAGACCTTTCAAATGTGGAGAAAATAACATGGAAGCCTAATAATTACACTGGAATGTGTTTCGGATGCACATTTACACAAATAACATTCTTCAAGCCAAATTCTCTCCAAGATGGAGAGCTTGTTGTTTTCCAACGTTGTCTAAATATCTCCTCCCACTTCTCTTGTGTGATTATCAGATCAACCCTTGTTTCCCATTTTGTTTTAATGTTGATTGTATTTTCTTTATTAAGTTACCAAAAGCTCAAGTATAGGTTACAACAGCTATTCCCAGCCACTGGCCCGGGCTCAGTAGTGGTCAGGTAGTGGAGTACTACCTAGAGGGCTGTGAAGGTACTGCCAAAGGGTTGTATTGAATTTGAAAATAATATTATTATTTTTTGGTAATTTACAAAACTAGTTATTTTCATATGTCAATGTGCTCAGGAATGAATAAAAAACATAGTAATTCAAATCAACAAAACGTAATTCCAATGACCAGTTAGGTTAGAACATTGCAACACACCATCAGAGACAAACGTACTTTGCTGTTGGCTTGCTAAAGTTCCCTCGGATGCAGTGACACAAAATGGATAGTTTAAAGCAAAACGTGATGTGGGAGACAACCCTACACCTTTTAAATGCTCCAAAGCGTGTGGTGAGGAAATATGACC
This sequence comes from Anarhichas minor, assembly GCF_050575085.1. Classification (NCBI taxonomy): domain Eukaryota; kingdom Metazoa; phylum Chordata; class Actinopteri; order Perciformes; family Anarhichadidae; genus Anarhichas; species Anarhichas minor. The sequence continues at coordinate 10,295,568 of NW_027466519.1, read as the reverse complement.
CTGAATACATTCAATTTGGATTCATAATGGCAAGAAGATGGTAAGAAGAATATTTATACTGCGGAAACGTAGCACCCACCCTCCAGTTCTGTCTCAGGTAAACACTGTTAGCTCTGTCAGCACTATCGCCGTTGTTTGCAAGGTTGTACAAAGAGTCAAAGTACAGGTTTAGCAAGGCGGTGAGAGATGCTAAACGACTGTACTCTGAGAAACTGCAACATCAGCTCTCAGCCAATGACTCTGCTTCTGTCTGGAGAGGTCTCAGACAGATTACCAACTACAAGCCAAAAACCCCCCACTCCATGAACGACCTCCGCCTGGCAGACGAGCTGAATGAGTTCTACTGCAGATTCGAAAGACAATGGGACAGTCCTGACTCCATCCCCCACAGCCCCATCAACCAGCCCCAGACCACCAGCCCCCCCTCCCCCAGCTCAGCAGGGGCCCATGCCTCTGTATCACCCATCCCAGCGCCCCCCCACCCCACCCCCCTCCCCAGTGACGACTCTCTCTATTCTGGAGAGTGACGTCAACAGGCTTTTTAAAAAAACAGAACTCCCGCAAAGCAGCCGGCCCAGACTTGGTCTCCCCCTCCACCCTGAAGCATTGTGCTGATCAGCTGTCTCCGGTGTTCACAGACATCTTTAACACCTCTCTGGAGACATGCCACGTACCAGCCTGCTTCAAGGCCTCCACCATCATCCCTGTCCCTAAAAAACCAAGGATCACAGGACTCAATGACTACAGGCCCGTCCCCCTGACCTCTGTGGTCATGAAGTCTTTTGAGCGCCTTGTCCTGTCCCACCTAAAAACCCTCACCGACCCACTCCTGGACCCCCTGCAGTTCGCCTACAGAGCCAACAGATCTGTAGATGACGCAGTCAACTTGGCCCTTCACTTCATCCTCCAGCATTTGGACTCCCCAGGAACCTATGCCAGGATCCTGTTTGTGGACTTCAGCTCTGCTTTCAACACCATCATCCCGTCTCTGCTGCATAGCAAGCTCTCCCAGCTGCAGGTGCCCGACTCCACCTGCAAGTGGATCACAGACTTCCTGTCTGACAGGAAGCAGCACGTGAAGCTGGGAAAGCACGTCTCAGCCTCCAGGACCATCAGCACCGGTTCCCCCCAAGGCTGCGTTCTTTCCCCTCTGCTCTTCTCCCTGTACACCAACAGCTGCACCTCCACTCACCAGTCCGTCAAGCTCCTGAAGTTCGCGGATGATGCCACCCTCATTGGACTCATCTCTGGTGGGGATGAGTCCGCCTACAGGTGGGAGACTGACCATCTGGTGACCTGGTGCGGTCTGAACAACTTGGAGCTCAACGCTCTAAAGACAGTGGAGATGGTTGTGGATTTCAGGAAGAACGCAGCCCCACCAGCCCCTATCACTGTGTGTGACTCCCCCGTCGACGTGGTGGAGTCCTTCCGCTTCCTGGGCTCCATCATTTCCCAGGACCTCAAGTGGGAGCTGAACATCAGCTCCATCACCAAGAAGGCTCAGCAGAGGATGTACTTCCTGAGGCAGCTGAAGAAATTCATCCTGCCAAAGTCAATGATGGTGCACTTCTACACAGCCATCATTGAGTCCATCCTCTGCTCCTCCATCACAGCGCATCATTCGCTCTGCTGAGGGGGTGATTGGTTGCAATCTGCTGTCCCTCCAGGACTTGTTCACTTTAAGGACCCTGAAGCGAGCACGAAAGATTGTAGCCGACCCCTCTCACCCTGGACATGATCTGTTTGTGCCGCTTCCATCTGGCAGGAGGCTGCGGTCCATCAGAACCAAGACCTCACGCCACACAAACAGTTTCTTCCCATCCGCAGTCGGGCTCATTAACAAAGCCCGGGTCCCCCACTGACTGTCATCCCCAGGACATTTCCTTCTGGGCTCTCCCCTGCACATCCCTGTTTCTTTATTTAAACACTCTCGTCACTTTTAACATTTCACTTACACTTCACTTGTTTTTAACATTGGGCGAAGGCAGGGTACACCCTGGACAGGTCGCCAGTTCATCGCAGGGCACATATAGAGACAGACAAACATTCACGCTCACATTCACACCTACGGGCAATTTCGAGTCTCCAAATAACCTAAGCTGCATGTCTTTGGACTGTGGGAGGAAGCCGGAGAACCCGGAGGGAACCCACGCTGCAACGGGGAGAACGTGCAAACTCCACACAGAAGGACCACCCGGGATCGGGGGTTGAACCCGGGTCCCTCTTGCTGTGAGGTGACAGTGCTAGCCACTACACCACCGTGCAGCCCCCTGATAGTTTAATGTTATTGTTTATTGTTAAATGTTACGCACCAACCGCCACGACAAATTCCATGTAGGTGCAAACTTCCTTGGCAATAAATGGTTCTGATTCTGATTCCGGGTTAACGCCGTTGACTGTGAGCCGCCGGCTCGCCTTCACCATGTTGAGAGCCGTTGAGAGGCAATCAAAATGCTCCCAATCTTGTGTCTTGCCCCTTTAATTTACGGGTTGAGAAACTCTGGTTTAGAAATTATTTATTTATAATTACCTTTTTATAAGGTCCATCCTACTATACTATTCTGCTACACATTTTGTTAGTATGGAAAATGTTCTTGCATTTGTCCTTTTTAAATTTTTTTCAACAATACTTTTTAGCTTTCTTCTTCAATCTTTGAATCTTTTTTCAGGCTTACAAGGTGTAAAGTTTGGGTCATATGCAAACCATTTTCAAATTTCAAATTGAGGTGATAGTCCCGTCTGGGCTAAAACACGCCCAGAAGGGACTATCACCATGATTGATGATGTGATTTTATACATTTTGCAATAACAAACATTGCGATATATTACGATCAATAACCTTTTTTTCTGGTATTCCTTTTCCCATCGCTTGCTCAATTTCTTTCCATCTAGTGTCAGAGTTAGTTGTACACCAACATATTAAAGTTAGTTCGACAAATCTATGACAGTTTTTCAGAACTGGAAACCCACTTTATTCTCTGGTAGCTGTAGAGTTTTGTACCTTTCGCTAGCTTTCTTCCCAACCCGTTTGTATCTCAATATCAATTTGTCCCATTCTCGTTTATTTATTCTATTCATCTTAGTTGATTCTATGCGAGGCTCAGCAGTAGAGCGGGTCGTTCTTCAATCAGAGGATCAGGTTCGATCCCCGGCTCCGCTACTCCATGTTGATGTGTCCTTGGGCACGACACTGAACCCCAAAATTGCTCCTGCAGGCTGTGCCTACGGTGTATGAATGGGTGTGACGATCAGATGGCTCTGATGGGCAGCCTGCATGGTAGCCCCCCCATCAGTGTATGAATGGGTGAATGATGACATGTAGTGTTAAAGATCTTTGAGTGGTCGGAAGACTAGAAAAGTACAGTCCATTTACCAGTTTACATTTTAATTGCACCTGTATACGTCATGTCTTGGGACAACTGTGATGGAAAAGGTCAATAAAAGTGAGCGAATCAAGCTCTCTGCTAAAGTGTGAAAATCTATGTAGAGCTCCACTAAAGTCATTCTGAAAATGTTTAATGTAGATTAGCTGAAGGCAGGGGCAGGTATGAAGTGAGTCAATAACCACTTAGTTTTCATAGCAACCAGCACACCCGTGTCTGCTAACTAAGCCTCCTGTCAATGCCACAGTTTTGAATATTTTCCAAAGATTAGACTGTTTTTGTTTTTTAAATTGGTTGATGCAACATGCAACATGTACCGTATTTTCCGCACTATAAGGCGCACTTAAAAGCCTTTAATTTTCTCAAAAAACGACAGTGCGCCTTGTAATCCGGAGCGCCTTATATATGGATCAATTGGTTAATTGGTTGATCCATACTGGTTGTACACGGCGCTCTGTCAAAGTGTTTCAGTACGACTGGTAAACACAAAGCCGCACCGCGGTAAACACCGGTACTGTGCTTACTCCTAGTCCAACACCACTTGTGTGTATAAAGACCCCAAAATGGCACCTTTCAAGAGACACGCTTACGACGCTATTCTATTCTATGCGCCTTATAATCCGGTGCGCCCTATATATAAAAACAGTTCTAAAATAGGCCATTCATTGAAGGTGCGCCTTATAATCCGGTGCGCTTTATAGTGCGGAAAATACGGTAGTTCTTTTTGTTTTTTCCTCTTGTTTTACACCATTGAAGATGTAAAACCAGGTTATCCCTGTCTCTTCTCAGTCAGTCACTCCGACGCAAAATCATAGACCATAGACTTCAATTTCACTGTGAACCCCAAATAATCAAATATTACTGCCACCCTCCTGCTTATATTGTTTTAATAAGTGAAATTATTATTGAAGTAGGTTCAACATTTTTAATCCAATTTAACATAAATCTAATTTACTGTGATATACGTATTTAGCTAGTATTTGATTTATTGAATTAGCCAAATAAAAATCACCCACTCTGCCCAAAGACTTTTAACGTCAGAGAGTCCGATTGAAGGGAGAAGAGATGCAGAGACAGAGGATGATGATGGTGATGATGATCCAGAGAATGGAAGATCGTCTGGGTTCAGGCAGATTTGAATCCACTGTAATTTTAAAGACATATTGCTAACAGCCGATTAAGTTGGTAAAAAACATATAGTATTTGTTTTTCTCCATTCCTCAGCTGAACATCCATGTGGGGAACATTTCTCTGGTGGACCAGTTTGAGTGGGACATGTCGGAGAGAGAGAACTCGCCGGAGTCATTTGCACTGAAGCTGTGCTCTGAGCTCGGTCTGGGCGGAGAGTTTGTCACCACTATCGCCTACAGCATTCGCGGTCAGCTCAGCTGGCACCAGAGGACCTATGCCTTCAGGTAACTCAGCCACTCACGTCAACAGTCGGTAGAATCAATGGGGGCAGTGGTCTGAACACACTATGATTAAGGTAGACATAGAATGTATTGAAGAGGTTTGACTTCAAATTAATACTACAAACTTTCATTGACGTTGGAGGACATATAGTCTTATTCCTTATTTTCTATACCCATTATGAGCTGATGTACTTTGGTGTATTATGTTGGACTGATTCAGTACTGCCATGCTTGTAATGTGCTTACAGTGAGAACCCACTCCCGACAGTAGAGATCGCCATCCGCAACACAGGTGATGCAGACCAGTGGTGCCCCCTTTTGGAGACCCTCACAGATGCCGAAATGGAGAAGAAGATCCGAGACCAAGACAGGAACACAAGGTGACAGTCGGATACAGATAGAATACTTACGTTCATTGCAACAAATAAGCAATGACTAATTTGCAAGGTGCAAGTTAATTTAGTTGGTTTAACAAACTTGGTATTGTGTTGGTATGGTATTGGTAGTGGTATGGTATGGTGTAGGTATGGTGTAGGCAGGGTAGGACATTTACATATTTTTTTAGGGGGCAATTGTTGCCCCCACTGACTGATATCCAGGGGCATTTAAAAAGAATTGGGGGCACTTTTTGAAACTTGTGAAATAACATTTAACCTTTGTTCAAAATAATAAATATACTTATTTAGGCTTACAGTATATGAGCAATTGTCATCAAATGGCAATAATAAGACTATTAGGCAGTAGTCTACAGATTCAAAGTGTTTTCTTAGATTTTTTTGAACAAAAAACAAACATAAATCAGACAATCATATTCAATTTTATTCTTATTTCTTTGTGGTTATTTATTATTACATTTTTTTAAACAACTATTAACAATTATTAAGTCAACGATGTCTTGATTACTTGTACATCAGTCATTGTATAGAATTATTGAGAAAAATATTATTGTAGCACCTCAAATATTGTGATATTACACATTTTTGTCCTGAACATCTGCATTAGTCATTGTGTGGAATTTTTGAGAAAAACATTTTTATAGCACCTTAAAAAGTAGGTCGGGCGGGAGGCCCGGGCATGCCGATCGCCGGCGACATAGACTAGCTCTAGGGACGTGGAACGTCACCTCGCTAGCGGGGAAAGAGCCGGAGCTGGTGCAGGAGGTGGAGCGATACCAGCTAGAAATAGTTGGACTCACCTCCACACACAGCGTTGGCTCTGGAACCAAGCTCCTGGAGAGGGGTTGGACTTTGTCCTTTTCCGGAGTTGCCCAGGGTGAGAGGCGCCGGGCGGGAGTGGGGATACTCACGAGCCCCCGGCTGAGCGCCACTGTGTTGGAGTTCTCCCCGGAGAGCGAGAGGGTCGCCTCCATGTGCCTACGGGTTGCGGGGAGCAAGGCTCTGACTGTGGTTTGTGCTTATGCACCAAACAGCAGTTCGGAGTATCCGGCCTTCTTGGAGTCGGTGGGAGGGGTCCTGGAAAGGGCGCCGCCTACCGACTCCATAGTTCTCCTGGGGGACTTCAATGCTCACGTGGGCAATGACGGAGAAACCTGGCGGGGGGTGATTGGGAGGAACGGCTTGCCCGATCTGAACCCGAATGGTGTTTCGTTATTGGACTTCTGTGCTTGCCACGGTTTGGCCATAACGAACACTATGTTCGAACATAAGGTGGCTCATAAGTGTACCTGGTACCAGAACACCTTAGGCCGGAGATCAATGATCGACTTTGTAATCGTATCATTTGATTTGCGGCCGTATGTTTTGGACACTCGGGTGAAGAGAGGAGCAGAGCTGTCAACTGATCACCACCTGGTGGTGAGTTGGATCAGATGGCAGGGGAACCGGCTGGAAAGACCCGGTAAACCCAAACGTGTAGTGAGGGTAAACTGGGGACGTCTGGCGGAGGACCCTGTCCGGGAGGTCTTTAACTCCCACCTCCGGAAGAACTTCTCACACATCCCGAGGGAGGTTGGGGACACGGAATCTGAGTGGACCATGTTCAAAGCCTCTATTGTGGACGCGGCCGCTAGGAGCTGTGGCCGGAAGGTCATCGGTGCCTGTCGTGGCGGCAACCCGAGAACCCGGTGGTGGACACCGGAGGTGAGGGAAGCCGTCAAGCTGAAGAAGGAGACCTTCAAGGCCTGGTTGGCCCAGGGGTCTCCTGAAGCAGCTGACAGGTATCGGCAGGCCAGAAGGGCTGCAGCTGCGGTGGTCGCGAATGCTAAAACTCGGGCATGGGAGGAGTTCGGGGAGGCCATGGAGAAGGACTTTCGGTTGGCCTCAAGGAGGTTCTGGCAAACCATCCGACGGCTCAGGAAGGGAAAGCAGGGCTTACCCCAGGCTGTTCTCAGCAGGGGGGGGGGAACTGCTAACCCGGACGGAGGACATCGTCGGGCGGTGGAAAGAGCACTTTGAGGAACTCCTAAACCCGACCAACATGTCCTCTGCAGAGGAGGCAGCGCCTGAGGACCTAGGGGGAGGCTCACCCATATCCCTGGCAGAGGTCGCTGAGGTAGTTAAAAAGCTCCTTGGTGGCAAGGCGCCGGGGGTGGATGAGATCCGCCCTGAGATGCTGAAGGCGCTGGACATAGTTGGGCTGTCCTGGCTGACACGCCTCTTCAATGTCGCATGGGGGTCGGGATCAGTGCCCATGGAATGGCAGACCGGGGTGGTGGTTCCCATCTTCAAAAAGGGGGACCGGAGAGTGTGCTCGAATTACCGGGGTATCACACTACTCAGCCTCCCGGGGAAGGCTTATGCCAGGGTGCTGGAAAGGAGGCTCCGACCGCTTGTCGAACCTCAGATTCAAGAGGAGCAGTGCGGATTCCGTCCCGGCCGTGGAACAGTGGACCAGCTCTTTACCCTCGCAAGACTACTGGAGGGGCTCTGGGAGTTTGCCCAACCAGTCTACATGTGCTTTGTGGACTTGGAGAAGGCTTTCGACCGGGTCCCTCGGGGGATCTTGTGGGGGGTGCTGCGGGAGTATGGGGTGCCGGACCCGTTACAACGGGCGATCCGGTCTCTGTACGACTGCAGTAGGAGCTGTGTCCGCATTCTCGGCAATAAGTCAGACACGTTCCCGGTGGGTGTTGGCCTCCGCCAGGGCTGCCCTTTGTCTCCGGTCCTGTTCGTGATTTTCATGGACAGGATATCTAGGCGCAGCCTGGGGGCGGAGAACGTCAGTTTCGGGGGTCTCGGGATCGCCTCTCTGCTATTTGCAGATGATGTGGTCCTGTTAGCCTCCTCGGATCGTGACCTCCAGCATTCACTGGGACGGTTTGCAGCCGAGTGTGAAGCGGCGGGGATGAGAGTTAGCACCTCCAAATCTGAGGCCATGGTGCTCTGCCGGAAACCAGTGGATTGCTCCCTCCAGGTGGGAACGGAGTGCCTACCTCAAGCGAAGGAGTTCAAGTATCTCGGGGTCTTGTTCACGAGTGAGGGTAAGATGGAGCGGGAGATCGACAGACGGATCGGTGCAGCTGCAGCAGTAAAGCAGGCGCTGCACCGGACCGTCTTGGTGAAGAGGGAGCTGAGCCGGAAGGCAAAGCTCTCAATTTACCACTCGGTCTACGTTCCTACCCTCACCTATGGTCACGAACTCTGGGTCGTGACCGAAAGGACAAGGTCGCGGCTACAAGCGGCCGAAATGAGTTTCCTCCGTAGGGTGGCCGGGCTCAGCCTTAGAGATAGGGTAAGGAGCTCGGTCATCAGGAGGGAGCTTGGAGTCGAGCCGCTACTCATTCGCGTCGAAAGGAGTCGGCTGAGGTGGTTCGGGCATCTAATTAGGATGCCTCCTGGACGCCTCCCACTGGAGGTTTTCCAGGCACGTCCAACTGGGAAGAGACCCCGGGGAAGACCCAGAACACGCTGGAGAGATTACATCTCCCAGCTGGCCTGGGAACGCCTCGGGATCCCCCAGAATGAGCTGGAACATGTTGCCGGTGAGAGGGAGGTCTGGGTCGGCCTGCTTGCCCTGCTGCCACCGCGACCCGACCCCGGATAAGCGGTGGAAAATGGATGGATGGATGGAAAATAAGAGGAACAAAATGGAAATGGTGCAAATTAATAAATACTGAATGGTTATAGATGGACTGGATGATTATGTACAGCATGTTTAAGTAAAGTATACTGTACAGATTTATTTATATCGGCAATGACGGATCATATGTACATATTAAACGTTAAGGGTTATTCACAGTGTTTGACTTATGTTATGGGAAGCTGGCCTGTTGAACCTCTCAAACTGGAGACAGACAAACAAAATGTCTGACCTGCCAAACATTCCACCAATCCACCAATCCTCCGTCAGCCTGATCGTTGGTAATCAGGCATTGTGACGACCCCCCCCCCCCCCCCCCCCAAACTGCCATGGATCTCGCAGAAAGTCTTTCTATGATCTATGATTGTAGTTGTAAGTATTTTGTCTTAAGTTGCTTCCTGCTGCATTTTGTTCCCATCCAGGTTACTGCTGAATAAATACATTTATTATTATTGATTAGTGGTAGACTACGCTGAATAAAACGTAGTCATGTTAATTATTGACTCTTCTCCTCAACTCAGGCTCCTTCACTACTGCTGCTGTGTTCACAAAGAGAATTGTCATAATATTCTGCATCCACTCACATTAATATTTCTATAAATCCATTGGATTCAAATGGAGGCTCTGCTTTTTAGTTATCCGTTGCCATGGTGAACCGTTTTATTTAGTCCTCTTGTGTAGTTCCTCTATATAATATTAGTCTTGTCTACGTAAAGAACCATAATCCAGATGCTGAGATCATTCCTTTTTGCAGAATTCTTGAAATAATGTGAGCAAATGTGTTTTTCTAGGCGCATGAGACGACTGGCCAACACCGCTCCCTCCTGGTAGAAAGAGACATGAAGCTGCATCAGACAGACGGAGACTCCTGTTACTCTGAAATAATCAAGTAAATACTCAGAGTTACACACACACTCGGACAGGTGGTCCGTCTCCATGGACCCCTCACTGACTGAACACAACACACACATCCAGGCATTCCTCCACACACAGTCTACCGTCATCATGTTTCAGTCATAGCAACACTTCAAATCTCACTAACATCAGTGTTTGTCATTGAAGGAGGTTTACACAAGTCACTGTCACACGCAATATTCACACTACACGTATCAAGTCAACACACTTGGCATTACAGTGACTGAGTTTAATATATCTGTATGAATACGATATGGACAGCGTTTGTGTAACATCATCAGCGAAACTCTTTCAACAGTCATTTCAAATTGATCACATCTGTTACAGAGCTCTGTCATTTTATCTGTCTACAAAGTTCCAGTTAAAGTTCCAGTTGAAATGACAAAATGATCTACGATTGAGCAGTGTAATTTAGATCCTGTTCTAATTGACATCTCGTACTGCACTATGGGTGTTTTTCACAGCAGACATTTTGAACACATTGGAAAGGAGAAGCATAGGTAGAGTGACTAACATTAATGTCGGCTCTGTGTCCCAGTACTGACTTATTAAGCTACATAGAATGAAGTAGTTAGAAAGATTAATGACTGCTGTGCTTTTCCAGCCATGACAAGTCAAAGATCCCATTTACACTTGTAATTTCAAATATCTTATATTGAAGAAACTTTCGTTTACACTTGATTTGCCGTATGTATGCATGTGTGCATGTATGCATGTATGTATACTGGTAACCGCTATTATGCCAGAAAAATAATAACTTCTGCACTTTAGCAGTCTGGTTACAACAGTAGCTAGCTTTAGTTATCAATTATTCATAAGCTAACACAAACATATGTATGAATCTCATTTATAAACTATGAGGCAGAAGTTCTAACCCGCCCACACAGATTCTGTATGTTGCTGTGTGTGGGGAAATGGCCAGGTCTGTTTTTCTTTGTTGCTTTAATGAGAGCGAGAACAACCGCTACTCCTAGTGTAACTCAGGAGGACAGAGGAGACAGACCTGGATATATGTAAATAATCAGACAGTGAGTGGATATACCTACATATCCACACATTGAGTTACACATTTTAAAGTGAAATCTCCTCTGGAGATGGTTCACGCAATCCCATTTAAATCTGACTTGAATGCTTCTATGATGCATTTAGACACTTTTCTGAGTTATCCGATCTGCTCAAGACGTATGAAGGAGCTAAATGTCAATTTAAAAAAAGTGTCTGTTGGGAAAAAGAACCATTCATTTTGATGTTCCACATGACCATCGGTTGGGATCACTTGTAAAAGTATCATGAAATGTTTTGATAATTGATAAATCGTTTGAGTCATTTTTCACATTACCTATTCGAATATCATTGTAAGATGAATATCTTTGGGTTTTATTGTGCTGTCACATTATACATTGTGGTGGGCCTTTTTCCCCTATTTGTATTATTTTATAGACTATTCAATTCATACTGGCCTTGCAAAGCAAACCTGTGTCGGTGGACGATCCCTCAGATATCGTACCAAATTCCCCCATGTGTTGGGTTTGAACATTTCTGGTGGTGGGAGAACCCAAGAAGATAAAAAAAAGTCCCAATTCTCCTTGGGATGGTGTGACTTGCCAAGAAACAAAAACTGTCCAGCTAGCAGAATCCTTTGAAAGACGCAGTCATTTAAGCCAGTAAATGGTCCACATACGGCCTTTAATACATGTGAGTGAGCCACATTGAAGTGTTTTGGCTACTCTGGTTTATATCAGTTGGGTAAAAACAAACTACAATCCCCGGTGATGTTACTGTGTGCACTGCTCACACAGCAGCAGTGGCTCAAAGCTGTCAAGTGTTTGCAGCCAATTAGAGAGTTGGTTTGATTTTCGCATGTAGACTCTGGTTCTGATCTTACTTGCCAATTACGATCAGTTCTGTGCACCAGTGTTCATTTGCATGCTAAAACATAGGTTGTTGATACTGTACCCTGTGCATGAGGGACTCATTGTTCCTGTTGTTACTACTGTTTGCACCGTGCCTCACATTGCACCAGTATCAGCAGACTGGAACCTCTGTTTTACTAGGAGTGTTTTTGAGTAGCAGACAAGGAAAAATCCAAGCTGACAAGAACCAATGGTGTCTTCTAAAGTGCTGATTTTCAACTTCAACGTGCTCCAGAAAATGATGTTAACGTATGTACCGTCGCTTCTTGTTCTCTTCTTTTGTAAAATGGCTTTACCTTTTATAGTGGAATTGTTTTTTATATGAAAAATAACAATAAAGAGAACTTGTTGGAAATGTCTTGTTTTGTTAACCTGTATATTTATTATATTATATTTATATTGTGCTAATTTCTCTGAGCCATGAGATGAATAACTTTGCATAAAAGGTACAGATACAGGAGTGTATTTAGTTATTGAATGAAAGTACACATTATCTCACAGTATGTGTGAAGTCGCTAAGAGTAACATTTTGGTCTCAACTGTTACAAAATACTGAAAAATGACACTTTTTTTTATTTATTATATGAATATAAAACATAAGCATTCATAAACATTCTTAAGTGATCGGACTTGGTCTCAGCTCCCATTTTATTTAAGAAAGCTCCAGAAATCTATAAAAAAAAAGTGGAATCCTTCCAATTAAGAGCATTATGGACTGGCTAAGTGGAGAGCAGGGCCGTCCTTCAATCAGAGCGTCGGTGGTTCGATCCCCGTCTCCACTAGTCGTATGTCAATGTGTCCTTGAGCAAGACACTTTTTTTTTGCTCTTGTAGTTGTGCCTACGGTGTAGAAATGTGTGAATCTGAATTGTAAGTCTCTTTGGATAAAAGCTGAATGACTGTAATATAATGTGATGTAAATGTGGAATCATTCTTACATGTCGGTGGGTTTCCACCACATCTGCAAATAGAAGAATTTAGTTGTATAATATAGATTTAGTTCAATAATATCCCACCCATTATATCTGATATTGTCAATATCGTTTAGAATCTCTCCTTCAATCTTTCAAAAATATTGACGCACTGGTGCAATGAATCATGGGTAGTCATTCAGAGAGTTAATTATGACAAGCTGTGATTACAAGCATGTCTTAGGTCCTGGGACAGGATGTCGTATGTGTACAGATTGTAAAGCAAATTTGTGATTTTGGGCTATACAAGATATATTGAATTGAATTACTGATGCTGCCTGCAGTGCATGAGGTGGGGCATTGTGGGTAGACAGATTGTGGGTAGACAGATTTGGATAACAAATACCACACATATTACGGTAATCAGCGTTGCATATCTGTCTGACCAAAATACCAAAAAAAGCAAAAAAGAAATGATTCATATAAATTATTGTTTTAGAGTTTTTAAAGTGTTTTTGATTGGAATATGTATAATAAGCATCATTTAGTTATCACTACTGAGAATTTAACAAACATAAAAAAAAACACTGGCTGAATATCCATTATCAGAATCATAACTGTATTATAACGCTACTGTGTAAAGCAGTGGTGGGCCGTCAGGGTCTGCAAAGCCTTCTCTGCTGGCCTAAACAGAATCACAAAGTTATAGCTATTTTATAATTTAATAATTTTTCTTAAATACACTACATGTATTATAATTTATAAAAATATTTTCCCCATTATCTTATTTTCTCATTGCACAGCTACTGTCTTCCTCAGTTGCTCTGCTTCCAGTGCAGCTTGTTTTAAGTAGAGCTTTTATCCAATCAGATCTCACCTCTGTGTCTCTAGGTAAGAACAGAGGCCCGAGGCCTGCAAACCAGGTGAGACATCTTAGAAATGTGAGAATAGCTGTGCTCTCCATGTTTCAGTCTTATACAATAACTCATACTGTCAACAACAGTGCTCACACACAAGCACAGTGAGAAATCATTCTTTAGAGCTAACATTACATTATGATGACATGATTTTGTCAGAGGTGTTAAGACGCTGACAAGCAGAGTTACAACAGAACTGGTCAGAGGTTGATGATGATGGTGCAAGTTATTGGCAACATATTGGCAGAGAGTGCCAGCCCTTGTGCCTTTATGTAAGTGGATGGGATCAGGAGACACTGCTCACGAAGCATATCAAAGAGGAGGCGGATTTTGAAAAATCTGTCTGGACTGTCGTTGCGCTGCTTATCATTAAAATGGATGAACCGGGGTAACAGCTGGAATCTCTTCTTTGGCATGATATAAGCTATCAGATCAAAACCTGACTCATGGTGCCAGTAGTCCTCTAGGGATGGGAAGGTGAACACACCCATGAAGAGTGGTATCGGCAGGAAATCTTCAATCTCTTCAGGGCTAGTCTTGATTGGATCCCCCGACTCATGGGCAAAGTACAGATTGGTATGATGAGCAATATGTTCAATCATTTGGTCAGTGAAGAGCATTTTGAAGTACTGGAAGGGTGTCTTTACAGCCTCAGGGGGTTCAAATATTGGTTCAGGAACCTGGAATCCCTCAATGTCTTCATGCTTCCAGATTCTTCTTGTGCCTTTGTTTGGGCCTGAGGGCGAACCTGGGTCAGGTGTGTCCTCTGGGCTTTCTTCCCTTTACTGCCCTTACGAGAAGGCAGTGTAGAAGATGTGCTTGTTGAGGCAAGCTTCTCCTCATCCATGGATTCAGAAGAAGTGTCCCAAGTCTCTTCTGCTTGTGTGGGCTGATAATCAGGATCCTCAATTAGGTCATCGTCATCACTCAGATCAGCATCAGAGTCTTGAGGATTTTCTGGTATAAGTGCCAAAAAATAGTTTGGCCTTGCTCCATAAAAATATTTAGCATCCATCTTTCTTTTATTTGTAAACCGGAAAGGGGAAGAAAAAAAATACAATACTGTTATAATGCTAGTAATATTACGGAGGAAGCTCATTTCGGCCGCTTGTAGCCGCGACCTTGTCCTTTCGGTCACGACCCAGAGTTTGTGACCATAGGTGAGGGTAGGAACGTAGACCGACTGGTTGGTTACCATCCAAAAATCGTAATTGTATTACTTCTCCGTACTTATTCTAGAAAGTTACCATATTTACTTTTATGAAAACTTTAAAAAAAAACGTTTTTGATAAAAAAAAAAGTACATTTATTATTTCAGAATCACTATGTTTACCATAAAATAATTTTTTTATCGAAAAAAATCCTGCTTATGAAATCATTTTGGCATATATATGATGAAATAACATTAAATGTATCATATTTACAACACTAAATATTTCATAGAAAATACTGACTTTTATTTATGTTAACTTAGCTTCCTTAATTATAAAGGCTACATTTAAATTATTACAATTAAACCGTTTGGTAAAGCACGTTTTTAGGAAATAATTTTACCCTTATTGGTAAAAAATGTACTGTTTTTGGTTCCGGCATGTCCTTTTTTTTTTTGGCCGCTTTGGGTGTATCTCAACCCAAATCTATTCTTGCTGTTAGCTTACAGTCCTTCGGGGGTGCTACAACAAGCTAACTGTTGCATTGGCTAATGCAAGTTGCTACCTACTGCTCGATAAATGAAAGGAAAAGGTAAATCTGAAAAAATGAAATGTTATTTAGTGATTCAAATGTTACATGTTCTTTTCTAATATGCTACTGTATTCATCTATTTCTTTACTGGAAGTTTTTCCACACTCAAAACTCCTTAATTAACTGCAGCAGGGTCTGACAGTCTTCCCATGCCTCCCTTCCCTCGAGCAGGCCCCACCAATACAGCCTCCAGCAGCTTGGTGCTGGCTGAGAAGTTCTGATTTTCTCCTGGCCAGAAGAGGAGCTGCTGCTGCTGGGCAGCTCTCCACCTCCTTGCGGAGCTCTGACTGCAGGTCGATTTTGAGTCTGGTGCCATGGACGTGTAAAGAGCCATCCTGTGCGTTTTGGTGTTTTTTTTGCTGCACACGTTAAAACAGAATTGCACTGCATTTATTAATTAAATGTAAACTTTGGCAACCTGTCTGCACCGTCAAACATGCTGGTCATACTTTGTTCCTTAATCCTGAAGCTAGAAGAAACTAGAGAACCCCCGAGCCAAGATAGAAAATGGGTATTTCTGTTTTTAATTTCTATATTCCACAGTTTTGGGACATAAAAACAGGAAGCAGCCTCACCAGAGTTATTGTGGAAATCATTAGGGAACCTCAAAGACATTTGAGGAAGGCATATGAACATAAAATGGAGGACTTTCCTTTTTTATCTATGCTTATTTTGTTCTGCACAACTATTGTGAAGTTCACAAAGAAACCTTAAAAGAATAAACTTATAAATGCACTCCAGTGTGACAGGGACTTCCAGCCACACGGCAGAGCTACGAGCTAAGAGATTAATATCTGGACGTCGATTGCCATGGCAATGGTCGCATCTTCGAAGCATTGGGGTCAGCCTTTAAGGTACCAGGCTCTCCACCTGTCCCTTTCACCCCAGGGTATCTCTGCCTCGCGTCTCTCCCTCCTGCCTGAGAAAAAACCCTGCTCTAAATGAAAATTGCTAACATGTAATATATTACTTGCAGAAATAGTAAAAGCTGGTTTTATTGTAACAAAATAAAAGAAACAGATTTATTCACATATCAAATACATAATCTGACTGACAGATCAGCATCTGTGTAAAGAACATCAAAGTAGATGTTCTTTACACAGATACTGATCTAAACTGATATACATTGCTGTCAGGACATGTTGACACTTTAACATCACAAGAACCACAGTGATTATATAAGTCAATGCAATAATCTGTGTCCTGCACAAACAGTAACACCTTGAATACAAATAACCAAATATAATATCCATAAAAAAAAGTATACAGTATGTCAAACCATAGTGAAGTTCTGTCTCATTTCTTTGATTAGGATAGAAACATGATTTATACTCAAAAACATTATCATGTCAGCCAATTATAATGTGGTTTTTATTATTTTTAAAATGATACAGAATGAAGACACACAATAACAACCAGATAACTGAGACAAAGCTCTTCAACAGATAATGACTGTTGTATGGCTCTATGAAATGCACAAAACAATACATTGAACAGTGAAAACCAAAGATTTGTGTAATATATGAGGTACTGGTTGACTTTGACTGAAGAACTTTAAATAGCACCTTCAATATTCAAAGATGTACTCTGTTTCATTCTGATTAAGTGGTTTCGGAATTTACAAAAAGGCCAAGATGTAAGGCCTTTACCTCTGTAAGGCCAGAGGTAAATTGTATGTCTCCAAAACTGCAGAGTATTCTTCTGTGTGTAATGCCAAGGCAGTGACCAATGGAATGGTAAACCATAGTAATAGTGATCGTTGGGAAAGGGCTGAAGATAAGGCATACTAAAGCCTTAAAACTCTCACATTTGCTGAACTTGCTGCCAGTCTAGTAATTCTGCTTGCACTGCCAACTTGTGGTGGGTCATTACACAACCATTACAATACAGCACATTGCACTATAGGGCATCACAGACCTTTCAACCCACAGAGGTCAGGGCAGCAGTGCGGCTCCTCTTAGATTTAGAGCGGAGTTGCTCTTTAAACGTGAAGTAATCCAGGCAACATGCCAGTGTGTTCTGGGACCAAAGCCTGGGGAAGAAGCTTTGTCAGGACTCAATTTCACCAGCTGTCTTCAGATGTGTGTTCTCATCTCAAATTGACATCCAATCCAATGGACATTCCGGTAACACTTTACAATAAGGGACACCAGGGACCAAATGAGGAACGAATGAGGAACTAACTAATAGTGAACTATTAGTTAATGAGTAACTCATCCTTCTAAAGAGCTGGTCTGAAGTAATGAGTTTTTGAAAATAACTTAAAAGAAGACAATGTGTTGTCCTCCGGCAGGTCATTCCTTAACTGTGGGGACCAAACCGTTACCTTTAGTCTTAAGGTTTGATCAGGAATGCTCTACCAGAGGATCTCAAGTTGCATTCAGGCTCGTAGGAAGTCAGATATATACTCTGGTGATAACCCCCTACACCAGGGATCATTTAGATTTCAAAATCCACTCGAAGACAACTGGGAGACAATGAAGTGATTTTTAAACAGGTGTGATATGTTCTCTCCTGTTGGACCTGGTTATTAGTTTAACTGTTGATCCCATCCAGTTATTGATATCTGCAATGCCCAAGTGGAGGTTGTTTGATTGATTCGTGTCAAAGGAAAGATATAATTGTGTATCATCACTATTGAAATGGGAACTGATATGTCTTTTAATAATATTATCAGGTGGTAGTATGTAGATGGAAAATAGCAAGGGCCAAGAATGAATTCATGTGAAACTCCATATTTTAGCGGTACTGAAGCAGATCGATAAGTCCCAATTTCCCCACAGTATGACCTTTCTGAACGTTGAGAACAGAACCAATCAAAACCAAGTCTGACATGCCAACCCAATTTTTAAGATGTCCAATTAAAATGCTGTGATCATCAGTGTCAGAGGCCGCAGATAGGGTTTCCTAATGAACTCTGAAGCAGCTGCTGAGCCGCACAAATCTTTCAAAGACTCATTAATTACTGATTAGTTTACCATTAATTACTGTTTTTGTGATCTAGTATTGCACTTTCATAAAATTGAGGGACATGTAAAAGACATTTTAAAAGAGCCGTTAAAATGGAAGCCCACATCTCACCAGTTGTTGTTTGACAGTTAGTGTTGAGGCTAAATAAGGGATCAGATCATTTCAACTTGTCCATCTGCTGGCCCCAAGCAACAATCAATACCTTTATGTTGTCTTTAATCCATTTAAACACTTTGAAAAGACTGTCGCTGTGTGTCTGAATAAACCGTGGATGTTAGTAGCAAAGCGCTCTGTTGGCTCTGCTGGAAGTAGGAGGGGCCTGTCGGACAAAGTTACTGCAAATGTGCCTCTTCAAAATTACTCAAAAATCCTCTGTGCATTCAAATAAAAAGGTGACGTGAACACAAAATAGCCAATTTCCCTGAAAGATAAATAGATATTGAAGTGTGGGGAAACTGAACCTAATATAGCAATGAACGTTGCTGCCAACACCTTGCCTCCCAGACTACTGCTATATTAGGTTTGTATGCCCGACTCACATCCACGGTTGACTCTTTTCAGTTTTTGTTTCTGATGCTTGAAATACAGCATAAACATTTTATGCCCATCAGGACTATCTAACATACAACATTCATACACTGTAGGCACAGCTACAGGAGCAATCTGGGGTTAAGAGTCTTGCCCAAGGACATCGACATGGACTAGAGGAGCCGGGGATCAAACCACCGATACTCTGATTGAAGGACGACTCGCTCTAACACTGAGCCACAGTCGCCCAAGGAACTAATTGTTAAGGAACTAATCGTAATGATAATGATAAATTAATGACGGACTACTTCGCAAATAGTTAGTACTATGTATCCCTTTATTTGGTGGTCATGAGATAATGATGAAGTAACAAGGGACTACCTGGTAAATACTCAGCATTACGTATGTACTTTACTGGGGGGGGGGGGGGGGGGGGGGGTACAAAAACAGTAACTAATGGCGTCGTTAGCTTTGGGCTGGTATAGAGTCTCAGGAAAGACTCATGAAGAAAGTGATCAGTATAATGAATTCACAGATATGTATTAACTAATCATACCTTAAAGGTGCAAGATGTAATATCTGTCCAAAAAATTTGTTTAAAACATTTTTAAATATGAACACTATCAAAAGAATGTAAAGGGAAAACAGTTTTGACGTTATGCCAAATACGACAATGTATTGTGCTGAAGGGAAATCTACTGGCAAGCAGCAAGGTCCTGACTGTACTTTCTTCTGTAATACCATTTGTACCTGGAGAGGCAATAGTGATTCACTGCAGTGTCCAGTCAGCTCTCAGTCCATGAAGAAGTACAGCTGCCCTGTCCACAATACATCCGTGGTCCATGTGCGTTTTGATAGTTTGTTTATCGCTTTACGATCTGTCCAGCGTACGACATCCTCTGTCCTCGGACATTCACATCGGAAAAGAAAAAACTCCCAAAAAAAACTTTAACGGGAAAAACATACTACAATATAGTCCTCCATTAGGAATTACTAGATCCTTATTAATGCTTCATCTATTATCGAGTCATTCCCGACATGTCCCTCACTCATTTGTCAATGAATTAATTATTTACTTATTATTTGATACGATATACAATTTCATTAGGTGCTATTCATTAACTAATGCTTAATTAGTAGTTAGTTCCTCTTGAGTTCCTCATTTGTTCCCTGGGAACTACTCAACATGTTCTCTTACTGTAAAGCGTAAACCCAAGTATTTTCATATGCAAATTCATTGCTAACAAAATGTGGTGCAGCTAGCAGTGACTTTGGCAAAAATGTCATGTATTTATATGAGTTTTGATTTGTCTTACTAAAATACATCAACCTTACATTTATTTCCAAAATAGCTAGAATGTTCTGTTTGGGGAATTAAGATGAAAAATCCATCCACTGATATTCACAAGTTTAGTAGATGCATATGTATGAACTTATTTAGACAGAAAGGCAGAACAGCCAAAGAAATCCATGCCGATGCTGCGGGGGTAGCCTTCTAGCACCTTCAACGCCACAGGGTCAAACTTCCAATAGTGCAGCCCACTCAGGAAATTGGCGTAGCCTGTCAGAGGGCAAGAGAAGGCAACAGTCAACTGTGGACATTTACCAGTCACTAGGCCAGAGGCAAAAGAAATAATGTGGAAGTTCAAATGTAGCCTTTTCCTGGTCCCTGTTCTCACCATATAGGTCCCGAAAGGCTGCATCAATATGGCCGGGCACTCCTCCCCACTTGTGCATGCTGCGAGGATGAACATCATCTACTCGATTCACTTGAGGATTGAAGGGCCAGTAGGAAGCCAACTTGAGGATGTAGACTTTCTCGACGCGGTCCTCTTCCCACTTCAAAGCTGCTTGGATATCTGTAACAGGAAGACCCAACTGCCGCACTGAATCTGGTCCTGTAATCTTCCTTTCAGCATCAAACACCCAGTAGCTGTCACCTGTGTGGTAGAAAGATATAAATAAAACCCAGAATCGGACCTTATATCTTATAGACTACTGTCAATATCCTTTTTACATATTTAGGACAAAACATACAGCTGACCTCTATAGCAATACCAAATAATATGATTATTTTTATTTTGTTAGCCCACAGGTTTTGCACAGTGGGAGTTGCCACTAAGTGGATTATGTTCTACTATGACTGATTTATATAAAACACCCGACAGAAAGCAGTGTTTTACTGTCCTCTAGTTCAGATTCTCAGGTCTGTTTCACCTCTGACCAAACCTAGTTTCACCGATGGATATAGTTGAGTGTGGACAGAAGTGTGCTCAGTTGCACCTGTAACCACACACAGCAGTCATGTCACATGTACTGACACACCCTAAAGTACACTTCTACTTCACTGCAGCAAGGTGAGACGTTAAATCACTGGAAGTCAGCAACAAACAAGGTTTTTACCTGCTTTTAAGTTACTCTTTAACGATTTGTTCAGTAGAAAGATCTACCAATAAAAACTGTTGCTGGCATATTTTCTGTCCTTTCATTTTTCTTGTCACCGTTTCACACGGCACATATGCAGTTTAAAATGATAAGAGTGACAAATTTACAACCAAATTCAGAGCTTATCTCTTTTTTTTTTAAGTCCTGATTTCACACAGAAGTGTAAAAAGCAGAGTCTGTCACACTGTCACAAGCTGATCAGCTGTAGTTAGCTAGCTAGCTAGCTACATGAATGAATACCTACTCAGTCGGTTGGCTGAGAACTCTGTCTCCATTTTTAAGTGTTTCCAGTTGACTTATTAAAAAATAAATACCATGTATAGGGGTTTTAAATCTGCACTTGAGCCATTCATCCATTATCTCTTTCTGCTTATCCGGGGCCGGGTCACAGGGTTAGCAGCCATAGAGGGGTATTCCAGACATCCCTCTACCCAGCAACTCTTTCTTACCAACTCCTCTTACCAGTTGGACATGCCCAGAAAACTTCTAAGGGGTACAGGAGGGGCGTAAACCACCTCAGCTGGCCCCTTTCAATGCGAAGGAGCAGCGGCTCTGTTTCGAGCTCTCTCCAAATGATGAGCTCCACACCCTTACTCTCAGGCTGAGCCCAGCCATGCTATGAAGAAATCCCATTATTTTGGTCACTATCCAAAGTTCATGACTATGTTTCCAGACCAGTTTTTTCTTTGGCAACCGCCTCAACTGCAGCCCTTCTTGCCAACCGTACTTGTCTGCTGTTTCCAGGACCCCTGTGATGGCAAAATATATTATATTATTCCAAAAGACTAAGGCTAAAGCTGCTGTAACATCCCATTAGCTTCCTCATGTCTCTGTTTCCTGTGTTTCTGTGTCTGTCTGTGTGTGTGTGTGTGTGTGTGTGTGCTTCCCCTGATTACACTCATCCTACTCACCTGCCCTGTCCACCCAGCTGCCTTCAATCTCCTCATCACCCCACACACATATACTCTCCTGCTTTCCCTGTTCTGGTTGTCAGATCGTCCTTGTTTGTTCCCCGTCTGTTCGTTCTGTGCCTTCCTCGTGTTTGCTCGGTGTTCCAGAGTTCCCTTCTGATTTGTTCCTTTGCCCTTCTTTTGTTTTTGGATATTTTTGCCCGCTCCGTTGGAGTCGCTTTAAGTTTGTTTTTGACCTTTTTTCAAGTAAAGATTCCTGAGTTTGAACTTCACCTCGTCTCTTGTGTCTTATCTGCGATTGAGTCCCGGATCTGCCCCTTGGCCTGACAGCTGCATTACCAAGGCAAATCTACATTGTTGCTTTATATTTTTAAACAATATGTTTCACTTGTGCTAGAGGACTAGCCAATGTAACACTATCTCAGGTAACTGGGATAGATTGGCTGGGGTTGCTGAGTGTAAACTTCACTAAACCCAATCAAGAGTAGGACAGAGCCACGAACATTAGCCTAAACTCTGGTATAGTAGCATGGTTCCCACACAGCGTGTCTGTCCAGAACAGAGTTTTTGAAACATAACCTGTTACCACATAATAATAGCTAATGATACTTGATGTTGCAAGTAATGCTTAGTTACTATTTTAGGTGTTGCATTGTCCATTCTTTACACTTTTGCTTGGTTTTTGTGTTTGGAAAAGGGATGAAAAAAAGACGAGTCTTATTACAGACCAATGCAACTGCTTTGGCATGTGGATAAATCTGCCATGCCTAGTCTGTGCGCTAGGGGTCTGATTCAAAGGGACTGCCCCGACTTCTCACCAAATCAGCAAACCTTTTGTTGCTGCCACTACATAGTCGGTGCTTGGGTTTGCGCTGGCTCCCAGAGCTAATGGCAAAGTAGTATCCTGATAGCGGGGAGAACGAAATGAAAATACAAATGGTTTTCACTTTAATTACCCCTTCAATATCTAAACTCAATTTTTTTCAAATATGTCAACTGACACTTCAATCTAGGGCTGGGCAGTATACCGGTTTTAATTTCCCGTATGATATGAATTTTTCATATACCGTCATACCGGTGCACAGCCGAAACAACTTCTGTCGCTCTTCAACAGGCAGCAAATATATTATTCGCCGCTGAGAGCGCTGCGGTCGGAGCTAGTTGTCTTAACTGTATTGAGAGGGAACCCTAGTCATGGTCATAACTTTATAATAACAATTAACAACCCACAACTAACGCTCTTTAACAGGGCAAAACACCACGACACAACAGTTTGTGACACAAACAATTTGTAACACTAATAATTGTACATTTATAAAATTTCCCCGCCGAACTGCATGCTGGGTACAGCTCGCTAACAACAGTCTGCTAACAGCTGGGAGAGGCTCTGTCGCTCCAGTAACGTTACATTAAAGAACAGAAAAGAGCGATGCAGGATGAACAAAGACTGAACAACAAAAGGTATTTTGGTCAGACACATATGCAACGCTGATTACCGTAATATGTGTGGTATTTGTTATAAATGTACGTTGGTACATAGAGGGTGATAAGAAGCTGTACATGGAGGGACTTAGGACCCAGAGGAATGTAGGTGAAGGAAACAGGAAGTGACGGAAGACACGCCACACAAACAGCTGTTCACCGCTCGCTGGCCGGTTTTCTGCGTTAATTAATTAATGCTTTAACGCGGAAAACAAAATACCGTGATATACTGTGAAACCGCCAGAGTCTTACAAAATACCGTGGTATGCAGTTTTGGTCATACCGCCCAGCCCTACTTCAATCCCGTTCAGGTCCCAGATTATCACCTTTGTGTTCAGCTCTTTAGAGACACAACTTAAACTATTACATTTTACTCCTAATGTTTTTGGGAATTTCAACTGACACTTTCAGCTGTAGTATTTACCATACTTTTGGATTAACAAAAAATACAACTTTATCCAGCACTTACACTTTGACTTAAAATTAAAGGTCTTTCAGCACTCCCATTTTGAGTGCCATTTCATCTTCTTTTGGTAGCCTATTGTTTCATATCTAATTTGAGCTATGACTCCCAACTGTTATGGCATTTTAAATTTCAAATGTTTAACCGCAAGTTTTCAGCAGTGATCACAATATTGTCTTCAGAAAATTTTGTCTTTTCAAGTTGGCTTCTGTATGACGAACCTTGGAAGAACCAGATGTTGCCAGACTTGTCTTCATACGCAGCATCGATGTGGTCAGGAATGCCTCTCCAGTGGCGTGAAGCCAAGGCTGGATAGCCAGCTTGTAGCTGCCCATCACGGATACGCCAAACATACCGAGACTTAAAGAAGAACAGCTCTCCCCTGATCATGGATACAGCATCAAAGTTTGTTCTGCAGGCATCCAGCTGGGGCACAACAACATACAGAGCAGAAAGATTTGTCTGTGGACTAATATGTGTATTCAATACAAGACTGGTAAAATCTTGAAACCATTAGGCCTGTCCTGTCAACTAATTTTGTTGGACATTGTCCAATATATAATAGTGTAATAATGAAAGTACACCCTTTCAAAAGAGCAATGGCATTTTCATTCTCCCAGTGAGCACAAACAGGGATTTCTAGTTGAAAACTGGCTGATATTCGGTCTGAACGTCTATGACCTATTAGTTTTAAAATATTGTTTGTTTAGTTGCAGGTTGAAAGAGAAACGATATTAGTAACAACTTTTAAAGTTGCACTGTGCTGGATACTCGGCACCGGATTTGCAGAGCGAAGTGAACGAGCTAACAGAATAAATGTGAGGCTTCACACTAACTACATACTTTGTAAGTACTTGAACTACTTTATTCCAACAATGCAAACCTAAATTAGCACCATTAGTATCATTTTATGCTGCTCACGATGAAGGCGAGGCTGCTAGCTTTTAGCGTTAGCATGTTAGCCTATAGCGTTCTGCCGCATGGACCCACAGTAAACATAAACGTGTGTAAGTTAATGTTGGCAACTGTCTTTTTGGGCTGTTGCTGTTGTAAAATTGAGCTTTTAGGCCATTTCACGTAAAATACACGACAGAAAGCAAGAGGGGCTGTACACAGTTTGAATGGGCAGGAAGTAAGTAAAACAAAAGTTAAGTATACAAATATGAAGAGGGTCAAAACATTGTTGCTTGGCATACAGTAATATGCAAATAATATAAAGTATTATACTGTGTAATATCTTTCTGTTGAAAAGACGTTTAAAAAACGACTATGGTCACCGGTGAAAAGACGTTCAAAACTGTTCCAAAAGTGAATATATTTTTGCAATTCTTGTTTTAGTTACAGATTTCCACCTGACACCGGCTCCTTGGTGGCTTTGACAACGACATTTAAAGAAGTAATGGGAAATTTTGTTCAACAATCGTGTATTTTCTATTTCATTGTAGTTGTATGCATTTATATTGTTGCTTAATAAATACAAATTAATTTTTGCCTGTGTCACATGGTCTTCTTTGTCCTGTAAGGTGAAACTGTTGATGTATTACTATGACTAAGGATTTAATTGCTACATATTTTACTGTGAGCATTTTGAAGGTTCAAAAGACGTTTAAAATACGGTGACGCTTAAAAGACGTCTCAAAAGTTTTTTCACAGACTATTTGAAGACGATTAAACGTTGGCGATATACTATTATCAGCACAATGTGGAGGATGAAACATTTTAGTATTGCAAGTCCCATTGAAATATGGTCCAAATGTGAACGTTCAATCAACGTCCTCAAATAGTCAGTGAAAAAACGTTCACTTTTAAACCAATTTTGAACGTCTTTTCAACGGTGGGCATAGTAGTCTTTTCAACGGAAGAATGCTCACCGGGAAGACCTATTTTCACCATCTTTCAACAGGCTAAAATGCGGTTACAACATCAAAGTGTCACAAAACACCAATTTGCTTGAAAATGTTGATGATTTGTTCAGTTGTAGGTTAAGAGAGAGACGATAATGATTTCTGTGAACGTCATATTACACTAGCGAAATGTGGTCCGACACGAAGACGTGATTTGAATGCCTTTAATCTTTCATAATGTCATAAATATGGAACTATAGACGTTGTGCTGTGTGTTGGCAGATTTCCACTGTGACTTATCTGTTTGTATTGTCAGACCACTCAGTGTTTTGGCCCTTTTTGTCTTGTGAGATAAAACTTCAAGGTTTTAGGAACCCCAGTTATAAAAATGAATGTCAGACATGGTCAGTGAGGGTCCTCTCCAGTGAGTAATATTGTGTGTGTGTATTAATCAGGGCCGTGCTTAGTCAGCTTAGATAAGGGACTGAATAGGGATGCAATCAGTGGACCATTCAATGGTTAGCAATTCAATGGTTAACCACTGAATGGTCACTATTGTCCAGATGTCCTAGTGATGACTCCTCCTACCCCAATCTATGCTCAAATCCTTTATAAGTGGTACACAACCAACACTCTGGGTTCCTTCCTCCTTCAGACCGCATTGCATTCTGTATGACGATTGAACCTTCTCTGCGCAGAGAATAAATACTTTAAAGACAAACTTCTGTTCTCAATGTTTCTTAATTTCAGTATCACAGGACTCGCTCTGTACTATTAAATCGTTTTTTCCACCACAGCTGCCAACAATAAGTTTCCAGAACATTGTAATGGGAGCAGTGTACATTCTGTCTGTACACTCATGTAAAATAAGAATGTGTGCTTACTGCTGGAAGAGGCATGCGCAGGAACTTAGGCTCTGAAAAGACGTTCAAAACTGGTTTAAAAGTGAATATTTCTTTTTAATACCGTTTTATTTACAGATGTCCACCATAAATATGGCACAGCATCTGAAAACAGCTCCTGGGTGGCTTTGATAACGACATTTTAAAGGAGAAGGAGATAGTTAGTTTTCCTCTGTATTTAAATTATTTTTAATGATACTGAATAAATAATACATATAAACACAAATAAAATTAAACCACACAACCAAAACAATAAATAAATTAAATTCTCAGGCCCTGTCAACAAAAAAGTTCAATGTCTGCGTAATGCCCAAATCTTATAATTGTAGGGAAAACCCTGCTTTTTATTCTGTCATCGTGTTGGCTGAAGTGTTATCTTATGTAAACAAACACGTATGACAACACAACGGGCAATATCGATTTAAGTGAAAATGATTATGGCCATGGCCATATATCGTATGATAAGTTGGTAATGTAAAATTGTTCGGGGTCATGTTCATATATTGTACGATACGCCGATAACATAATCATCGAGACAGGCCTAAGGTTCATCCCCATTATTATTGTCTCACCATTCCAATGTCAATCTCATTGGTCTCCGTCATCTCAGGCTGTGCGTGCAGAGGGGGGCCATATAGATACTGGATGCCCCTCTTGTCATCCTCGCTGAGCTGCAGAGGGTAGGAGTCACTGTAGAAAGGACACATCACAGCATCAGGCTCCAGGGAGTGCTGCAGGCCAAGGACATGGCCAAACTCATGAGTTGCCACTTGTGCGAGATCAGTGCCTAAACATGACAGCAAAGCATAAAGGGACAGTGACACTAAAGTAAGTTGTAGAATCTGTTACTCGTTTTGGAATCAAATGAGGAACACAAATGATGTGCAGTTTTTAAATGAGGTTGTTCAACATTAGTTTATTCATTCATTCAAAATGTAAGCTTTGAAAATGATTGAGGTTCACCTTATTGGTAATGATTAGAAACAGATAATTACTTAAAACAAAACAATTGCACATTGAGGTAAAGTAGTTTTAGATAATCGTCTTGAATTGTCCAGGAGTAGTGAGTGTCAATCTTGAGAATATGTTGCAGATAATTCCAAGTGTTTGGTGCACAAAAACCAAAGGCAGATTTTCCAAGTTCAGAATAAACCTGTGGGATTGAAGCATACGACATTAAATAAGCATAAGATAAGTTAGTAGAGCGAGTTTGGTTGGGTGGTGAATGTCCAATAAGGGATTTATGGATAGAAACATACAGGTGTTTATCACATCTCTGTGCCAGAGAGGACAAACCCACTTTGTCATAAAGAATACAATGGTGAGTCTGACAGGGATCTCCGGTAAGGAATCTGAAGGCAGAGTGATAAACTGAGTCCAAGGGTTTAAAGGTGGAAGCTGCAGCACGTCTGCAGATTATATCACCAAAATCTAGGACTGGCAGAAAGAGATCCTCCGCTATGCTTTTCCTACAATTAAAAAGGAAGCTGAATCTGATTCTGCGTAAAAATCCAAGTGTTGTCCGAGTTTGTTGATGAGATTTTCAATACAATGTTTAAATGTAAAGGATTCATCAAGCCAAATACCTAGATATTTATGCTCTGTGACTCTGTCAATATTGCTACCATTCAGTGTGAATAGGTGTAGACTGTTAAAAGCAATCTCTTGCTCTAGAAAAAAACTTAAACATGGACATTACTGTCAGTTCAACATGAGTCAATATTATTAACATTCATTTTAAACAGGACATGGCCAGAACCAATCTTTGTGGAACACCTCTTATTACTGGTAAAAAATGTTTCTGTCTTTGACACACTAAGATCCTTCTGAAAGGTAATTCTGAAACATCTACAAGCAATTAAATCAAATCCAATATGAAATAGGGTCTGAATAAGTAAAGTGATCAACTGAAAGCGTTTGACAAGTCAATGAAAACAGCAGCAAGTATTTCACTGTAGGTGGAGGTTCCGGAAAGGGTGTCTGAGGTGTAGGAACACGTGAACAGGCAGAACATAAAACAAGATCTCCATTTACTTCAAGTTATTTCAAATGTACTCACCCACAATGCTGCCCACTGTCCAATTCTCGTCATAGTCAAAGTGTACTTCGCCCTCTTGGTTTGTCCTGGGGAAAAAGGCGTGGGCGAGGATTCCTCCAGGACCATCAAACGGTAAGCTGTCGCCATGCCAGTACCTACACAAGCACTTATTTTATTGTACACATGCAATTTAATATGTAATATAGCATAAACATAGCACAAAAAGTAAGGACATTTGTGTTTGGTAGATTAATTCTCTGTTGTAACAATGCTTCTTGGCAATAAATCTTATACCGTTGGAAAGCCTGTTTATTTCCCTTTTAAATGGCACCACATTTGTAAGGAACATGCATTTGTGGGATGAGCAGCAGAGCTGAGTATGTTGGTTGCGCCCATGAAAAATTTGCCAAACCTTCTCTGCCAATGCAAAACAGCTTATTCTGCCATTGACTCTTGTTTGGTGTCGTTTGGTGGATTGGATGATTGAAGTCTGAAGAAACAAGACATATTGGCAATTTAACAATTTATTCATTTAACAAACAGTCAGGAGCCTCAGGAGCGTGTGGAAGAACCATACACAGCCACAACAGCCTGGCACCTCCTCCTCATGCTGGTCACCAGCCTGCTCACACACTGCTGTGGGATGGCATTCCACTCCTCAAGCAGGATTTGTCGCAAGTCAGCCAACGTGGTTGTGTTGGTCACTCTGGCACAAACAGTACGTCCAAGCTGATCCCACAAGTGTTCAATGGGGTTGAGATCAGGAATGCTGGCAGGTCATTCCATCCTCGCCACTCCCAAATTCTGGAGGTAGTCTCTGATAAACCCCGCTCTGTTGGCATTGGCAGAGAAGATTTGGCAAATTGTTCATGGGCGCAACCCACATACTCAGCTCTGCTGCTCATCCCATAAATGCATGTTCCTTCTCCGACGCCGTTGGTGGGAACAGCGTTATTAGCTGTAACTTCCATATGAGAGTGTTGCAGAGTGGCGTGCGTGCGCTTGCCAGTGTAACACACACTTACGGCAGTGGCGAACGAAAGCCTGGGCAGATGGGCAGGAAACCTCCTTCTCCAGGGCAGAAAACAGTGGAGGTTGGAAACCGTAGGCAACAGGGACATTCCAGTGGCAGAGCTGGTGAGGGTGTTGTGGGCATACTCCACCCACAGGAGCTGCTGGGACCAGGACGATGGATGCTTGGAGACCAAGCACCGTCTCCATCTCCTGGTTTTTAGACGTTAGATTGTGGATGGAATCTAGATGACAGGCTGGCTGTGGCCCCAATGAGTGTGCAGAACTCCCTCCAGAACACTTACGTAAACTGAGGGCCCCGGTCAGAGACCACGTCAGTGGGGAGACCATGGAGCTGGAAGACATGCAGCAGGACCAACTCAGCAGTCTCTTTGACATAGGGGAGCTTGGGCAAGGGCACAAAGTGGGCCATCTTGCTGAACCAATCTACCACTGTCAGGATGGTGGTGTGTTTGTTGGACAGTGGTAGACTGGTAACAAAGTCCAAGGAGATGTGGGGCCAGGGCCGATGGGGCAGAGGTTGCAGGAAACCAGCTGGAATGGCTTGTGCTGGTTGCAGACAGGACAGGCGTTGACGAACTCCCGGGTGTCTTTCTCCAGAGTAGCCCACCAGAACCTCTGCTGCAGGACCTCCCTGGTACGCTGGCTCCCAGGGTGGCAAGTGAGTCTGGAGCTGTGGGCCCACTGGAGGACATCGGACCTCTAGGTCTGAGGGAGAAACAGGCAGTCAGGAGGGCAGGAGCTAGGACCGGGCTGGTCAAGGAAAAGTTGAATCGGGTAAAAAACAGGGACCATCTGGCTTGCCGAGAGTTCAGTCTTTTGACGGAGTGGATGTACTCGATGTTCTTGTGATCAGTCCATACCAAAAGGGGCAGACTAGTGCCCTCAAGCCAGTGGCACCACTCTTTAAGGGCCAGCTTAACAGCTAGCAGCTCTCGGTTACCAATCTCATAGTTCCTTTCAGCTGGTGAGAGCCGCCTAGAAAAGAAGGCGCAGGGGTGGAGCTTCTGGTCATTGGCAGCCTGCTGGGATAGGATTTTATAAATGTACAATTATTAGTGTTACAAATTGTTTATTTGTCACAAACTGTTGTGTCGTGGTGTTTTGCCCTGTTAAAGAGCGTTACTTGTGGGTTATTAATTGTTGTGTTATAAAGTTATAACCATGATTAGGGGTCCCTCTCAATACACTTAAGACAGGTAGCTCTGACTGTAGCGCTCATAGCGGCGAACAATATATTTAGCTGCCTGTTGAAGAGTTACAGCAGTTGTTTTCAGCTATGACGGTGTGTGAGAAATTCATATCATATGGGAAATTAAAACCGGTATACCGCCCAGCACTAGGGGTGACCGCAGGATAAGAAACCGGATGGTCTCATTGTAGTTACCAGACAGGAGCATACGGACTGGCGTGGTCTGGTGAGTCACTGTCCCCAGTAGGTGACCATCCAGGGCGCTGGAACAGGGGCATGGCAGGGGTACCTGGTCGGTACCCAGCTGAAGAGCTAGGTCCTCATCAATGATGCTGTCATCAGCGCCACAGTCAATGAAAGTGAGGGCGTGGGATCCATTAGTGAGCAGGAGCTGAACGTGGCACAGGGGTCTTTGGTTGGGGGAGAGTCTCGTGGTTCGGCAAATCAAAAGAGACCAGTTTATCTTTAATATATTCTGCTAGTCCAGCCAGAAAAGCATCACACTGAGCTGCAGAGTTCCAGTCACTAAGGCGTGCTCTCATGCGAAACTCAATGGCATAATCAGCAACTGTCCGGTCTCCCTGACGCAGATCCATAAGTCCCCCGGTAGAATCAGGACCCTTGGAGACCGCCCTGCACACCTTGCGTAGCTCAGCAGAAAAAGCCAGGAACAAAGAGCAGGCTGGCGTTCGCCTCTCCCATTCAACGGTGCCCCAGTCGTGCCCTGCCTGTCAGGTGGTTGATGGTAAAGGCTACCTTAGCCTCCTCCGAAGCAAACGTGTAGGGCTGCAGGGAAAACAGGATGGAGCAGTTTGTGAGGAATGAGTTGCAGCCCTCAGGTTATCCAGTGTTGCGCTCTGGTGTTCCCACACGGGGCTCATGTGCTGGAGCAGGCGTCAGAGGGACAGGAGGAGGAGCTGAGTCTGCATGCTGGGTAAGGACTGCTGTTAGCTGTTGGACCTGAGCGGCTAACGCAGCCAATGCCTGCTCGTGGACTGCTGCTGACTGACGTGTCTCAGCGGCGGTGTTGGTCATCAGCGCCTCATGCTGCTGGAGGATCCTCTCGAAACAGTTCTGTGGTGAAGAGGTGTGCGCTGGGTCCATGACTGGCCAGATTGTACTGTAACGGATTGTGGGTTTACTGGGAGTCAGGCAAGATGGGTAGATCAGGGGCAGGCAGGGTCGATAACAGGAAATCAGTCCGTGATAGAGCGCTGGAAAGTCTGGCATTGAAAAGCAAGGAACAATCTGGCAATGTGTGTCTGAGAGGCGGGATTCTATATAGTGACTTGATTAGTGATCAGAGGCAGGTGAGTGAACAGGTGAAGGGAGTTAGACTGATGAGGAGGGGAGTGGCTGACAGGTAGAGTGAGGAGGGTGTGGAGCTGAACTGTGACAATTTCAAAAACTAGACATATTCAAGTTATTGAAAAACATGGTTGTGCTTTGTTCTACCTCGGTGTTATGACTGTGAGTCATGATATAGGATCATATATGCTGTGTGACTCCCTGCCTGAGGGTGGTGCTATGTATTGTGACTGTTTTCTGTGTATCCGGTAGATGAGAGGTGATTGGACTGGGGACTCATGAGGCGGGACATAAGAAGGCACCTGTGGAGGCGGACCGTGGTCTCTCTCTCTTCTCCCCGGCTCCCAACCGGACCGTGCTGCATCACAACAGGGATCGGTGTGAAACAGATCGGGGCGACCGCCCTAGCACATCCTATAGCTAACAGTCCATGTAATGGTAGGGGTGAGCCGCTCTTTTGTTTACTTTTGTTTTCTCCTGTTTTGGGTAGGGAGTTAGGTAAGCTGCCCGTCTTTTCTTTTGTTTAGTTTGGGAGTAGGTTAGGTAGTGGATTAATGAAGATTGTTTTGTTTATTGTTTTGGGCCAGGCTCACCCTGACGTATATTACTACCAATGATGTAAAGAATAATAAATATGATGGACTGTATTACAGCATAACTGGTCGTTCTTGGGAGTGGGAGAGAGGGGGGATACCTTATACTATGCTGCGCCCAGGTTCCCCTAGACCGGGCGTAACACTCGGGTAGGGGGATCTCAACTTTTAGCCTTAGTTCCTCTGCTAAGTAGAGATTGTTTGTTGATTTCATGAGTTAATTGCTTCTGGAGAT
This sequence comes from Anarhichas minor, assembly GCF_050575085.1. Lineage (NCBI taxonomy): Eukaryota > Metazoa > Chordata > Actinopteri > Perciformes > Anarhichadidae > Anarhichas > Anarhichas minor. The sequence goes on along the minus strand of NW_027466519.1, from coordinate 10,262,394 downwards.
ATTAAAGAGATTATTATTTGGTTTGAAGTGATGTAAGGCCTTTATTAGACAATGGGGCAGGTTTTGGCTATTCCTGCTCTGATAATTCACATGAGCAATCACGTGATCACTTGGGAGCTGATCTCGTACGGTTTCCTGTAAGTAGGAGTATGTCACTTAATAAATGTGTTATATTTTTCACTTTAAATGAAGAACCGTTTTACTCTTAAATTGGCTCTTTAGATCATTAGAAGTTTATTCTCTGGGAGTGTCTTGGCAGCCGAGTGGTTATAGCACATGCCATATAACTAACATCCTAGGTTCGATAACAGCCGTGGGACCTTTTTTGCTTGTCATTCCCCCCCCCCCCCCCCCCCCCATTTCCACACTGTCCTCAAATGAAGGCGAAAATGCCCCAAAATAAAATAGTCTTAAAAAACAAGTTTATTCTCTCAAATATAATGTACTATGGTTCCTATTAACAACCTCACTGTTAGTTGTGTTGCCTGCTGGTGCACCTTTCTTACCTGTTGAAGTCAATAATGATGTCAGCTTTCTCAGTGGTGACTTCTCTGAACGTCAAAGGAGTCACTGCACTCCACACTCCAAATGCCTCCTGGAGGACGTGCCGCACTTTGCCCTCACTCATCTGCCAGGGGAAACGTACAATCCTATTGGACGCACACACACATCCTATAAATATTTGCATCCTATAAGCTTATACAGCTGACTTGAAAAAAAACTAAAGACTGTAACTCATTCTGCAACAGTAGATTTCTGTAAATATGATCACATTATGCAGAGCTGCAAATTAGCTTCAGCTGGACGTCTCTCTATGTAACAATGTTTATCAGTATCATCAATGTCAAATAAATGACGAAATAAAAAACAATTCCTTTCATTGTATACTAAAGATGAATACAGTAAAGAAACTAAAAGTTTAGTTTTTGACATTATTACTTGGTTTTCATCACCTGCACAACTCCATCCATAATTATGTATTGTTTATTCCCAAGCATTTTGCTAATTGATATTTCCATACAAAGTATAGAAAATATGGGGTTTCCTTTGCATGGTTTACCATTTTTGGCAGAAGTCAAACCAATAAATAGGATGCGTTATTTTTCGGTTGATAATGCAGAGGAAGAATTATCAATCAGTGGTTATCATTTAGGCCAACAAGGTATTACTTTATTATGTAAATGATGTATCCAAAATTGGGCAACAGGGAGCCAGTACATTCAATATGTACATGATGGAACATTTTAGTATGAAATATCAATTCAGGAAAACTTAGTAAAATGATACTTTCATCTCACACGAAAAGATACACTGACTTCAAAAAACATATTAAAAATCAACAAAGTATGTATGCATACATTCCCCTCTGTGTTAATCTATAGATAGAGAATGGGCTTTTTCTTAATGTTCAACTTTGTGGACAAGCTCAGACATGAAAGACAGGATGCAATATGAACCTCTTTACCTCCGGCAAGCACCACTGACAAAGTTAAAGGACTCACCGAACACCAAATAGATGGTAAGCTGTGTGTGCTGCTGTGTAAGGAAAAAGCTTGTGTCACAAAAAATTTTACCTAATTAATAGTTGATAACCATACTGGTCTGATGTTGTGTACACAGTTATAAATAACCCCCCGATAGTTCCAGTTGATGCTCTTGGATATATTGATAATACAACACTGGTGTAGGTGACGTATAGTGTTTAAAGCTCATTAACTGGCTCACTGGCTTGAGAAGCCCTACTCACGCAATACATAATACAATTGGTGTTTGGTCTCTAATATTCTGCATTTGTCCTTCAATAATCATTGATTGTCAGTGCAAATAGGTGAGTTGTCGGGCCTTGCAATTCTGACGGGCCAACAGCGTATATTTTTTGTAGCCATGCTACAAGTGTGTTCTTGTAAAGTGTTCTTCTCGCATGTGAATGTTTAACCATATCAACCACTGGCACAATTGGCCTTGTTGCTTGTTATTGACAACACAGCCAGTTGTGTTAAAACGGGAGCCCAGCTAAGTCGGACCCAATGAAATCAGGAATGACCCTTTGCTAAGCCCCGCCCCCTGCTGCTATTCTGTCAAGCTTTTAGAGTTACCATGGAGCCCACACTGTCACTAACTGCACTCCTTAAATAAATATTTTAAAACTATTTCAGAAAGAAGCAGACAGAAGGGTCTACAATGTGGGTTTGAAGAATAAATCCAGGATGTCAAGTTAAATCAGCAGAGAAACAGGTTAAAAATATAGAAGCTAAAGCTACACACCACAGTGTAAATGTGAACCAGCAGATCACATGACAATCAAGACACAAGACAATGAAATGAAGGAACAGCACTGTTCTTGTAAAGCCGGGTAGATCTTTAGTCACTGTTACAATCGTTACAAAGCAAAAGTTGCATGTGTACATTCAGTATACCTTCTGTAGCTAGTGTAACAAAGAAGTGCTAATGCTAGTTAAAGGTCACATATCATGCAAATTGTACCTTTTCATGGCTTTTAATATTGTTAACATTATGTTAGCATTATCATTGCTCAAGGCACCGCTGTGCCCAAATACAGCCTCACAGAGCTGCTTATTTGGTATCAAAAGTTTCATTGAAAATACCTGACATGACATTTTGTGCTTGTTTTTTTGTCACTTATTCATGGTAAAAAGTATGTAAACTTGCACTTTTTGGCTCCTTGTAATGGTGTAACAGACCATTGTCGATCAAGGATCCGTACGAATCTCCCCCCGGTTCAGGACGCATGTGAATGACGGATTAATTACAGTTTAACCATCATAGTGTGAAATAAAGTTTTACTGACGTTAACGGCCGATATTCAGTAAAAAGATGAGATCAGGACATCAGCATTTATGCTTTCTGTTCCCTGAATGTCTAACCGAAGGAGGTTCCATAGATTCACATTATGATGCGTTCAGGCTCTGTTCAGTGAAAATGAGTATTGGGCGAAGGTAAATTATGACGTTATCATGATGATCACATGTTATCTTGTAAAATGTTTTGGTGAGAAACTTGAATGAATCCAGTTGTTTGAAGGAGATCTTTTCACACTAAATAGACATTAGAGATGAATTATGTGCAATAAGCTAATAGAAGCTGATATATCAGCCAACCCACAGCGTCATGTTATTTTATTTCGTTATTTGTCTATTTTGCACTTGCACCTCTATTTTATGAGCTCAGTGCTACCTGATATATGTGCTCTTATGTTCCTCATGTGTGTTTGTCATGTAGGGAGGATAGGGGCTTACATGGGTTTCTGAATTTGATTTTGTAAATCTTTTAATGTGGAAGCACTTTGTACTGGCTTGAAAAGTGCCATATAAACAATATGCAATTATATATATACATTTATCATTATTACTACACTAGTTGGCTACTTATCTCTACTTTATGTAACAAAAGAATAAGCAGTAAAACAATGGCCTGTACAAGATTTCTTAAAAATAACCACAGCAGGCTGTGGATGGATAGGAACATTGTGTGTCACTAGAAGCCTGTCAGTAAGCCCGTCGCCCAGACAGGGATCCAGACAGGGATCCAGTCTGGGTGACTACTGTGCGGGTTCTTCTGGGCTGCTATAACTGTTAAATTGTAATGCAAGTAGCTACGTAAATCTGAAAAAAAGGGAAATTGGACTTGTAAAAATCTAAATAACATTTTTTTGTTTTGTTATGTGTTCACATTTTGCATGTTATTATTTATTTTCTAATATGCTAATATTGCTTTACTGTCAGCTCATCACACTAAAGTCCATACAGCGTTTAACCAACGCGATGTCAGTATTGTATTCTGGCTGTTGATTGGTAATGACAGAAGGGAGGACGTCCTCCCTTGGAGCATCATGGTATGTGTTTTGGCCAATCACAAATTAACATGAAAAAAATCTAATGGATTACATTAAAGTAACAGAAGAGAAGAGATGCTAAGATAAGTTAATGATTTATTTCAACAAATTACTCTTATTTTCTGCTCTTCCTTTTGCCTCTCAAATATAGAGGAGCTTCATTGAGTTTACATCCAGCAAAACAACCACCAAAACATTCAGGATAGAAGACAAAAGCAGTGCACTTACAAAGAGAACGTTTGTGTTTCTTACTTGTAAGTGAGGTCCGTCTTCTCCCAGCGCCCTCCAAACAGAGCAAATCGCTTCCTGCGCTGTTGTGTACTTAGACCTCCCTTCTTCTCCTTCAGGTTATAGTATGACAGGCCAACCTGCGTTAAAGTGGGATAGTCTGGGACTCCACAGCGAGGACGCTTCCAGAACTCGGTGTCATTTTTGGATGCCAGTACAGACTTTAGATGGTACTCTTTGTTTAGCGTGTCCTGTTGGTGTTTCCCCCTCTCCTTCAGATCGTGACTGTTGCTGTGAGGCCATACCTTCAAACAAAAGCACACTCATGAAGGTCATTATACAGAAACAGGGACTTTATTAGACATGATAAATAATAATATATATTATTCATTTTCCAACTGAATATTGCAATATCCATTTTATCCTTTAAGACTCATACAGTGCTGTGCTGGGTGGCCGCCATAATCCTTCCTCCTCACACAGTGAAGTCAGTTACTTGCTGATACAGTTTGGTTGTGTTTTGCTGATTTGACAATTGGAGTCAACAAGGTCAGCTGTCCCATTAGCCTATGATTGTTGGTACAGTTCAGCTTCAGAGTCGCTGAGTAGGCCATTTTTTAAAAGACAACAAGCTGGACCAGTACACATTACTGTGGTGGAAATGATTGGGTGAGAACTGTCATGGGGATGGTGCATCCTTGTCTTGTAGTACTATTTCTCGTCTTCTTTTTTTCCAAGGTCAACAAGAAAGAGACCAACATTTGACAAACACATTCTATCATCAGATTCACTAGTTGTTGGCAAATTGTCTTTAATTTAAATACAAAAAACATGGAAATTGTTATAGCAAGTCATTCTGTTTGTAGTGTTTCCATCTGATATCAGACCACCAACAGTTTGAGCAGGTCTAATAAAGTACTTGTCAGAAGGAATTTAGAATACAAATATACAATATGTAGCAATGGGGACTTCATATTTACATTCACACAGGAACTTTGATCTCTGGACAAGGAAACAGCCTGCAAAGACTCGAGGAAAACACTAATGGACAACTGGCCAATTCATGGTTCTGACCCCTTTTTAGGACCAATATCATTCATTCATTCATTCATTCATGGATGCTTTATTTATCCCCTGGGAAATTTAGGCATCCAGTAGTTACACATACAAGACACAGATACTATAATATAATGCGATTGAAAAGTAATTAAATAGCAAAAACAGTGCCAAAAAACCAATTACTACGGATGTTGATAAATATGTTTGGAAGTGTTCGAAGATACGCCCGAGGTAACCAGTTGTTTCAGTTCACCCTAAACCAAAACGCTCTGTAGACACTGACGAGGTATGACTGAATCGATAAATAACTGAATGTTTGACACATCCTTAAGAGCAATTGGCAGATCGTGTAGCGCGACCGTCTTTGGATTTATTACTATTTTGCTCGAAAGAGTTCGAATCCAGGTGGTTGCGATCTTTCCATAAATATATTTTCTTCAATGTATTTCTTCATACGTGGCTGTGATGTATCAATGAATATGAGATGTGGTTTATAGATCTCCAGCAATATGTTTGTGAATGTTTGACGAATCTGTCGACAGAGGCAGAAAACAGCTGCTGCGCCTGGAAGGGAAACCAGTAGGTTTGAAAACCAGTAGGGACGTAACAGCAGCAAACGACCCACAATGCCACAGTCATATGCCCACCCCAACTCTGGGTGTGGCCCGTTACTTTACCACGTTACATGACGAAATAAGATACCTCGAGGCACCACATACAGTACCATGTAAACTCAATAGAATACACAATTACACATGTCTCTTTGACAGTTACAGTTAATGTGGATTCTGTGTGTACATACGCAAAAGCCATGTCGGACTCCGTAGTTTTCTCTGGCCCCCTCCCGAATCTGACCAATGATGAAATGTTTAGCCGCATGTCATCGTTCCACCGCTGGCTGTCGCGGTGGTGCCCAGCAAACAATGTGGGCTTCGTAGACAACTGGGAGACTTTCGGGGGAAAACCTGGTTTGCTTAGGAGGAGACGGCATTCATCCCACTTTGGATGGAGCAGATCTCATTTCTGCAAATCTGACCCAGTTTCTTTGTGAACCTAATCCATGACAACCCAAAATTGCAGTCTTACACACTTCTCTGAGCTTCCATTAGAGCAGGTACTCACCCAAAACCATATAGAGACTGTGTCTGCCCCACGGCCACGTCAGTGAATTAAATCAAAAGTAAACAGTCGAGGAGTTAAACAAAATAACTTAATCCAAGTTAATACCAACGCAACAGTGCAACAAAATAGGATAATTAAATGTGGACTCTTAAATATCAGATCTTTGTCATCTAAAGCTGTACTAGTAAATGAGCTAATATCAGATAATCATATTGATTTATTTTGTCTTACTGAAACCTGGCTGTGTAATGAAGAATATGTCAGCCTAAATAAATCAACTCCTCCAAGTCATATTAATACTCACATTCCTAGAGGCACCGGCCGAGGAGGTGGAGTAGCAGCCATCTTTGACTCAAGCCTATTATTAAACCCTAAACCTAAACTAGATTATAACTCATTTGAAAGCTTGGTTCTTAGTCTTTCACACCCAACCTGGAAAACAATACAGCCAGTTATATGTGTTATAGTGTACCGGGCCCCAGGTCCGTATTCTGAATTTCTATCGGAATTTTCTCCGTTTTTATCAAGTCTATAAACAGATAAAGTGATTATTGTAGGTGACTTTAATATTCATGTGGATGTCGAGAACAATAGCCTCAGTACTGCATTTATCTCATTATTAGATTTGATTGGTTTCTGTCAGAATGTACAGAAACCCACTCACTGTTTTAACCCTCGACCTGGTTCTGACTTATGGCATTAACATAGAAGATTTAATAGTCTTTCCACAGAACCCTCTTTTATCGGACCATTGTCTAATAACCTTTGAATTCCTACTAACAGAGTGTACACCGGTAAGCAAGAGTTACTACACTAGATGTCTATCTGATGGTGCTGTAGCTCAATTTAAAGAAGCGATTCCGTCTTTATTTAACTCAATACCATGCTTCAATATAACAGAGGACTCCTGGGCTAACTTTAGTCCGACCCAGATTGATCATCTTGTCGATAGTGCTACAAGCTCACTGAGAAGGACACTAGACTCTATTGCTCCTTTAAAAAAGAAGTTAGTAAAACAAAGGAGGTTCGCGGAAGTTAGTGGAACATGGTGTTCCACTAACTTGGAAGAATCTCGGTTAGTCTGGCGAGACAGTCTTAAAACGTATAAGAAGGCCCTCCGTAATGCCAGAGCAGCTTACTACTCATCGTTAATAGAGAAAAATAAGAAGAACCCCAGGTTTCTCTTCAGCACTGTAGCCAGGCTGACAGAGAGTCACAGCTCTGTTGTGCCGAGTATCCCTATAGACCTCAGTAGCAATGACTTCATGAACTTCTTTAATGATAAGATTATAACTATTAGAGAGAACATTAATAATGTACTGCCCTTGACTCGTACCGATCTTTCCTCAAATAGAGTAACCTTAGAAACAGCTGTAAACCCTGATATATGTTTAGATGGCTTTACTCCCATCGACCTTGTAAAATTGACTTCAACAATTTCTACGTCTAAACCTTCTACCTGTCTCTTAGACCCTATACCGACTAGGCTGCTTAAAGAAGTGCTACCATTAATTAGCACGTCTTTATTAGATATGATCAACCTGTCTTCACTAACAGGCCATGTACCACAGTCCTTCAAAGTAGCTGTAATTAAGAAGCCCACTCTGGATCCAGAGGTGTTGGCTAACTACAGACCGATCTCTAACCTTCCCTTCCTCTCTAAGATCCTTGAGAAAGCAGTTGTGAATCAGTTGTGTGAGTTTCTACGTAACAATAGTTTATTTGAGGATTTTCAGTCAGGACTTAGAAAGCATCATAGCACAAAGACAGCTCTGGTAAAATAACTAATGACCTTCTAATTGCATCAGACAAAGGACTAGTCTCTGTTCTTGTCTTGTTAGACCTTAGTGCTGCGTTCGACACCATAGACCACTACATCCTGTTGCAGAGACTAGAACACAGTGGCGGGCCGTGCATTTTATACCTGGGCCTTCACTGCTGTCCTGCAGCTGAAACACCTCATTATGACGCGACAGCTACGGTTATTATTTGTTTTGTGTAAAAATGAAGCTCAACATCTATAAATACACTAACTGCAGAGTGCAGATACATGAACACGCCGAGAGTGTGTCGCCTCTCTTCTCTGACTGCAGCTCGGACTGCAACACCAGAACAAGTCGCTAGATTTGTCGCTAGTAGCTTTTGACAAAAAAAGTCGCCATGAGGGTTCGTAAAGTTGCCAGATTTAGCGAGAAAGTTGGCAACACTGGCACCGACTAAATATGTCCCCAGCGCAACATTGGACGTAACAATGGTTCCTATCACATATAAAACCAAACAAAAATCCATCTTCATAAAAACAAGTTGTACAAATAATAATATATAAACAAGCATATTAAAGCTACTGCAGATGTAAAAACAAACGCATTTAACTTACCAGAGCTGTTGTTCACTATTTAAAGACAAAGTGCATCCTCCTTTCTTTGTTAATGAAGAGTTTAATCTCACGGTTGTTCAGTACATCCGTGCGTTTTAGTTCCAGTAAGAAGTCGATTCATGGACGCCCGTGAAGACAGTTGAGCCTCCCCAGTTGTATTTCTTGAATAGGTTTTAATGCGTTTGAGGGCTGAAAATGTCCGCTCCACAGAGGCAGCAGATATTGGGATTGTCACCGCCCAACATGTCAGGCTAGCCCACTGACCAATCACGTACTTGTAGTATGTCAAAGAATACGCCCAACATGTCAAACTGAAGATCTGATTGGTTGAACACTATGACAATCAACAATATCGTCCCCATTCACTTAAAGTGCACATGGATTCACTTGTGAGTCTGCAGGACTCGGGCCTCTCTTCTTACCTAGAGACACAGAGGTGAGATCTGATTGGATAAAAGCTCTACTTAAAACAAGCTGCACTGGAAGCAGAGCAACTGAGGAAGACAGTAGCTGTGCAATGAGAAAATAAGATAATGGGGAAAATATTTTTATAAATTATAATACATGTAGTGTATTTAAGAAAGATTATTAAATTATAAAATAGCTATAACTTTGTGATTCTGTTTAGGCCAGCAGAGAAGGCCTTGCTGGCCCTGACGGCCCACCACTGTTAGAACATTATATTGGCATCAAAGGAACCGCACTAAACTGGTTTAAGTCCTATTTATCACATCACAAGGAAAATGGATCGGGACAGTTTCCCCACACTAATGGAAATACTGGAAAGCTGCCCTGCGGACATTTTTCCCAATATGATCAGTTTGTTAAGGGCCTATCATAACCCTCTGAAATCCTGTAGCGTTGAAGACATGTACATGCTGCGGCCGGTAGCTCCCATGAATTGTGCATCATTCTTTTGTCTTAATCTTTTTTGTGTGTTGGTCACTGGAGCACTTCTGCATATGTCTGACATTCATCAACATCTGAAAAGGAAGCGTTTGGATTCAGTGCAGCAGACTCTGAGACGATCACCGCCCACAGACCTGCCGGACCAAACGCCACCAAAGTGCCCCAGGAGGAGAGGGAGGAGAGCCCAGATGGAAGCTACGCTAACCCAGCTAGGACCTGAGGCTAGTCCACTACCCAGCATGCTGCTGGCTGTCTGATACTCAGTCACAGGAAAATGAGATGGATGAAATAAGACTTGAGGCGAACCCAGCGACCACATCTTCACAGAGACCTGACTCCATCGTTCATCCAGGATCAAGCTGCACTTGACGGGCAGACAGCAGGACAGAGAGCAGGACTCTGGTGGACCAGAGGAGGAGGACTCTGTGTTCACATCACGATGCTCGGTGCTCAAACACAGTCAGAGTTCATGGACGATGTTTTCCTCATGTTGAATTTGTAATGTGAAGATGTCGGCCATATTGTCTGCCCAGAGAAGTGTTTCTGTTGCTGCTGGTTACATTCCTTATGATGCAAATTCAGAAAGTACACGACAGGAATGTACTAGTTTTTGTTGTTTGTCATGTTTTTACTTGTGTTACAAATTACAAGGTTACAAGGTTTTTATTTGTCATTGTACAACAGGGTTGCACAACAAAATTTTGATTGTAGTCCCAATTTGCTACATAGACAAATGGGCTGCATTTCGTTGTGCTTCCCCTGCGCTGCATTAGTATAATACATTATCCTTGAATCCTTAAAAAGCAGGGAAGACCTTGGCGATGTTTCAAATTGCAAAATGCATCTCTGCTTCAAACCTGTGTTGGAATCTGACTATATGGCTTCGACATGTGCTGTGAGACAAAGAGAATCAGGCCTCCCCTTTTGCCAAGCAAAGGGTTCATCCTGATTCGAGTTTGAGAAAGACCATATCCCCCACTCTGAAGAATGTCACATTACAGTGTGAACTTCCTCCCCCAAATGCAACACTACTCTCATTGGACGAGAGCAGGGATGCCAAGGCGGGACTTCCGGTAAGACAACCAGATACCCCCAAAAACTATGCTTTCCTGAGGTTACCTGAAGGCACCGCTGCAATCTAATTGGCCGAGGGCCAAGACACCCCAGGACCCCTGTGGTTCAGGTTCTCTTTCTACAAAATCACCAGCAACCCCCACCTCAACGCTTTTCCATCGATCCCTCAGTCGTGCAGGAGGCACACACACGCAACGCTTGCTCCCCTTTTAAAGAAATCTTTTTTTAACCAAACCCTAGGTTGAACAGTTTTATATTGGCGGGACAAATATACCAGCTGTTTATCATTTTGTACTTTGTGTGTTCGCATTCCTGGACGCGAACCAGTTTTCCTGCAGACGTGAAGAAGATTTCTTCAAAGAGAGACAGAAGCGCATTTCTCACTCTTGTTCTAGCCATAAGGACGCAAAATTCCCTTATCCAGACGAAGAGATTTCTCTGCTACTGAGAGAATCGATCGCGCCGCACAAAGTCGCGCATGCCTGAGTTCTACCGAAGCTCCCCGCTCGTGAAGCCGGAGGTTGTTTCTGGTCAGTGCGGAGGTCAGACCGCAACTGTGCAATCAGAGAGTCGCTGGCTGCACTTCTTTAGCTGAGAGGGCAATCTTCCGTACTCCAACGCGGCACGGAGGGTCTCAATCTTTTGTTTTGGAGGATTTGTTTTATTTTGTCTTCTTTCCCTCCTATTTTACTAACCCACACACACATATAGCTTTGAGCTAATGTAGCTACGGGTTGCTCTAAACGGCTACAGGCACGTGTAGAAAACAAGGTCCCCTTTTTGGCTATCCGCCATTTTAGAGTCTCGAGTCATCTGGTGGTCTCGCGAGAGGCGTCCCCACGTTCCAGACTGACGTACGTCGCCTTAGCTGTCCCCTCGCTCCTCCCCCTACGCACACACACACACTACAGGTACACACCAAATAGTCTGTTGACTTTAGATAGCGTGCTCATGAATGTATAGTTGTTAGTTTTAGATATTAGTTGACTAGATCATTATTATTAGAACGTAATAAACTGTTATATTTTAAAGAGCAGCTGTCTGATTACTTTGTGCATGTGTTGTGATAATAGCTGTATAATGGTCTGTTGCTCGAACTTAAACCTTCACTTTCACTCTGAATGTGTAATAGTACTCAGACTGTTGACATTGTGAGTGAATACTAATTATGAGACATAGTTTATCGTTTGGTTATTGGTCCCTGTTCGCAGGGTGGTGCCCCGTTATTATCAATAATCATTAATAATTCTACTGACATTAATAATCCTATTGATGTCAATTATATAGTTTTCTTAAATGCTGATAACTCAAACACACTCCTTTTCGTTCCCAACACCTGTATGGCTTTGAAAACTGTTAAATATAATGTTAAAATAGCACTTCACTGATTTGAAACACGAAGTTCACTTTACTTGTGGAAACAGTTGTATAATGTCTTCTGTGGCTCTAGAACAAGCTGTCCCAAGTATGAAAAGGTAACTCTGATATCATCAGAGTCATTTCTGTTGGGCTTGAAACCTAAAACCAAAACTATCTGGCCCACAGTGTCATCACAGAAATGTAGCGCCCACCCTCCTGTCCCCCTTCAGGTAAACACAGTTAGCTCTGTCAGCCTTTTGGCCATAGTTCACACTGTTAGTACTATTAGCACTGTTATCTATATGTTGATAGCCGCTGAGTGGACATCGGAATGCTTCCAATCTCTGATCTTGCACCTTCAACCATTGATATGAAAAAGAAAAGCAGCAAATACTCCCAAAGAGATGACCCTTTGGGGGCATTTTTGCATGAAAGACGACAGAAGCGATTGCTCGACTAAACTCATGGAAGTTTTCAACAATGTCTGCACGACATACTGGAATCAGGGTTGAAGAGGTTTTAACCACATTCATAAAATTGAGGCCTCAGTCCAGGCGGAGCTGACAGGCAGCTCAGTGAGTGACAGAACGATGGAAGGTGTCTGGGCAAGAAGCAAGTTTTCATAAAGTATAAACACAAACTCACATGCTATTGAAACAAAGCTTTGTGTATCTTGGGGGAATCCTGGAGATGGAGCTAACATGTCACCACAGGACCCTGTGTGGCTGCATCCCGCCCCAGAGAAGCCCAAGCTTCAACCCAAATGAAGTGGTGAGCCCATCTTCACAGAGGAGCATTGTTTCATCTAATAGGTGGCATTGGTTACATCTGTTACAACGTGTGCATGCAGGTAGGAACACACACATGACTGAAAAAATGTGCACCGCACAAACACACACAGACACACACAAGTCTATTCTGAAAACCTCAGCAAAACTGCATCACACACAGTAGGCAGATGTCTGGAAATTCCCTGTTCAGTCAGGTCGTCTGCCATATTACACAGGGAGTGTGTTATGAAAGGTTTTCAAAGATGCTGATCTGACATTACTACGATGACTAAATGTACAACTTGCAATTACAAAAAACTGAGCATAATCTGATATGACTCTCTAATGCATCACACTAAATGTGATAAGATCTACTTCCACAGACAGGCTGATAAAAAGAAAAAGATGTGCACATTGGAAGAAATGTCTCAAGGGTAAATATTTAACGGCAAAAAGTCATAGATATCAGCAGGCATTTTTTGTTTTATGCCAAGCGGAGACAGTATTTGCAGGATAAAGAGGATTAGCATTAATGGAGATGACCGACTGATCCTCTACTGTAAACATCTCTCACTAACCCTCTTTTCAGTCATGATACCTGAGCTTAAATACTGCTGTTTAATTAATAGGCTGTATGCCTCACTGTGTGTAAGTGACTGGCATCATTCTTTTAAGGCTTGACTTAAATATTGCTTTCTTAACTCTGTTAAAACAAAATATAACAAAAAATAAATAGATATACACTTCATTTACTGAATTGTTTATTATAGTAATAAATCATACACTAGGGCTGGGCGGTATACCGGTTTTAATTTCCCGTATGATATGAATTTTTCATATACCGTCATACCGGTGCCCAGCCGAGGCAACTTCTGTCGCTCTTCAACAGGCAGCAAAATATATTATTCGCCGCTGAGAGCGCTGCGGTCGGAGCTAGTTGTCTTAACTGTATTGAGAGGGAACCCTAGTCATGGTCATAACTTTATAATAACAATTAACAACCCACAACTAACGCTCTTTAACAGGGCAAAACACCACGACACAACAGTTTGTGACACATAAACAATTTGTAACACTAATAATTGTACATTTATAAAATTTCCCCACCGAACTGCATGCTGGGTACAGCTCGCTAACAACAGTCTGCTAACAGCTTGGAGAGGCTCTGTCGCTCCAGTAACGTTACATTAAAGAACAGAAAAGAGCGATGCAGGATGAACAAAGACTGAACAACAAAAGGTATTTTGGTCAGACACATATGCAACGCTGATTACCGTAATATGTGTGGTATTTGTTATAAATGTACGTTGGTACATAGAGGGTGATAAGAAGCTGTACATGGAGGGACTTAGGACCCAGGGGAATGTAGGTGAAGGAAACAGGAAGTGACGGAACGGAAGACACGCCACACAAACAGCTGTTCACCGCTCGCTGGCCGGTTGGCTGGCCGGTTCTTTTCGGTGTTAATTAATTAATGCTTTAACGCAAAAAAGAAAATACCGTGACATACCGTGAAACCGCCAGAATCTTACAAAATACCGTGGTATGCATTTTTGGTCATACCGCCCAGCCCTATCATTAGGGATGGGTATCGTTTGGGTTTTTCCGATACCGGTGCTAAAACGATACTTTTAAAACGATACCGGTGCCTAAACCGATACTTTTTTCTTCAAATTGAACAATATATGGGGGCGCTAGCGAGCAAGATATGGAGTAAGACGCAAATTTCAGTGCTCCTGCAGAACCGACAATATTTTCATCAAAAAACAGCTACAATTACAGAAATACCAGCCTCAAAGCTCACCGAGGACAACTCAAAGAGGCCAAACGCTGATTTATGCACGTTACGTCGTTTTGAATGGCGGAAAAGCTTAATAAATACAAATATAAACCCGGCGGCAGCTCATCGCGGCCTACAAGAACCACGAGACAGAGCCCACCAGGTGACCCAGACCAACCCTCCCCCAACCGAAGTGAAAGCCCAGGTATGACTGCTGAACGAATGAAAGCGGACATCTTATCTTCCCTAAAGGGAGATATTTCTAAAATTATAAGAGAGGTACTTAAAAGTGCGCTAGCGGAAGATTTCAATGCCCTCAAGTCCGAATTACAAGCGGTGCGGTCCGAAATTGCTAAAAACACGACCGCCATCCAAACAGAAGTTGAGCACATGAAAGCCGACATACAAGACACGAAGGGCGGCTTATCAACATGGTCTGACGAGGTGGTCGCACAAGAAGCTACGATAACGAGCCTTCAAAGACAGGTGACAACTTTAACAACTTTAGCGAGGATATGGAGGGGAGAATGAGACGGTGTAATATCCGAATAGCCGGCATTCAAGAACAACTAAAACAGTTGCCAAATTATTGTTTGGCAACAATTATTAAAGAAGTCCTGCAGATGGACCGGGACATAAAGATCGACCGATCGCACCGCACATTCGCCACCAGGAAACCAGGAGACCGGGAGAAACCACGAGTGATCATCGCTAAAGTACACAATGACGGAGATGCTGTAGAGATCCTGAGGAGAGCCCGAACGGGAACCAGATCGCTATCTTCCCAGACTACACACCCAGCATTGCCAAAGCCAGAGCCGCGTTCATGGACATACGGTAGGCCCTACGAGGAAGGAAGGGAGTCCGCTACGGTCTACTGTACCCAGCCAGACTCCGGATTTCACACAACAACGAAGACGAAGAGTTTCTGGATCCCAGCAAAGCCATGGAGAAGAAGGTTATCCCAGCTACTGAGGCTGCTGACTAAATGTATCCCTACCAGTACTGTTGATCACAGTAAGGACTGACCAGTGAGTTTTGCAATTTCACATATTGGCACATCATTATTTCCTACTTTATTTTATATTTAAATAATATTTTTATTTTTTTATATATATATATATATATATATTACTCGAATCACACCTGAGAAGGGAAAAGGAAAAATGTGTCTCATAGCTAATATTATTAATATACCCATCTCCATTACCAGGACACAAACCCTTATAGCCTATACTGTGCCCGTTATTTCTGTTCATATTGCTTGTATCATTCCGGTATACTTGCTCACTGGCAGCTACCTTAAGAGGAGACTACTGACACACCTTTAGCTCTGCGTGCAACTCAAACACTATTTTACCATGAGGAGCTGTTTTGACTTTACAGACCTATGCCAGGAACTGCAGGGGCCTGAATGGCCATTACTCGACACCGTCCTTTTCTGTGTCTACTTTTCTTTTCTTTTTCTTCTTTCTTTCTCCATTCCTTATCTTAGCACACCCATAGCATAGTCAATTCAATCTCGACTGTGCACTGTTGCTACTTGCCCTTAGTGGCTAGGGACTAGGTCCCACCTGACTGTTGTTAATGTTAGTTAACAGCAGTTACAACTGTTGCATTCCCCTTGTTCTGATCCCACTGTTCTCCGGGGATCCTACATTGGATATAAGAACAACAAGGTCATCATCCATTTTTCTTAAATACCCTTTTTTACCCCACCCCCATTGGTTTCATTATCTAGTCCAACTCCCCACACTCCACATAACAAGATACATGACCCATGTGCTGCCTGTTTACTTCCGCTTCCCATCTCTCTACACAAACTCCCAAAATATGCAAATTACATACCATACGTAATGGACCCACTAAAAGTTATAAGTTATAATGTCAAAGGTCTCCATAGCCCTGTTAAGAGAAAGAAAATTCTGCATCAGATGAAACAAGCAAACTGTCACATTGCATTCCTTCAGGAAACCCACTTATCTGACGCAGAACATGAAAAGTTGAAAAGGTACTGGGCAGATAAAGTATATTACTCTTCACACCAGTCAGGGAGAAAAAAAGGAGTATCCATACTCATACACAGACAAATTAATTTCACACAAACACTAGTTCATAAAGACATGGAGGGGAGATATATTTTAGTTAATGGATTAATTGATGGCACAGAAGTGTCCCTCATAAATGTATATGCACCTAATGAAGACGAGCCGGGCTTTATCAGGACGTTGTTCAATAAGATCCTACAATATAGTTCAGGGCTGCTACTTATGGGAGGAGACCTGAATTGCGTAATGTCACAATTAATGGACCGACAACCTGCCTCTAAAGCTCCACTCTCTAGAATGAGTAGAATGCTCAAATACCAATCCCTAGAAGCAGGCCTTGTAGATATATGGAGAAGCAAGTTTCTGAGAAGCAGGGATTTCACCTTCTATTCAAGCAGACATACATCCTATTCAAGGATTGATTATTTCTTTACCACTAAGGCAGATCTACACAGGATAGTGGACATTGAGATTCTGCCTATAACTATATCCGACCACGCACCTGTGGCATTAAAGTGGGATATAGGCCAAAGACCAACATCTAAACAATGGAGACTTAATGCATCTCTCCTTAATGATAAAGAATTTACCTCCTTTATCACAGCAGAACTCAAGGAATACTTGGATATCAATACCTCGGCCGGAACGTCATCTCTTATATTGTGGGATTGTGCCAAAGCATACATTAGAGGCCGTATTATTTCATATACTTCTGCTAGGAGAAGAGGAAAAGAGGCTAAACAGAGAGAATTGGAAGATAAAATAAAAGACTTGGAACATAAACATAAACAATCTGCGTCGGCCAGTCTCCTAAAAGACCTAAACACAACCCGGAGAGAACTCAACAGCCTATTATCAGATAAAATTGAGGGAAGTTTAAGATTCACAAACCAAAGATACTATGAACACGGTAACAAGGCAAGCAGATTATTAGCATTTAGATTAAGAAAACAGCAATCATCTAATACGGTACAGAAAATCAAATCAAAAGAAACGTTTGTTACAAAACCTGATGAAATAGCAGAATCCTTTGCAGAGTTTTACGAATCGTTATACAAAAACACAGATACCTGCTCTGATGATGCAAAATTTACAGAGTTCCTAAATCCTATAAAGTTAACTGAACTGACAGAATCAGCAGCTAAGGAATTAGATAAGCCTATTGAGGAATGGGAGATCAAGCAGATGATCTCAACGCGCAAAAATAATAAAAGCCCAGGACCAGATGGATATATTAATGAATTTTATAAAACCTTCAAGGATATGTTATCACCACTGTTGCTAAAAGCATACCACCATGCATTAGAATCTAAAACTATGGCACCGTCTTGGACTGAGGCAACTATAGTGGTAATTCATAAAGAAGGTAAAGACCCCACAGAGTGCCAATCCTACAGACCGATATCACTGCTGAACGGGGACCTGCGCATTCTAACAGCAATCTTAGCAAGAAGAGTTAATCATGTAATAACTGGAATCATCCATCCTGATCAGACGGGATTCATCACTGGAAGATACTATGGCGATAACTTATGACGCTTATTAAACATAATATCCCATCAAAAAGAAGAGAAAACAGAAGCAATGATTTTGTCCCTAGATGCTCAAAAAGCATTTGACCGGGTATCATGGCAATATTTATTCCAAACACTAAAACGGTTCAAATTTGGCCCCAACTTTTTAAATTGGATACAAACATTATATTCATCACCGCAGGCAGCTGTTAGAGTTAATGGACATAGATCACAAAGATTCACATTGGAACGCGGCTGCAGACAAGGCTGCCCTTTATCACCCCTGCTGTTTGCAATTAGTATCGAACCCTTGGCCCAACTCATCCGAGATGACAACAAAATAAAAGGAACTGTAATACATAAAGAAGAACATAAAATATCTCTTTACGCTGATGATGTATTATTATATCTGAAGCAGCCTGCATCAACAATACCACATCTAAAGGAACTCATCTCAAAGTATGGATACTACTCAGGATACAAGGTAAATGTGGAAAAAACAGAGGCTATGGATATCAACGGTAACATCTCAAGAAGTGTAAAACTCCAAAGTGGATTTAAATAGCCAAAAGACGGTATAAAATACCTTGGCATATACATCCCCCCCATCCTTACAGAATTTGTACGAGGCCAATTATAGTAAAATAATTCGGTGCATTGATAGTGACCTGGAACGATGGTCTACGCTCCCTCTGTCCCTGCTCGGTCGTGTTGAAAGTATTCGCATGAATGTTCTGCCCAGACTTCTCTACTTATTTCAGATGCTACCTATAGAAATTCCAAAACCAATTTTTGATAACCTGGATAAAATAATTTCCAAATTTATCTGGCAAAAAAAGCGTCCTAGAATTAGACTTAAAACCTTACAGCTATCTAAGCTAAATGGAGGCCTTAAACTTCCAAACTTAAAATATTACTTCTGGGCTGCACAAATGAAACCTTTGATAGCGTGGATTCAGAATAACACATACAATCGCTGGCTTAATATTGAGAAAAATGTATGCCCAGAGCCCTTACAAATTTTGCCTTTTTTAGATGCGCCCATAAAAGAACTGGCAGAGTAGACTAAGATCACTCTTAAAATCTGGAACAAAATACAGACATCTTTTGGGCTTCCGAAGTTAACTTCATTATTAACAAGTATTGGATCTATGAAGACCTTCACACCTAACAATCTAGACACGGGCTTTAGAAAGTGGTCAGATATGGGACTGGTTTACCTCCACCAGCTATTTAATGAGGACAACCTCAAGACATTCGAGCAGCTGAAAAAGGATTTTAATCTCCCCAAAACAGATTTCTTCAGATACCTACAATTGAGAACTTTTCTAAAAACACACAAAGACTGGGGAAAGTTTGTGAAACATACGCCTATAGAAAGGTTTTTAATAGAAATACAGATGGGGAACGAAGATAAGAAAACAATAAGTAAACTATATAATGTATTTCTATCTATGAATCTATATAATTCCCTAATGATTAAAGCAGAGATGGGAGGCGGAAATGAACAGGATCATACCACAGAATACCTGGGAGGAAATATGCACAGAGGCACACCTAGTTTCAAACTCAAACACCTGGAGAGAATTTAAATGGAAAATAATCACCAGATTCTTCAGAACACCAGAAATAGTAGCCAAGATGGGCCCAACACATTCCAACTTGTGTTGGCGGAACTGTGGAACACATGCTGCCAATCACACATATATTCTGGCTATGTCCTAAGTTAAATGCATACTGGAGAGAAGTCTTTGACGCCCTCAAAGAGATATTCCAACAGGACATCCAACAAGACCCCAGAGTAGCACTATTGGGAGCGATACCTGCAGGTCTGGATGGGAGGGCCAAAAAATACCTTCTGAACATACTACTCACAGCAGCATTGAAGGGTATAACCATCAGATGGCTAAAACCAGATCCCCCTACATACGATATATGGATCCAAAAAGTATGGGACATCTATCAAATGGAGCGAATCACATATTCATTAAGGCTCCAAAAGCCTATCTTTACTAAACGATGGGGTCCTGTCATAGCGTTATTAATACAATGAGGGTTATTACTATATGTTGCTCGATTTGGTTGAACTGATACCTGTTAAAACCTTCTGGGGGGCGCTCGGGTTCAGGGTACCCCAAAATCAAATGCGGAAAATAGCATGATTATTAGCCAGTAGTGTGGACACGGCCACTTTTTTTTTTGGATGAAATAGCAACGTGTGGACAACAACATCATATAAGTCACTTATTATAAACTCCAAAGACAACTATAGGCTACTCATATAAGTATAACAATATCGTGGCATAAAAGCACCAAATCCGGGCCAGAAATCGGCGCTATGAGTACAGTAAATCAATGTTTGTACCCTCATGCTAACGGCTACCCAGTCATACAAAGCATGTAATAGCATTAGCACACGTGGCGGAACACGTAACTAACTTCTTTTTTACGATCCGTAGAAGCACTAAACCGTTGTGTGTGATCAAACGTACCTTCATGCTGAACTTCGCCGAAAAAAATCGTGGGTATGTGCCCAAGTTTTCTCAAAATATGGATAATAACGTCGCGGAATTTCCGTTCCAAAGCTGTAGTCATTGCTGCCAACTGCATACTGTTGACTTCCGACTTGTTTCCAGAATAAGAGCGGTCAAGGGGGCTTGGGCGAGTGGTCAGACTGCCTGCGACCGGAAATTTCCGCCGGGGTACACGCGTCACTTCTGGCAACTTTATTGTATGAAATCTTTTGACGATCACCACCAAATTTGGCGTGAGTCTTCCTAAGCCTGTGACGCGTCTAAGGAGGGGTTGTTTTTGGAAATCGACCGAGGATAGGCTGAGATCCAGCCACAGACACACACATGAAATGAGAAAATCCTACAGATGACAGCCAAAACTGGCTCTGATGATGTTATGAATATGAATATGATTCCTATTATCTGTATTTGGATGTATTGAATCATATGAGTGATAAAGAAAGTGAAATATATAGTTATATAGTGTATAAAAGTACAATGTAAGAGCTGCAACAGCTGGTTCGAAAATGATGACCTCGCCTGACCCCTTTGTAATAAAAACCTCTTATTATTCACTTTATTCCACTCTAACCATTTTGTAATAACTACTGATCAGTTATGCTATGACTTGGGAAAGTTTTTAGGGATCATACTGCATTATTTCAATAACTTTTTATCACTGAAAGTGCATTTTTTCCAGGCGGAGCTGAATGTTTTCAATTTCAGCTGTGTAATCTCTTATTTTTCTATATTAACCAGTAACATATACAAAATCTATATGTATATCAACACATCTCACAAGTGTTACCAGTATTCTAGCATCAAAATTATTAAAATAGACCTTGTAGTTTGGGTAGTGTACTCAGAGGAGTAGGAGTATGCAATTTTCGAGCAGGGGGCTAAAAACAGGCCGAGTAGTTAAAAGGTTAATTAATTAACTCTCTCTACAAACACACACATTATACACCATCCTCTCTGATAAGCATATATAGCACCTACAATACTACATTCAGGAGTGGACAATTTGTTGTTTCTTCATCCCTTGTTTTTATTTTTATTTTTTTTTCATGGATGCATGTAATCAATTATTATTTTCCCCCTCTTTTTCTCTTGGAGTGAGCACCATCTGATGTTTGTTGTTCCTTCTGTGCGTTGTACACTGTACCTGAATACCATGTGCACCAAGACTACATACAGCTGAAAAATGGACAAAGAAAGTAACTGTCTGAAAATGCATGTTGTTATGTTGTTGAAAACTAAATAAAAAGTGAGTTAAAAAAAAAAATATTTGAACAATATATTAACTGTTTAAAGTATACTATAAATATAATTATATACAAAACACTTGGCTTCAAACTACAGCTTCAAACTTTTTAACTTCAAACTATGAACAATATATTAACTGTTAACAGTTTACAGTATACTTAAATAAATATAAATAAATACAAAACACACACTCTGTACACACACTACAGCTTCAAACTTTAGCAATTATTTTGCAGAAATATGAGCATATTTGCCTTCTCTGGCAAAATACGACACCTCTCCTGACTTATTTTATTTTACCAGTTGGTGGCGGTAATGCGCCAATTCGTCGTTTGCCAACCGCCACTACACCTCAAAG
The DNA here is from genome assembly GCF_050575085.1 of Anarhichas minor. Lineage (NCBI taxonomy): Eukaryota > Metazoa > Chordata > Actinopteri > Perciformes > Anarhichadidae > Anarhichas > Anarhichas minor. The sequence continues at coordinate 10,240,164 of NW_027466519.1, read as the reverse complement.
AAGAAGAAGAAAGTTTCGCGTGCCTGTGGATGTTGTGCTTATGAGCACCAGCGCTAAGTACCCGGATGTCGATGGAGGAAGTCAGTAGCCTGCCAGCCATTTGACAGATCTCGTTCTCGTTTTTTTTTGTTTTTTTTATATAGGAACCGGTGCCATATTAGCACCGGTTTTCGGTACTCAACCCTACCTATCATACACCAGCAATTACAATTCAAGTATAAACATTTGTAATGCTGCTGCAAAACTTAAACATAGAATTGAATTGAATAGATCGGCCCCACTGTCACAGATACCCCATCCAGCTATTTAGTCAGTATCGGCTCAATATCCGGTCAGTATTGGTGCATTTTTTTCTACATCAGAATCAGAACCGTTTATTGCCATGGTATGTTGAACATACAAGGAATTTGACATGACGGGAGGTGCATAACATTTAACAATCAACATCAAGTGCAAAGTAGAAACATATTAAAATTTACAGAAAGATATAAAATAAAGTAAAATATAAAATAAAGTGCACAAACGAACAGATAACAGGACTATAAACAAGTGAGATGTAAGTGTAGTGTAAAAGTGTTGAGTGTATTTAAATAATAACCTAGAAGGGATGTGCCCAGTAGGAAATTGTCCTGAGGATGACAGAGTCAGTGGGGGACCCGGGCTCTGTTAATGAGCCCGACTGCGGATGGGAAGAAACTGTTCATGTGTCGTGAGGTCTTGGTCCTGATGGACCTCAGCCTTCTACCAGATGGAAGGGGCATGAACAGTTTATGTCCAGGGTGAGAGGGGTCGGCTACAATCTTTCTTGCTCGCTTCAGGGTCCTTGAAGCGAACAGGTCTTGGAGGACGGCAGATTGCAGCCAATCACCCTCTCGGCAGAGCGAATGATGCGCTGCAGCCTACCCTTGTCCTTGGCAGTGGCTGCAGCGTACCAGACTGTGATGGAGGAGCAGAGGATGGACTCAACGATGGCTGTGTAGAAGTGCACCATCATTGTCTTTGGCAGGTTGAATTTCTTCAGCTGCCTCAGGAAGTACATCCTCTGCTGAGCCTTCTTGGAGATGGAGCTGATGTTCAGCTCCCACTTGAGGTCCTGGGAAATGATGGAGCCCAGGAAGCGGAAGGACTTCACCGCATCGACGGGGGAGTCACACAGAGTGATAGGGGCTGGTGGGGCTGCATTCTACCTGAAATCCACAACCATCTCCACTGTCTTTAGAGTGTTGAGCTCCAAGTTGTTCAGACCGCACCAGGTCACCAGATGGTCAGTCTCCCACCTGTATAACATACACTTGTGAAATACTGTTGACAGTGGTCGAAGAAGTATTACATCCTTCACTTAAGTAAAAGTACAATTACCACAATGTAAAAATACTTAAAGTGCAAGTCCCGCATTTAGATTCCAACAGTGGGGGTAAGTGGAAACAGGTATTGAACACAATATTGGCACATCATATAGTTTTGTGCTGCTCACAGCAGTATTAAACATGCCAAAACTCCCAGTGGCACTGTAATAAACAGTTATTGGCTGCGCCCACAGAGGTAAGCACAGCTTGGGTCAAAGGTCAACAAAGTAGAACTTTCGGCACACCTTCATTATGCTCTGCACACCACATACCATGAAGAGCCAGCTCTTCCTTCATATAGGTGTGGGGGCAACTGATGATTATTTTCATTACCAATTAATGTGTTGATTATTTTTTCATCTAATCGATTAGTTGTTTGTTAAAAAATTATGAATAACATCCATAGTTTCTCAGAGTCCAAGGTGACATCTTCAAATGTCTCGTCTCGTCTGATAAACAGTCCAAAAACTGAAAATATTCAGTTGGCAATGATATGATAGAAAAAAATTGAAAATCTGGGACCTGCAGAGCAGCAACAATAAGCTCTGCTCTTGGGTGTTGAGCTCGCCGCCTCCCACCTGCAGGTCATAGGCGGCATAAAATCCAGATCTGGGTCTGTCCACGGTGGACCGGTCTCTGCTGGAGGATCTGGGTCTGTCCACGGTGGACCGGTCACTGCTGGAAGATCTGGGTCTGTCCACGGTGGACCGGTCTCTGCTGGAAGATCTGGGTCTGTCCACGGTGGACCGGTCTCTGCTGGAGGATCTGGGTCTGTCCACGGTGGACCGGTCTCTGCTGGAAGATCTGGGTCTGTCCACGGTGGACCGGTCTCTGCTGGAGGATCTGGGTCTGTCCACGGTGGACCGGTCTCTGCTGGAGGATCTGGGTCTGTCTGTCTTTGAATAATGTGCTAAGTCACTTTCCAGCGCTGAATGTTGAGTATGCGGATGAACTAACTCATGTAGGGCAAACTAAAGTGAACAGAAGTCATTCACTGTCAATCAAGACATGTTTTGTGGCGGTGCCAGGTAGCTCCGCTGGTAGAGCGGCCGCACCATTTACCGGGTTTGAATCCGACCTGTGCATGGCTGCATGGCCCTCTCTGTCTTTCCAGTCTATCTATCCTGTCAATATTAAAGGCTAAATGGCCAAAACGTAATCGAATAAAATGAAAAGAAAGGTGTTTTATGGGGTGGCTTAATGCCCACACAACATGTTGTCAGGGTTTCACTGCATGTTAGGAAGATTGGCTAATAAAGTCAAAGGATTATGTAATGAATAGCAATGTTTGATACTGTTGTATTATGGTCCTGTTTGGCTGGGCTGGTTGTTTTCTGCAGACACTCCGCATGATGCACCAGTCGCCGGCTGTCTGTTTGCCTGACGTGTCTCTCTCTAAGTATCTGCTATGTTCTCCTGTTGGTCCGAGTCAGCAAACAAGCAGAGTTTTTTAACCACCACCAGTTGCCAGATGACTTGCCTCTGCCTGCTTAATCTGACTCTCTCACTCACGCTGTTGACAGCCATACCGCAAAGCAGGCCTGCAGATGTTCTGTCTGGGCATACAGTACAATGACATAACATGCATGATGCCTCATTATTTTTTACTTCATGAAAAGGACGTTTTGATTCTATAACTAAAATCCCTTTCCATTAATAAAATACAGTATCTCAGCCACACTCATCCTCAAATGGATTAAACATGTATAACAACTACAGGACCAATGAGTTTCCCAGAGTTCATAATCATTTTACATATCAGATATTTCATGTTGGAGAACAAAAGCAGTTCATATAGATAGCAGACCTCTTGTTGAGCTGAAAGCTGGCAGGGAGCCTTGTATGAAAGTGACAGGAGTTTGCAGCTCTTTCAATATAACAATTTCGCTTCACTTCATCTTGAACCACTTATATATATGAAGAAATATGTCATGAAACATACAGCTGCTTTTACTGACAGTAAATTACATGAAAAACATTCACCGATACGCAATTCTTTGTCTTGAACTCCATCTCTCTTGTCTCTCACACACACACACACACACACCCTCCTCTTTTGTCCTTGCCTGCTCAGCATTGTGTGATCTCCACATGCATAAAGTTCCCTGTCCAACTCTCTATCTCTGCTTATTGCTCAGGTGTCCGTGTTTGACTCACCTGTGGCTGCTTGGACCTGCTGGCGGGCCGGTCGCGGACCGGCAGAGAATGAACACAGAGGAAAAGGTGCAAAGGCAAGATGCCGCAAACCAGGACGGACACAGTCCGCATCGTGTTCTCTCACGGGAGCAGGACGCAAGAGTACCGGTGTGAGCGGAACGGGACGCTAGAGTACTGGTGTGAGCGGAACGGGACGCTAGAGTACCGGTGTGAGCGGAACGGGACGCTAGAGTACTGGTGTGAGCGGAACGGGACGCTGTGTAGCGCAATGACGTCTCTGTCCTCCTAGCGACACTTCTTATGAGCTCCCAAAACCTACACACGTGATTTAACCCCTTTCATTCCAAACGCACGAAGATGGATGGAGTGCAGTAAAGGAGGAGGCTTCTGGGACCTCAGCTAGCAGAGGCTTCTGGAAACTAAACACTCAATGCCTAAAAAATACAGATTTATTAAAGGAGCTAAAACAGGAAATACAAAAAATAACACAATTCAAAGTTCTAACCAAATCTAATATTAAATTATGGGAAATATTAAAATATAGAGTAAAAGATTTCTTCAAATTCAAATGCAGAGAATTAAATAAAGCAAAAAATATATATTATGATGAATTAATGAAGCAATACATTAGTCTGAAACAGAAGAAACAAAAAACTACAGTAGATGAGGAAACCATGAAAAGTATTAAGAAAACAAATAAACAGCTTTAATCATGAGTTATTATATAATGTTTATAAACAGTCAGACTCGGATAGCAGAGGGAATCTAATTCATGCTCTGAAATCAAGTCAAAAACAAATTCAAGATAGATTTATTAAATGTATAAAAAACCATGAAGGTGATACTTTTTACTGTGAAAAGGAAAAAATGGAAGTAATCAGAAATCTATGTGTCAATGCATATAAGAGAATAGACATGTAGGCTGTGTCAATATTCTGTTGGAAACAATGCCCTCATACAACGAATCAGACTTCACTCATCTTAGTGGAGACATAAGAAGAGAGGAAGTGATGGAGGCTATCCAACAACTTAACATCAGTAAAGGTCCTGGTCCTGACGGTCTGCCCACTGAGTTTTATCAATTATATAACGAAGATGTTTTAAACCTCCTCACTGCTGTGTACAATGAAGGTATAAACAGCGGCTGTATGGGAGACTCCTTTTATCAAGGTGTTTTATGTTTATTGTTCAAAAAATGTGATGACGCTGATTTGGATAACTACAGACATCTATTATGAATACAGACTATAAGATTCTTGCTAAAATAATTATGAATAGATTAAACGAAATATTAGACAAAATTATAGATAAAGAACAAACGTGTGCAATTAAAGGCCGACTGATGTGGGACAACTTGTGCATGCTAGGAGAACTTTTACATGATCCTGATAAAAAAGGTTTCTATGTTGTTGGGCTTGATCAGAAGAAGGCCTTTGATTACATCTCAGAGATTACCTCTGGGCTGTGATGAAGTCACACGGCTTCCCCGATGCTTTTATTCCAGTCCAGTCTTCACATGGTGAGATGTATGCATGTTAAATCCAATATCTGTGTAAATGTAAATGGGGTTTTAACTGAAACCGTTCAAGTAGAGAGAGGAGTGAAGCAGGGCTGTCCGCTAAGTGCTGCGTTATACATCCTCGCCATAAATCCTCTAATTAAAAAAATAAACTCGGACCATCTCATTTCAGGTTTAAGTGTAGGTCATATGCCCAAAGTTACAGCCATCGCATACGCTGATGACATTACTGTCATCATAAAAAACCAGTTGGAGATGGATGCTTTAACTAACAACCTATCTCTGTACGAACTCGCATCTGGAGCTAAACTAAACCACAACAAAACAGAGGGAGTTTGGATCGGGGATGAACACCATCAATGTAACATTAACATTAAAGTAAAACCAGAAATAAAAATACTGGGTTTAACATTCTGTGACAGTAAAAGTAGTGAAAGAAATTGGGAAAACAAAAATACTAATTACAAATCCAGGGTAAATATAGTCAAGACCTTCATCTTATCTAAACTACTTTTTTCATCCAATATTTTTCCTCCATCCAATAAAATGATCATCCAGTTGAATAAACAGTGTGTGAACTCAATCTGGTTCACAACCAGGGAAGTAACCAAACGACAACTAATGTATAAAAGTAAAGAGTATGGTGGGTTAGGGGCCCTAGAGCTCAGCGTCAGGTTACATATTGCATTTGTTAAAAATGTCTCTGCTGCCATCTCCAGAAATGCTCTCTGGTTAGGAGACGGCTCCGTGTGGAGGAAGAGAAAGGGGAAACTGAGACAGGGCCCTGACTACAAGTTATTATACGGAGATTTTACTAACCACTATCAACACCTACGTATCGACTGGAAGAGTCTATCAAGTAAATCTATCTATAAAAAGATCAACGATTTTAAACATAGTGGACTCGTTAAATATAAAAATTTGACAAATGGCGAGGAAGTAATAAAAACTTTGAAGGATAAGAATCTCTCGGAGAGCATCAGAGATGTCCGATGGCTCATGGCAGTGAATGGACTCGCTGTAAGAGCCACAGTGTCATGGAGCTGTTATGTCACCACGAAAAAATGTCCCATGATGCATTGTAACGAGGACGAAACACAAAATCACCTGTTCATAGACTGCTACAGAGCGCAACAGGTCTGGGCCTCACTTCAAGGCCTCGGCTTATGCTGCGTTCACACCAAACGCGTCGCGAATTATTCGCGCGAGTAGATTACATACAAAGTCTATGCACAGACGCGAAGAGACTGTCGCGGCGCAAATCTGCGATGGCGCGTCGCGATGGACGTGAATTTGCGGCGCAATGGACGTGAATCCGCGTCAAACGCCAAATCGCCCCGACGCGCGAGTTGAAATTTTTCAACTTCTGCGAAATATTCGCGTTACGCCCCAGCGCAATAGCCTATCAGCGTTGAGTTGCTCCCCCTGTCATCAGCGACGTCCTGCCATTGCTGAATCAGAAACAATGGAGGAGAAATTAATAGTGGCAGGTCCAGCGCGATTCACGCGAATGAACACTTGGTCCCCGCGTTTTGACCGGTGGCGCGATGGACGTGAATATGCGGCGCGATGAATTCGCAACGCGTTTGGTGTGAACGCAGCATTAGTCTTCAATGTGAACTATAAATCTGTGATGTTTGCTCTGTTTGATGAGAAGATGTCCATTAAACAAAGATAACTTTACCAGCTCATTGTCAGCATCACACGTTTCAAAATCTGGAAAAGCAGATGTATAATGGTAATAAAACAGACTGTAATGGACGGCAACATGGTGGTGAAACATGTCGTCACTGAACTCAGGAGGAGAACTATTGATAAGAGCCAGTCCCTCCCGTGGCATTTGTTGGACTTTTGACCCAAGCACACAGCACTTTTTCTTGTATCGGTCTTTGTGTTTTTATGTCTGTATACTTGTGAATCATGTATGTATTTGTGGAAACTGTAGATCTGATATAAATTAAATAAAGTTTATTAAAAAAAAAAAAGTAAAGGAGGAGGCTTTTGGAATGAAATGTAATGGAGTAGACGTATAGAGTAGGCTAGCGTATTAGAAATACTCGAGCAAAGTATGGCTAGAAGTAGGCTTCCTCAAAATCTGACTTCAGCACAGTAGGCTACTTGAGTAAATGCACTTAGTTACATTCAGTGCTCGGTGTGTACTCGGGGTGTATTTCTACTTTTACATTTTGCTGTACCGTGACTTTTTCTTACTGCCTGGGTCCAGACCTTTGAGTGAGCCCGCTCTTAATGGAAACAGAGGTTAACGACTTGACAGTTCTGTCTGATGCCATTTCGTCTTGCGCACCGGTGTCATGTCGAAATCTTTTCTCTTCTGCCCTGACTGCTTCTCTTGGCGATTGGCTGTATGAACAGATGTAGCGAGCAGCTGGACGAGCCGATTCTCAGCTACACTGCAGTATGGGGCGAGGCTGCTACTGATGGACATAATGTTCACTTTTGTACAATATTTATATATATATTAGGGGTAATCGGGGGAGACAGTTAAGATGATCATCTCTCCCATGGTTCTTTGTATTTGGAGAACCATGCTACCTTAAACTTTTCCATTTGTACAAAAGTAGAGGTCTATCGCTGTCTGGTACCAATATGCATTTTCACTTTCCCAGTTATCTAAAGTAAAAATGCCCTCAATCGGGTGCCGTCCTGGGTAAGAATTATAGCCCAAACTTCTTTGGAGGTACCAAAACCGGTACCTTTTGAGAATCCAGTACTGTTTTGTTAAAAAGACTTGATAAAAATATTGTCCATATCTTTACCCTAAAGCCTATATCTGGTATAACAAAAAAATATTGATAGGCAGGAAAACTATCACGTGGGAGAAATTCGTTGGATCTGGAATCCATCTTCTTGGTGAATAGGGGAAAACGGAATGAGATGAAATTAAGAGTGATTCTAATCTTAGTCAAGAGGATTTTTGAATTTTTCAGTTCAGGCACTGTATTTTGAACGATGAGAAAAACAATTCTGACCCTCTAGAATTCAGGAGTTGTTGTCACAAAAAAGGTGGAGCTTCCAAGTTCTGTTGGCTTATTTGAGATGTACAACTACCCTGTTTGGAAGATTTGAGATTAAGCAGGGAAAAAGATGCGGGTGCAAATGTGGGTATGCCTTTTGACATTAAATTCAATCTCAACTCACTCAGTGCCCTAGCCCTATTTTTAGGCCTCTGCTCGAAAATTGCATACCCATACTAAAAATTGTGTATTTCTCTAACTACAAGGCTATGCACAGACGCGAAGAGACTGTCGCGGCGCAAATCTGCGATGGCGCGTCGCGATGGACGTGAATTTGCGGCGCAATGGACGTGAATCCGCGTCAAACGCCAAATCGCCCCGACGCGCGAGTTGAAATTTTTCAACTTCTGCGAAATATTCGCGTTACGCCCCAGCGCAATAGCCTATCAGCGTTGAGTTGCTCCCCCTGTCATCAGCGACGTCCTGCCATTGCTGAATCAGAAACAATGGAGGAGAAATTAATAGTGGCACGTCCAGCGCGATTCACGCGAATGAACACTTGGTCCCCGCGTTTTGACCGGTGGCGCGATGGACGTGAATATGCGGCGCGATGAATTCGCAACGCGTTTGGTGTGAACGCAGCATTAGTCTTCAATGTGAACTATAAATCTGTGATGTTTGCTCTGTTTGATGAGAAGATGTCCATTAAACAAAGATAACTTTACCAGCTCATTGTCAGCATCACACGTTTCAAAATCTGGAAAAGCAGATGTATAATGGTAATAAAACAGACTGTAATGGACGGCAACATGGTGGTGAAACATGTCGTCACTGAACTCAGGAGGAGAACTATTGATAAGAGCCAGTCCCTCCCGTGGCATTTGTTGGACTTTTGACCCAAGCACACAGCACTTTTTCTTGTATCGGTCTTTGTGTTTTTATGTCTGTATACTTGTGAATCATGTATGTATTTGTGGAAACTGTAGATCTGATATAAATTAAATAAAGTTTATTAAAAAAAAAAAAGTAAAGGAGGAGGCTTTTGGAATGAAATGTAATGGAGTAGACGTATAGAGTAGGCTAGCGTATTAGAAATACTCGAGCAAAGTATGGCTAGAAGTAGGCTTCCTCAAAATCTGACTTCAGCACAGTAGGCTACTTGAGTAAATGCACTTAGTTACATTCAGTGCTCGGTGTGTACTCGGGGTGTATTTCTACTTTTACATTTTGCTGTACCGTGACTTTTTCTTACTGCCTGGGTCCAGACCTTTGAGTGAGCCCGCTCTTAATGGAAACAGAGGTTAACGACTTTACAGTTCTGTCTGATGCCATTTCGTCTTGCGCACCGGTGTCATGTCGAAATCTTTTCTCTTCTGCCCTGACTGCTTCTCTTGGCGATTGGCTGTATGAACAGATGTAGCGAGCAGCTGGACGAGCCGATTCTCAGCTACACTGCAGTATGGGGCGAGGCTGCTACTGATGGACATAATGTTCACTTTTGTACAATATTTATATATATATTAGGGGTAATCGGGGGAGACAGTTAAGATGATCATCTCTCCCATGGTTCTTTGTATTTGGAGAACCATGCTACCTTAAACTTTTCCATTTGTACAAAAGTAGAGGTCTATCGCTGTCTGGTACCAATATGCATTTTCACTTTCCCAGTTATCTAAAGTAAAAATGCCCTCAATCGGGTGCCGTCCTGGGTAAGAATTATAGCCCAAACTTCTTTGGAGGTACCAAAACCGGTACCTTTTGAGAATCCAGTACTGTTTTGTTAAAAAGACTTGATAAAAATATTGTCCATATCTTTACCCTAAAGCCTATATCTGGTATAACAAAAAAATATTGATAGGCAGGAAAACTATCACGTGGGAGAAATTCGTTGGATCTGGAATCCATCTTCTTGGTGAATAGGGGAAAACGGAATGAGATGAAATTAAGAGTGATTCTAATCTTAGTCAAGAGGATTTTTGAATTTTTCAGTTCAGGCACTGTATTTTGAACGATGAGAAAAACAATTCTGACCCTCTAGAATTCAGGAGTTGTTGTCACAAAAAAGGTGGAGCTTCCAAGTTCTGTTGGCTTATTTGAGATGTACAACTACCCTGTTTGGAAGATTTGAGATTAAGCAGGGAAAAAGATGCGGGTGCAAATGTGGGTATGCCTTTTGACATTAAATTCAATCTCAACTCACTCAGTGCCCTAGCCCTATTTTTAGGCCTCTGCTCGAAAATTGCATACCCATACTAAAAATTGTGTATTTCTCTAACTACAAGGCTATGCACAGACGCGAAGAGACTGTCGCGGCGCAAATCTGCGATGGCGCGTCGCGATGGACGTGAATTTGCGGCGCAATGGACGTGAATCCGCGTCAAACGCCAAATCGCCCCGACGCGCGAGTTGAAATTTTTCAACTTCTGCGAAATATTCGCGTTACGCCCCAGCGCAATAGCCTATCAGCGTTGAGTTGCTCCCCCTGTCATCAGCGACGTCCTGCCATTGCTGAATCAGAAACAATGGAGGAGAAATTAATAGTGGCACGTCCAGCGCGATTCACGCGAATGAACACTTGGTCCCCGCGTTTTGACCGGTGGCGCGATGGACGTGAATATGCGGCGCGATGAATTCGCAACGCGTTTGGTGTGAACGCAGCATTAGTCTTCAATGTGAACTATAAATCTGTGATGTTTGCTCTGTTTGATGAGAAGATGTCCATTAAACAAAGATAACTTTACCAGCTCATTGTCAGCATCACACGTTTCAAAATCTGGAAAAGCAGATGTATAATGGTAATAAAACAGACTGTAATGGACGGCAACATGGTGGTGAAACATGTCGTCACTGAACTCAGGAGGAGAACTATTGATAAGAGCCAGTCCCTCCCGTGGCATTTGTTGGACTTTTGACCCAAGCACACAGCACTTTTTCTTGTATCGGTCTTTGTGTTTTTATGTCTGTATACTTGTGAATCATGTATGTATTTGTGGAAACTGTAGATCTGATATAAATTAAATAAAGTTTATTAAAAAAAAAAAAGTAAAGGAGGCTTTTGGAATGAAATGTAATGGAGTAGACGTATAGAGTAGGCTAGCGTATTAGAAATACTCGAGCAAAGTATGGCTAGAAGTAGGCTTCCTCAAAATCTGACTTCAGCACAGTAGGCTACTTCAGTAAATGCACTTAGTTACATTCAGTGCTCGGTGTGTACTCGGGGTGTATTTCTACTTTTACATTTTGCTGTACCGTGACTTTTTCTTACTGCCTGGGTCCAGACCTTTGAGTGAGCCCGCTCTTAATGGAAACAGAGGTTAACGACTTGACAGTTCTGTCTGATGCCATTTCGTCTTGCGCACCGGTGTCATGTCGAAATCTTTTCTCTTCTGCCCTGACTGCTTCTCTTGGCGATTGGCTGAATGAACAGATGTAGCGAGCAGCTGGACGAGCCGATTCTCAGCTACACTGCAGTATGGGGCGAGGCTGCTACTGATGGACATAATGTTCACTTTTGTACAATATTTATATATATATTAGGGGTAATCGGGGGAGACAGTTAAGATGATCATCTCTCCCATGGTTCTTTGTATTTGGAGAACCATGCTACCTTAAACTTTTCCATTTGTACAAAAGTAGAGGTCTATCGCTGTCTGGTACCAATATGCATTTTCACTTTCCCAGTTATCTAAAGTAAAAATGCCCTCAATCGGGTGCCGTCCTGGGTAAGAATTATAGCCCAAACTTCTTTGGAGGTACCAAAACCGGTACCTTTTGAGAATCCAGTACTGTTTTGTTAAAAAGACTTGATAAAAATATTGTCCATATCTTTACCCTAAAGCCTATATCTGGTATAACAAAAAAATATTGATAGGCAGGAAAACTATCACGTGGGAGAAATTCGTTGGATCTGGAATCCATCTTCTTGGTGAATAGGGGAAAACGGAATGAGATGAAATTAAGAGTGATTCTAATCTTAGTCAAGAGGATTTTTGAATTTTTCAGTTCAGGCACTGTATTTTGAACGATGAGAAAAACAATTCTGACCCTCTAGAATTCAGGAGTTGTTGTCACAAAAAAGGTGGAGCTTCCAAGTTCTGTTGGCTTATTTGAGATGTACAACTACCCTGTTTGGAAGATTTGAGATTAAGCAGGGAAAAAGATGCGGGTGCAAATGTGGGTATGCCTTTTGACATTAAATTCAATCTCAACTCACTCAGTGCCCTAGCCCTATTTTTAGGCCTCTGCTCGAAAATTGCATACCCATACTAAAAATTGTGTATTTCTCTAACTACAAGGCTATGCACAGACGCGAAGAGACTGTCGCGGCGCAAATCTGCGATGGCGCGTCGCGATGGACGTGAATTTGCGGCGCAATGGACGTGAATCCGCGTCAAACGCCAAATCGCCCCGACGCGCGAGTTGAAATTTTTCAACTTCTGCGAAATATTCGCGTTACGCCCCAGCGCAATAGCCTATCAGCGTTGAGTTGCTCCCCCTGTCATCAGCGACGTCCTGCCATTGCTGAATCAGAAACAATGGAGGAGAAATTAATAGTGGCACGTCCAGCGCGATTCACGCGAATGAACACTTGGTCCCCGCGTTTTGACCGGTGGCGCGATGGACGTGAATATGCGGCGCGATGAATTCGCAACGCGTTTGGTGTGAACGCAGCATTAGTCTTCAATGTGAACTATAAATCTGTGATGTTTGCTCTGTTTGATGAGAAGATGTCCATTAAACAAAGATAACTTTACCAGCTCATTGTCAGCATCACACGTTTCAAAATCTGGAAAAGCAGATGTATAATGGTAATAAAACAGACTGTAATGGACGGCAACATAGTGGTGAAACATGTCGTCACTGAACTCAGGAGGAGAACTATTGATAAGAGCCAGTCCCTCCCGTGGCATTTGTTGGACTTTTGACCCAAGCACACAGCACTTTTTCTTGTATCGGTCTTTGTGTTTTTATGTCTGTATACTTGTGAATCATGTATGTATTTGTGGAAACTGTAGATCTGATATAAATTAAATAAAGTTTATTAAAAAAAAAAAAGTAAAGGAGGAGGCTTTTGGAATGAAATGTAATGGAGTAGACGTATAGAGTAGGCTAGCGTATTAGAAATACTCGAGCAAAGTATGGCTAGAAGTAGGCTTCCTCAAAATCTGACTTCAGCACAGTAGGCTACTTGAGTAAATGCACTTAGTTACATTCAGTGCTCGGTGTGTACTCGGGGTGTATTTCTACTTTTACATTTTGCTGTACCGTGACTTTTTCTTACTGCCTGGGTCCAGACCTTTGAGTGAGCCCGCTCTTAATGGAAACAGAGGTTAACGACTTGACAGTTCTGTCTGATGCCATTTCGTCTTGCGCACCGGTGTCATGTCGAAATCTTTTCTCTTCTGCCCTGACTGCTTCTCTTGGCGATTGGCTGTATGAACAGATGTAGCGAGCAGCTGGACGAGCCGATTCTCAGCTACACTGCAGTATGGGGCGAGGCTGCTACTGATGGACATAATGTTCACTTTTGTACAATATTTATATATATATTAGGGGTAATCGGGGGAGACAGTTAAGATGATCATCTCTCCCATGGTTCTTTGTATTTGGAGAACCATGCTACCTTAAACTTTTCCATTTGTACAAAAGTAGAGGTCTATCGCTGTCTGGTACCAATATGCATTTTCACTTTCCCAGTTATCTAAAGTAAAAATGCCCTCAATCGGGTGCCGTCCTGGGTAAGAATTATAGCCCAAACTTCTTTGGAGGTACCAAAACCGGTACCTTTTGAGAATCCAGTACTGTTTTGTTAAAAAGACTTGATAAAAATATTGTCCATATCTTTACCCTAAAGCCTATATCTGGTATAACAAAAAAATATTGATAGGCAGGAAAACTATCACGTGGGAGAAATTCGTTGGATCTGGAATCCATCTTCTTGGTGAATAGGGGAAAACGGAATGAGATGAAATTAAGAGTGATTCTAATCTTAGTCAAGAGGATTTTTGAATTTTTCAGTTCAGGCACTGTATTTTGAACGATGAGAAAAACAATTCTGACCCTCTAGAATTCAGGAGTTGTTGTCACAAAAAAGGTGGAGCTTCCAAGTTCTGTTGGCTTATTTGAGATGTACAACTACCCTGTTTGGAAGATTTGAGATTAAGCAGGGAAAAAGATGCGGGTGCAAATGTGGGTATGCCTTTTGACATTAAATTCAATCTCAACTCACTCAGTGCCCTAGCCCTATTTTTAGGCCTCTGCTCGAAAATTGCATACCCATACTAAAAATTGTGTATTTCTCTAACTACAAGGCTATGCACAGACGCGAAGAGACTGTCGCGGCGCAAATCTGCGATGGCGCGTCGCGATGGACGTGAATTTGCGGCGCAATGGACGTGAATCCGCGTCAAACGCCAAATCGCCCCGACGCGCGAGTTGAAATTTTTCAACTTCTGCGAAATATTCGCGTTACGCCCCAGCGCAATAGCCTATCAGCGTTGAGTTGCTCCCCCTGTCATCAGCGACGTCCTGCCATTGCTGAATCAGAAACAATGGAGGAGAAATTAATAGTGGCACGTCCAGCGCGATTCACGCGAATGAACACTTGGTCCCCGCGTTTTGACCGGTGGCGCGATGGACGTGAATATGCGGCGCGATGAATTCGCAACGCGTTTGGTGTGAACGCAGCATTAGTCTTCAATGTGAACTATAAATCTGTGATGTTTGCTCTGTTTGATGAGAAGATGTCCATTAAACAAAGATAACTTTACCAGCTCATTGTCAGCATCACACGTTTCAAAATCTGGAAAAGCAGATGTATAATGGTAATAAAACAGACTGTAATGGACGGCAACATGGTGGTGAAACATGTCGTCACTGAACTCAGGAGGAGAACTATTGATAAGAGCCAGTCCCTCCCGTGGCATTTGTTGGACTTTTGACCCAAGCACACAGCACTTTTTCTTGTATCGGTCTTTGTGTTTTTATGTCTGTATACTTGTGAATCATGTATGTATTTGTGGAAACTGTAGATCTGATATAAATTAAATAAAGTTTATTAAAAAAAAAAAAGTAAAGGAGGAGGCTTTTGGAATGAAATGTAATGGAGTAGACGTATAGAGTAGGCTAGCGTATTAGAAATACTCGAGCAAAGTATGGCTAGAAGTAGGCTTCCTCAAAATCTGACTTCAGCACAGTAGGCTACTTGAGTAAATGCACTTAGTTACATTCAGTGCTCGGTGTGTACTCGGGGTGTATTTCTACTTTTACATTTTGCTGTACCGTGACTTTTTCTTACTGCCTGGGTCCAGACCTTTGAGTGAGCCCGCTCTTAATGGAAACAGAGGTTAACGACTTGACAGTTCTGTCTGATGCCATTTCGTCTTGCGCACCGGTGTCATGTCGAAATCTTTTCTCTTCTGCCCTGACTGCTTCTCTTGGCGATTGGCTGTATGAACAGATGTAGCGAGCAGCTGGACGAGCCGATTCTCAGCTACACTGCAGTATGGGGCGAGGCTGCTACTGATGGACATAATGTTCACTTTTGTACAATATTTATATATATATTAGGGGTAATCGGGGGAGACAGTTAAGATGATCATCTCTCCCATGGTTCTTTGTATTTGGAGAACCATGCTACCTTAAACTTTTCCATTTGTACAAAAGTAGAGGTCTATCGCTGTCTGGTACCAATATGCATTTTCACTTTCCCAGTTATCTAAAGTAAAAATGCCCTCAATCGGGTGCCGTCCTGGGTAAGAATTATAGCCCAAACTTCTTTGGAGGTACCAAAACCGGTACCTTTTGAGAATCCAGTACTGTTTTGTTAAAAAGACTTGATAAAAATATTGTCCATATCTTTACCCTAAAGCCTATATCTGGTATAACAAAAAAATATTGATAGGCAGGAAAACTATCACGTGGGAGAAATTCGTTGGATCTGGAATCCATCTTCTTGGTGAATAGGGGAAAACGGAATGAGATGAAATTAAGAGTGATTCTAATCTTAGTCAAGAGGATTTTTGAATTTTTCAGTTCAGGCACTGTATTTTGAACGATGAGAAAAACAATTCTGACCCTCTAGAATTCAGGAGTTGTTGTCACAAAAAAGGTGGAGCTTCCAAGTTCTGTTGGCTTATTTGAGATGTACAACTACCCTGTTTGGAAGATTTGAGATTAAGCAGGGAAAAAGATGCGGGTGCAAATGTGGGTATGCCTTTTGACATTAAATTCAATCTCAACTCACTCAGTGCCCTAGCCCTATTTTTAGGCCTCTGCTCGAAAATTGCATACCCATACTAAAAATTGTGTATTTCTCTAACTACAAGGCTATGCACAGACGCGAAGAGACTGTCGCGGCGCAAATCTGCGATGGCGCGTCGCGATGGACGTGAATTTGCGGCGCAATGGACGTGAATCCGCGTCAAACGCCAAATCGCCCCGACGCGCGAGTTGAAATTTTTCAACTTCTGCGAAATATTCGCGTTACGCCCCAGCGCAATAGCCTATCAGCGTTGAGTTGCTCCCCCTGTCATCAGCGACGTCCTGCCATTGCTGAATCAGAAACAATGGAGGAGAAATTAATAGTGGCACGTCCAGCGCGATTCACGCGAATGAACACTTGGTCCCCGCGTTTTGACCGGTGGCGCGATGGACGTGAATATGCGGCGCGATGAATTCGCAACGCGTTTGGTGTGAACGCAGCATTAGTCTTCAATGTGAACTATAAATCTGTGATGTTTGCTCTGTTTGATGAGAAGATGTCCATTAAACAAAGATAACTTTACCAGCTCATTGTCAGCATCACACGTTTCAAAATCTGGAAAAGCAGATGTATAATGGTAATAAAACAGACTGTAATGGACGGCAACATGGTGGTGAAACATGTCGTCACTGAACTCAGGAGGAGAACTATTGATAAGAGCCAGTCCCTCCCGTGGCATTTGTTGGACTTTTGACCCAAGCACACAGCACTTTTTCTTGTATCGGTCTTTGTGTTTTTATGTCTGTATACTTGTGAATCATGTATGTATTTGTGGAAACTGTAGATCTGATATAAATTAAATAAAGTTTATTAAAAAAAAAAAAGTAAAGGAGGAGGCTTTTGGAATGAAATGTAATGGAGTAGACGTATAGAGTAGGCTAGCGTATTAGAAATACTCGAGCAAAGTATGGCTAGAAGTAGGCTTCCTCAAAATCTGACTTCAGCACAGTAGGCTACTTGAGTAAATGCACTTAGTTACATTCAGTGCTCGGTGTGTACTCGGGGTGTATTTCTACTTTTACATTTTGCTGTACCGTGACTTTTTCTTACTGCCTGGGTCCAGACCTTTGAGTGAGCCCGCTCTTAATGGAAACAGAGGTTAACGACTTGACAGTTCTGTCTGATGCCATTTCGTCTTGCGCACCGGTGTCATGTCGAAATCTTTTCTCTTCTGCCCTGACTGCTTCTCTTGGCGATTGGCTGTATGAACAGATGTAGCGAGCAGCTGGACGAGCCGATTCTCAGCTACACTGCAGTATGGGGCGAGGCTGCTACTGATGGACATAATGTTCACTTTTGTACAATATTTATATATATATTAGGGGTAATCGGGGGAGACAGTTAAGATGATCATCTCTCCCATGGTTCTTTGTATTTGGAGAACCATGCTACCTTAAACTTTTCCATTTGTACAAAAGTAGAGGTCTATCGCTGTCTGGTACCAATATGCATTTTCACTTTCCCAGTTATCTAAAGTAAAAATGCCCTCAATCGGGTGCCGTCCTGGGTAAGAATTATAGCCCAAACTTCTTTGGAGGTACCAAAACCGGTACCTTTTGAGAATCCAGTACTGTTTTGTTAAAAAGACTTGATAAAAATATTGTCCATATCTTTACCCTAAAGCCTATATCTGGTATAACAAAAAAATATTGATAGGCAGGAAAACTATCACGTGGGAGAAATTCGTTGGATCTGGAATCCATCTTCTTGGTGAATAGGGGAAAACGGAATGAGATGAAATTAAGAGTGATTCTAATCTTAGTCAAGAGGATTTTTGAATTTTTCAGTTCAGGCACTGTATTTTGAACGATGAGAAAAACAATTCTGACCCTCTAGAATTCAGGAGTTGTTGTCACAAAAAAGGTGGAGCTTCCAAGTTCTGTTGGCTTATTTGAGATGTACAACTACCCTGTTTGGAAGATTTGAGATTAAGCAGGGAAAAAGATGCGGGTGCAAATGTGGGTATGCCTTTTGACATTAAATTCAATCTCAACTCACTCAGTGCCCTAGCCCTATTTTTAGGCCTCTGCTCGAAAATTGCATACCCATACTAAAAATTGTGTATTTCTCTAACTACAAGGCTATGCACAGACGCGAAGAGACTGTCGCGGCGCAAATCTGCGATGGCGCGTCGCGATGGACGTGAATTTGCGGCGCAATGGACGTGAATCCGCGTCAAACGCCAAATCGCCCCGACGCGCGAGTTGAAATTTTTCAACTTCTGCGAAATATTCGCGTTACGCCCCAGCGCAATAGCCTATCAGCGTTGAGTTGCTCCCCCTGTCATCAGCGACGTCCTGCCATTGCTGAATCAGAAACAATGGAGGAGAAATTAATAGTGGCACGTCCAGCGCGATTCACGCGAATGAACACTTGGTCCCCGCGTTTTGACCGGTGGCGCGATGGACGTGAATATGCGGCGCGATGAATTCGCAACGCGTTTGGTGTGAACGCAGCATTAGTCTTCAATGTGAACTATAAATCTGTGATGTTTGCTCTGTTTGATGAGAAGATGTCCATTAAACAAAGATAACTTTACCAGCTCATTGTCAGCATCACACGTTTCAAAATCTGGAAAAGCAGATGTATAATGGTAATAAAACAGACTGTAATGGACGGCAACATGGTGGTGAAACATGTCGTCACTGAACTCAGGAGGAGAACTATTGATAAGAGCCAGTCCCTCCCGTGGCATTTGTTGGACTTTTGACCCAAGCACACAGCACTTTTTCTTGTATCGGTCTTTGTGTTTTTATGTCTGTATACTTGTGAATCATGTATGTATTTGTGGAAACTGTAGATCTGATATAAATTAAATAAAGTTTATTAAAAAAAAAAAAGTAAAGGAGGAGGCTTTTGGAATGAAATGTAATGGAGTAGACGTATAGAGTAGGCTAGCGTATTAGAAATACTCGAGCAAAGTATGGCTAGAAGTAGGCTTCCTCAAAATCTGACTTCAGCACAGTAGGCTACTTGAGTAAATGCACTTAGTTACATTCAGTGCTCGGTGTGTACTCGGGGTGTATTTCTACTTTTACATTTTGCTGTACCGTGACTTTTTCTTACTGCCTGGGTCCAGACCTTTGAGTGAGCCCGCTCTTAATGGAAACAGAGGTTAACGACTTGACAGTTCTGTCTGATGCCATTTCGTCTTGCGCACCGGTGTCATGTCGAAATCTTTTCTCTTCTGCCCTGACTGCTTCTCTTGGCGATTGGCTGTATGAACAGATGTAGCGAGCAGCTGGACGAGCCGATTCTCAGCTACACTGCAGTATGGGGCGAGGCTGCTACTGATGGACATAATGTTCACTTTTGTACAATATTTATATATATATTAGGGGTAATCGGGGGAGACAGTTAAGATGATCATCTCTCCCATGGTTCTTTGTATTTGGAGAACCATGCTACCTTAAACTTTTCCATTTGTACAAAAGTAGAGGTCTATCGCTGTCTGGTACCAATATGCATTTTCACTTTCCCAGTTATCTAAAGTAAAAATGCCCTCAATCGGGTGCCGTCCTGGGTAAGAATTATAGCCCAAACTTCTTTGGAGGTACCAAAACCGGTACCTTTTGAGAATCCAGTACTGTTTTGTTAAAAAGACTTGATAAAAATATTGTCCATATCTTTACCCTAAAGCCTATATCTGGTATAACAAAAAAATATTGATAGGCAGGAAAACTATCACGTGGGAGAAATTCGTTGGATCTGGAATCCATCTTCTTGGTGAATAGGGGAAAACGGAATGAGATGAAATTAAGAGTGATTCTAATCTTAGTCAAGAGGATTTTTGAATTTTTCAGTTCAGGCACTGTATTTTGAACGATGAGAAAAACAATTCTGACCCTCTAGAATTCAGGAGTTGTTGTCACAAAAAAGGTGGAGCTTCCAAGTTCTGTTGGCTTATTTGAGATGTACAACTACCCTGTTTGGAAGATTTGAGATTAAGCAGGGAAAAAGATGCGGGTGCAAATGTGGGTATGCCTTTTGACATTAAATTCAATCTCAACTCACTCAGTGCCCTAGCCCTATTTTTAGGCCTCTGCTCGAAAATTGCATACCCATACTAAAAATTGTGTATTTCTCTAACTACAAGGCTATGCACAGACGCGAAGAGACTGTCGCGGCGCAAATCTGCGATGGCGCGTCGCGATGGACGTGAATTTGCGGCGCAATGGACGTGAATCCGCGTCAAACGCCAAATCGCCCCGACGCGCGACTTGAAATTTTTCAACTTCTGCGAAATATTCGCGTTACGCCCCAGCGCAATAGCCTATCAGCGTTGAGTTGCTCCCCCTGTCATCAGCGACGTCCTGCCATTGCTGAATCAGAAACAATGGAGGAGAAATTAATAGTGGCACGTCCAGCGCGATTCACGCGAATGAACACTTGGTCCCCGCGTTTTGACCGGTGGCGCGATGGACGTGAATATGCGGCGCGATGAATTCGCAACGCGTTTGGTGTGAACGCAGCAATAGTCTTCAATGTGAACTATAAATCTGTGATGTTTGCTCTGTTTGATGAGAAGATGTCCATTAAACAAAGATAACTTTACCAGCTCATTGTCAGCATCACACGTTTCAAAATCTGGAAAAGCAGATGTATAATGGTAATAAAACAGACTGTAATGGACGGCAACATGGTGGTGAAACATGTCGTCACTGAACTCAGGAGGAGAACTATTGATAAGAGCCAGTCCCTCCCGTGGCATTTGTTGGACTTTTGACCCAAGCACACAGCACTTTTTCTTGTATCGGTCTTTGTGTTTTTATGTCTGTATACTTGTGAATCATGTATGTATTTGTGGAAACTGTAGATCTGATATAAATTAAATAAAGTTTATTAAAAAAAAAAAAGTAAAGGAGGCTTTTGGAATGAAATGTAATGGAGTAGACGTATAGAGTAGGCTAGCGTATTAGAAATACTCGAGCAAAGTATGGCTAGAAGTAGGCTTCCTCAAAATCTGACTTCAGCACAGTAGGCTACTTGAGTAAATGCACTTAGTTACATTCAGTGCTCGGTGTGTACTCGGGGTGTATTTCTACTTTTACATTTTGCTGTACCGTGACTTTTTCTTACTGCCTGGGTCCAGACCTTTGAGTGAGCCCGCTCTTAATGGAAACAGAGGTTAACGACTTGACAGTTCTGTCTGATGCCATTTCGTCTTGCGCACCGGTGTCATGTCGAAATCTTTTCTCTTCTGCCCTGACTGCTTCTCTTGGCGATTGGCTGTATGAACAGATGTAGCGAGCAGCTGGACGAGCCGATTCTCAGCTACACTGCAGTATGGGGCGAGGCTGCTACTGATGGACATAATGTTCACTTTTGTACAATATTTATATATATATTAGGGGTAATCGGGGGAGACAGTTAAGATGATCATCTCTCCCATGGTTCTTTGTATTTGGAGAACCATGCTACCTTAAACTTTTCCATTTGTACAAAAGTAGAGGTCTATCGCTGTCTGGTACCAATATGCATTTTCACTTTCCCAGTTATCTAAAGTAAAAATGCCCTCAATCGGGTGCCGTCCTGGGTAAGAATTATAGCCCAAACTTCTTTGGAGGTACCAAAACCGGTACCTTTTGAGAATCCAGTACTGTTTTGTTAAAAAGACTTGATAAAAATATTGTCCATATCTTTACCCTAAAGCCTATATCTGGTATAACAAAAAAATATTGATAGGCAGGAAAACTATCACGTGGGAGAAATTCGTTGGATCTGGAATCCATCTTCTTGGTGAATAGGGGAAAACGGAATGAGATGAAATTAAGAGTGATTCTAATCTTAGTCAAGAGGATTTTTGAATTTTTCAGTTCAGGCACTGTATTTTGAACGATGAGAAAAACAATTCTGACCCTCTAGAATTCAGGAGTTGTTGTCACAAAAAAGGTGGAGCTTCCAAGTTCTGTTGGCTTATTTGAGATGTACAACTACCCTGTTTGGAAGATTTGAGATTAAGCAGGGAAAAAGATGCGGGTGCAAATGTGGGTATGCCTTTTGACATTAAATTCAATCTCAACTCACTCAGTGCCCTAGCCCTATTTTTAGGCCTCTGCTCGAAAATTGCATACCCATACTAAAAATTGTGTATTTCTCTAACTACAAGGCTATGCACAGACGCGAAGAGACTGTCGCGGCGCAAATCTGCGATGGCGCGTCGCGATGGACGTGAATTTGCGGCGCAATGGACGTGAATCCGCGTCAAACGCCAAATCGCCCCGACGCGCGACTTGAAATTTTTCAACTTCTGCGAAATATTCGCGTTACGCCCCAGCGCAATAGCCTATCAGCGTTGAGTTGCTCCCCCTGTCATCAGCGACGTCCTGCCATTGCTGAATCAGAAACAATGGAGGAGAAATTAATAGTGGCACGTCCAGCGCGATTCACGCGAATGAACACTTGGTCCCCGCGTTTTGACCGGTGGCGCGATGGACGTGAATATGCGGCGCGATGAATTCGCAACGCGTTTGGTGTGAACGCAGCAATAGTCTTCAATGTGAACTATAAATCTGTGATGTTTGCTCTGTTTGATGAGAAGATGTCCATTAAACAAAGATAACTTTACCAGCTCATTGTCAGCATCACACGTTTCAAAATCTGGAAAAGCAGATGTATAATGGTAATAAAACAGACTGTAATGGACGGCAACATGGTGGTGAAACATGTCGTCACTGAACTCAGGAGGAGAACTATTGATAAGAGCCAGTCCCTCCCGTGGCATTTGTTGGACTTTTGACCCAAGCACACAGCACTTTTTCTTGTATCGGTCTTTGTGTTTTTATGTCTGTATACTTGTGAATCATGTATGTATTTGTGGAAACTGTAGATCTGATATAAATTAAATAAAGTTTATTAAAAAAAAAAAAGTAAAGGAGGCTTTTGGAATGAAATGTAATGGAGTAGACGTATAGAGTAGGCTAGCGTATTAGAAATACTCGAGCAAAGTATGGCTAGAAGTAGGCTTCCTCAAAATCTGACTTCAGCACAGTAGGCTACTTGAGTAAATGCACTTAGTTACATTCAGTGCTCGGTGTGTACTCGGGGTGTATTTCTACTTTTACATTTTGCTGTACCGTGACTTTTTCTTACTGCCTGGGTCCAGACCTTTGAGTGAGCCCGCTCTTAATGGAAACAGAGGTTAACGACTTGACAGTTCTGTCTGATGCCATTTCGTCTTGCGCACCGGTGTCATGTCGAAATCTTTTCTCTTCTGCCCTGACTGCTTCTCTTGGCGATTGGCTGAATGAACAGATGTAGCGAGCAGCTGGACGAGCCGATTCTCAGCTACACTGCAGTATGGGGCGAGGCTGCTACTGATGGACATAATGTTCACTTTTGTACAATATTTATATATATATTAGGGGTAATCGGGGGAGACAGTTAAGATGATCATCTCTCCCATGGTTCTTTGTATTTGGAGAACCATGCTACCTTAAACTTTTCCATTTGTACAAAAGTAGAGGTCTATCGCTGTCTGGTACCAATATGCATTTTCACTTTCCCAGTTATCTAAAGTAAAAATGCCCTCAATCGGGTGCCGTCCTGGGTAAGAATTATAGCCCAAACTTCTTTGGAGGTACCAAAACCGGTACCTTTTGAGAATCCAGTACTGTTTTGTTAAAAAGACTTGATAAAAATATTGTCCATATCTTTACCCTAAAGCCTATATCTGGTATAACAAAAAAATATTGATAGGCAGGAAAACTATCACGTGGGAGAAATTCGTTGGATCTGGAATCCATCTTCTTGGTGAATAGGGGAAAACGGAATGAGATGAAATTAAGAGTGATTCTAATCTTAGTCAAGAGGATTTTTGAATTTTTCAGTTCAGGCACTGTATTTTGAACGATGAGAAAAACAATTCTGACCCTCTAGAATTCAGGAGTTGTTGTCACAAAAAAGGTGGAGCTTCCAAGTTCTGTTGGCTTATTTGAGATGTACAACTACCCTGTTTGGAAGATTTGAGATTAAGCAGGGAAAAAGATGCGGGTGCAAATGTGGGTATGCCTTTTGACATTAAATTCAATCTCAACTCACTCAGTGCCCTAGCCCTATTTTTAGGCCTCTGCTCGAAAATTGCATACCCATACTAAAAATTGTGTATTTCTCTAACTACAAGGCTATGCACAGACGCGAAGAGACTGTCGCGGCGCAAATCTGCGATGGCGCGTCGCGATGGACGTGAATTTGCGGCGCAATGGACGTGAATCCGCGTCAAACGCCAAATCGCCCCGACGCGCGAGTTGAAATTTTTCAACTTCTGCGAAATATTCGCGTTACGCCCCAGCGCAATAGCCTATCAGCGTTGAGTTGCTCCCCCTGTCATCAGCGACGTCCTGCCATTGCTGAATCAGAAACAATGGAGGAGAAATTAATAGTGGCACGTCCAGCGCGAT
Organism: Anarhichas minor; assembly: GCF_050575085.1. Classification (NCBI taxonomy): domain Eukaryota; kingdom Metazoa; phylum Chordata; class Actinopteri; order Perciformes; family Anarhichadidae; genus Anarhichas; species Anarhichas minor. The sequence goes on along the minus strand of NW_027466519.1, from coordinate 10,215,505 downwards.
TCACGCGAATGAACACTTGGTCCCCGCGTTTTGACCGGTGGCGCGATGGACGTGAATATGCGGCGCGATGAATTCGCAACGCGTTTGGTGTGAACGCAGCATTAGTCTTCAATGTGAACTATAAATCTGTGATGTTTGCTCTGTTTGATGAGAAGATGTCCATTAAACAAAGATAACTTTACCAGCTCATTGTCAGCATCACACGTTTCAAAATCTGGAAAAGCAGATGTATAATGGTAATAAAACAGACTGTAATGGACGGCAACATAGTGGTGAAACATGTCGTCACTGAACTCAGGAGGAGAACTATTGATAAGAGCCAGTCCCTCCCGTGGCATTTGTTGGACTTTTGACCCAAGCACACAGCACTTTTTCTTGTATCGGTCTTTGTGTTTTTATGTCTGTATACTTGTGAATCATGTATGTATTTGTGGAAACTGTAGATCTGATATAAATTAAATAAAGTTTATTAAAAAAAAAAAAGTAAAGGAGGAGGCTTTTGGAATGAAATGTAATGGAGTAGACGTATAGAGTAGGCTAGCGTATTAGAAATACTCGAGCAAAGTATGGCTAGAAGTAGGCTTCCTCAAAATCTGACTTCAGCACAGTAGGCTACTTGAGTAAATGCACTTAGTTACATTCAGTGCTCGGTGTGTACTCGGGGTGTATTTCTACTTTTACATTTTGCTGTACCGTGACTTTTTCTTACTGCCTGGGTCCAGACCTTTGAGTGAGCCCGCTCTTAATGGAAACAGAGGTTAACGACTTGACAGTTCTGTCTGATGCCATTTCGTCTTGCGCACCGGTGTCATGTCGAAATCTTTTCTCTTCTGCCCTGACTGCTTCTCTTGGCGATTGGCTGTATGAACAGATGTAGCGAGCAGCTGGACGAGCCGATTCTCAGCTACACTGCAGTATGGGGCGAGGCTGCTACTGATGGACATAATGTTCACTTTTGTACAATATTTATATATATATTAGGGGTAATCGGGGGAGACAGTTAAGATGATCATCTCTCCCATGGTTCTTTGTATTTGGAGAACCATGCTACCTTAAACTTTTCCATTTGTACAAAAGTAGAGGTCTATCGCTGTCTGGTACCAATATGCATTTTCACTTTCCCAGTTATCTAAAGTAAAAATGCCCTCAATCGGGTGCCGTCCTGGGTAAGAATTATAGCCCAAACTTCTTTGGAGGTACCAAAACCGGTACCTTTTGAGAATCCAGTACTGTTTTGTTAAAAAGACTTGATAAAAATATTGTCCATATCTTTACCCTAAAGCCTATATCTGGTATAACAAAAAAATATTGATAGGCAGGAAAACTATCACGTGGGAGAAATTCGTTGGATCTGGAATCCATCTTCTTGGTGAATAGGGGAAAACGGAATGAGATGAAATTAAGAGTGATTCTAATCTTAGTCAAGAGGATTTTTGAATTTTTCAGTTCAGGCACTGTATTTTGAACGATGAGAAAAACAATTCTGACCCTCTAGAATTCAGGAGTTGTTGTCACAAAAAAGGTGGAGCTTCCAAGTTCTGTTGGCTTATTTGAGATGTACAACTACCCTGTTTGGAAGATTTGAGATTAAGCAGGGAAAAAGATGCGGGTGCAAATGTGGGTATGCCTTTTGACATTAAATTCAATCTCAACTCACTCAGTGCCCTAGCCCTATTTTTAGGCCTCTGCTCGAAAATTGCATACCCATACTAAAAATTGTGTATTTCTCTAACTACAAGGCTATGCACAGACGCGAAGAGACTGTCGCGGCGCAAATCTGCGATGGCGCGTCGCGATGGACGTGAATTTGCGGCGCAATGGACGTGAATCCGCGTCAAACGCCAAATCGCCCCGACGCGCGAGTTGAAATTTTTCAACTTCTGCGAAATATTCGCGTTACGCCCCAGCGCAATAGCCTATCAGCGTTGAGTTGCTCCCCCTGTCATCAGCGACGTCCTGCCATTGCTGAATCAGAAACAATGGAGGAGAAATTAATAGTGGCACGTCCAGCGCGATTCACGCGAATGAACACTTGGTCCCCGCGTTTTGACCGGTGGCGCGATGGACGTGAATATGCGGCGCGATGAATTCGCAACGCGTTTGGTGTGAACGCAGCATTAGTCTTCAATGTGAACTATAAATCTGTGATGTTTGCTCTGTTTGATGAGAAGATGTCCATTAAACAAAGATAACTTTACCAGCTCATTGTCAGCATCACACGTTTCAAAATCTGGAAAAGCAGATGTATAATGGTAATAAAACAGACTGTAATGGACGGCAACATGGTGGTGAAACATGTCGTCACTGAACTCAGGAGGAGAACTATTGATAAGAGCCAGTCCCTCCCGTGGCATTTGTTGGACTTTTGACCCAAGCACACAGCACTTTTTCTTGTATCGGTCTTTGTGTTTTTATGTCTGTATACTTGTGAATCATGTATGTATTTGTGGAAACTGTAGATCTGATATAAATTAAATAAAGTTTATTAAAAAAAAAAAAGTAAAGGAGGAGGCTTTTGGAATGAAATGTAATGGAGTAGACGTATAGAGTAGGCTAGCGTATTAGAAATACTCGAGCAAAGTATGGCTAGAAGTAGGCTTCCTCAAAATCTGACTTCAGCACAGTAGGCTACTTGAGTAAATGCACTTAGTTACATTCAGTGCTCGGTGTGTACTCGGGGTGTATTTCTACTTTTACATTTTGCTGTACCGTGACTTTTTCTTACTGCCTGGGTCCAGACCTTTGAGTGAGCCCGCTCTTAATGGAAACAGAGGTTAACGACTTGACAGTTCTGTCTGATGCCATTTCGTCTTGCGCACCGGTGTCATGTCGAAATCTTTTCTCTTCTGCCCTGACTGCTTCTCTTGGCGATTGGCTGAATGAACAGATGTAGCGAGCAGCTGGACGAGCCGATTCTCAGCTACACTGCAGTATGGGGCGAGGCTGCTACTGATGGACATAATGTTCACTTTTGTACAATATTTATATATATATTAGGGGTAATCGGGGGAGACAGTTAAGATGATCATCTCTCCCATGGTTCTTTGTATTTGGAGAACCATGCTACCTTAAACTTTTCCATTTGTACAAAAGTAGAGGTCTATCGCTGTCTGGTACCAATATGCATTTTCACTTTCCCAGTTATCTAAAGTAAAAATGCCCTCAATCGGGTGCCGTCCTGGGTAAGAATTATAGCCCAAACTTCTTTGGAGGTACCAAAACCGGTACCTTTTGAGAATCCAGTACTGTTTTGTTAAAAAGACTTGATAAAAATATTGTCCATATCTTTACCCTAAAGCCTATATCTGGTATAACAAAAAAATATTGATAGGCAGGAAAACTATCACGTGGGAGAAATTCGTTGGATCTGGAATCCATCTTCTTGGTGAATAGGGGAAAACGGAATGAGATGAAATTAAGAGTGATTCTAATCTTAGTCAAGAGGATTTTTGAATTTTTCAGTTCAGGCACTGTATTTTGAACGATGAGAAAAACAATTCTGACCCTCTAGAATTCAGGAGTTGTTGTCACAAAAAAGGTGGAGCTTCCAAGTTCTGTTGGCTTATTTGAGATGTACAACTACCCTGTTTGGAAGATTTGAGATTAAGCAGGGAAAAAGATGCGGGTGCAAATGTGGGTATGCCTTTTGACATTAAATTCAATCTCAACTCACTCAGTGCCCTAGCCCTATTTTTAGGCCTCTGCTCGAAAATTGCATACCCATACTAAAAATTGTGTATTTCTCTAACTACAAGGTCTATTTTAATAATTTCGATGTTATAATAAAGGGAACACTTGTGCGATTTGTTCAGATGTGTAAATATCAGTGTATATGTTACTGGTTAAGAGTAAATGAAGATGGCACACAGCTCAAATTGAAATGTTTCAGGTTAGCCTGAAAGAAAAAAGCACTGAAAGCATGATTATCTCTTTTGAATGATGCAGCTGAAAGTTTAAACCTCTCCCAAATCATAGCACAATATGATTTGAGGGGAGCAAGGTAAGATGGGGCATGGAGAGGGGAGGGAGAGCTGTGGGGGAAGAGCTGGAGATGGTGGACAGGGACACTGAGAGAGTGAGGGAGAGGATGGACAGGGACCAGGGGGCTGAGAGAAGGAGGACTTGATATCGTTTACCTTCTTGTCAAAGAAGTTGGTGAAATCATCAGGGAGAAGGGAGGAAGTAGGAGGAGGAGTTTGGAGGAGTGAAGAGAACGTTTCGAAGAGTTTTTTAGGATTGGAAGCAGAGGTTAGGATTTTGGAGCGGAAGAACTCAGCTTTAGCAGTAGATAGAGAGGAGGAGAAAGTGGAAAGAATAGCTTGAAGTTAAGAAGGTCCCCCGGGAGTTTGCCTTTTCTCCACTCAGCCTCTCTTAGGCTCCGTCTGTCAGTACGCACTGAGTCCGACAGCCATGGGGCAGGTGGGGTTGGCCGTGCAGGCCTGGAGGTGAAGGGACAGAGGTTGTCCAAAGAAGAGGAAAGGGTGGAGAGGAGGTCAGTAGCAGTATCAGGGGATAGGAGAGAGAAGGATTCTGGGTCAGAGAGAGCAGAGGTAACAGAAGAAGAAAGATCAGCGGGGAGAGGGATCGAAGATGACTACGGGTAGAAACCATGTGGGTAGGTGGAGGAAGTACGGGGGGAGAGGAGAGGGAGAGGGAGTAAGACATGAAATAGTGGTCAGAGAGCTGGAGGGGAGTGACAGAGAGGTTAGCAGTAGAACAGTGTCTACTGAAGGTAAGATCCAGCTGGTTGCCGGCCTTGTGGGTAGGAGGAGAAGAGGAGTGGTAAAGGTCAAAGGAGGAGAGGAAGGAAAGAAGAGGTTCTAACTTATCAGTCTGGATGTTAAAGTCTCCGAGCAGGATGAGTGCTGAGCCATCGTCATGGAAGTGTGAGACTAATGTGTCGAGATCTTCCAAGAACTCACCAAGAGGCCCTGGTGGGCGATACACAACAGCAATGGTGAGCTTGACTGGATAAGTGACAGTAACCGCATGAAATTCGAAAGAGGACGGGGAGAACTGAGGAACTGAGACAAGAGTGTATTTCCATTTTGGTGAGAGTAGCAGGCCAGTACCACCACCCCGCCTCGCAGCTCTGGGAGTGTGAGAGAATGAGTATACATCTGACAGAGCTGCAGGTGTGGTGGTATTTTCTGGCGTGATTCAGGTCTCAGTTAGAGCAAGAAAGCTGAGAGAGAGCAAGGAAGCGTAGCCTGAGATGAACTCAGCTTTCGGCACTGCCGACTGGCAATTCCAGAGCCCCCCCGCCACCACTTGTTCAACATGAGCTGAGAGAGTAGGATAAATGAGGTTAGTGGGGTCACGGCACCTGGGAGTGGCCCAATGTCTACGTGACCACCGAGCAGAGGAACGGACCGAAATCGGATGCAAACACATGGTTTGACAAATAAAAATTCGGTAACTACACGTTCGAGAAGTCTTAGCTTGACGAAGTCGGGCTTGAAAAAGTCGCCCTGTTGCCTTTGTTCGCCCTAGCCTTCGTTTGCCTGATGCTTCCAACCTACAGAAGTGCTTAAGGACAGCAATCTACTGATTGTCTGCCAGGAGTGCAGGCTCCTCCCTTGCAATTAGCAAAGCTATTCAGCAGCTGAGACTCAAATCACACCTCCTCAGACAGGCAGAAAATCACAGTCCAATCACCACTGAGGCAAGCCTAAGTACAGCTATAAAGACAACTTAGTTAAAGCAAGAATAAAATACTTATCAGATTCTGGGTGAGTCAGAAGTTCAGTTGTTGCTCCAGAAGATGAATACAGTCTGAAGCAAAAGCTGAAACTGGACTTCCTATATCCTTGAGATGTGCAGGCTCCTCCCTTGCAATTAGCAAAGCTATTCAGCAGCTGAGACTAAATCACACCTCCTTCATACACTGATGACAGGGGCTATGCAAGGTGCTCATCAGAAGTCTAACTAACATTCATACAACATTCTTACAGTGCAGGAACAGCCTGGGAGCAATTTTGGGTTAAGTGTCTTACCCAAGGACACATCAACATGGACTAGCGGAGCCGGGGATCAAACCGCCGATCTTCTGATTGAAGGACGACCCGCTCTACTACTGAGCCTCAGTTACCCTCCTGAATAATGTGTTTCAAGTGTCCGTCAATTGATGAAATATCCTGCTTTATGTATTCTGGGTCTGTTACCGGACAACATCGTTGTGAATGAATGGAAGAGGTTATGGGTCCGTCTGACTACAACAACAGGATGTAGAATACTATGGAGAACATATATTTTCCATGTTATGTTGAGGTATGACAACATCTGATTATTCTGTTTTCCTGTCAAAAATATAAATAAAAAAGGAATATTGAATAATTTCTTAATTATTATTTATTTTAGACTAAGGGGTAGAATAAAATGGACAGGCGCTATGACATATTGCCTACTGCTTTTAGCAAACATTTGCTTACACATCCAGCAGACAGAGCTTGTGCTTTGTTTCATCATGTCTTCTCCACTTGATGAATGGGAACCACTTTTAAATTAAAATGGACTTGATTTGGTCTCCACCAACTCTGAAGAAAAATATATTTTTAGCTTTCTTCATAGCTAATGCTATGAATTCAGGCAAAGTCCAACAAAAACTGCTTGCTGCCTTTACTTGAGGTTGCTTTTTTCATATTTACCCTGAAGCCCAAGAAGAGTGATATGGGAGATCACTCTCGCTGTGTTCTCTACAATCTGGCGAAAAGATGGAGCACAAATAAGCTAGTTGTCCAAATACAGAAGAATTATTATTTCCCACAACTGGAGAGGAAACAAGGCGGACCCCGCAACCCTGGTAAACGCCCCTGTGAGAGGAAAAGAGCAAATGGCAGGAACTTGAATTGAAAGGCTTGTCTTGAAAGGCAAACCTAAGAAAAAGGTCTGTGGTCTGGGCAGATGGGCACGGGGAAGTATGTATCTACGAGAGTGAAACACTCCCTTTTTTCTATAGATTCCAACATCTGACCTGCAGTCAGCATTTTGAAAGGTAGCATCTTTATGAACGCGTTTAACTGCCTTAGGTGTAGGATGGGACGTAACTCGCAATCTTTTCTCGGCACAAGGGAATACGTGGAGTAAAAGGCTACGAGCAGTTCGTCTGAACCGACTTCTGCAGAAGGATTCAAATCTACCCGGCTGTGACGGTTCCCTATCTGGGTTACTTGTGTATGTTCCTTTAAGCCAGCAGGTACCAGAGGTGGTGATCGCCCTAAGTGGAGGCACCTGGGCCCGGTGCTCTTCCACTATAAGGCTCCGCCTTCCTGGCAACCTGGCGGCGCTCTACTATCACCCCGTGGAGGAACGTGGATGGCTCGTTCGCAACCATTGCCAGTTAGATACTTTGTTAGGTCTAATAAACTTGTTACTTTTGGTCAACTGTCTGCGTCTCCCTGATTAGGTCATGGCTATCAGAGCCAAGTCGTGACACCGGCCAAGATCTGGTCATACCAACCCAGGAGAAAAGAGGGGGACCCGTAGCAGGATGGTGCGGAAACCCTTGCCAACGCTGTAATGACTATTTGGTACCACCACCAGAAGTGAAAACCCTGCAGCCTGCTGCCAGCCATATGCCCATGGCTTGGCAACTCCAAGAGAATTGTTACAGAGGCTGGGAGCCCCTAGGTTTACACCTGGCACCTGTAGCCCTGCTGAACATATGCTTATGCATGCTTTATTCTTTTGCGCCAAGACTATTCGGCCTTATCCAACACCCTCTGAGAATCAGGGTGTAACACTTGTGCTGGCATGTTGGTAAGGTCTTTCTTTCTGGAAGAGATGTATGCGTTAACCAGATCTGTTTTCGTGACATCATGGCAGAAGACATAGCTGCACCATGTTGTTACTAGGCTGGGAATGGGTGACAAGGGAGGAGATTATTAGGCTTATGGTGCGCTGATCCTCTGGATTGGCTGTTTACCTAAGAGCTGCCAATGTAATGGTGAGTGCTTTACTTGACCGGTCTGCTCGTTTGGCTGCATTATAAGTCCAACACACCAGTCGGTCAGTCTTCTCGCACTCTTTTGCTGGACAGCTTGGATAAGCAGTTACTCGCTCTGGGCCCAGAGATGTTAAGTCTGCCATCTACTGCTCAATTGGAGGCATATCCCCCATTCCAGTCTTGGGAACATAGTAGACCTTAGTCAGTTTCCCGGCAGCCGCATTATATTGAGACGCGCCACTTGGGGTGTTCCTGAGCAGCTGCAAATATTCTCCAGCCACAGGAATAGAAAGTAATTGCTAGTGATGAGAAATGCTTGCAGAAACCACATCCACTGGGGCAGGAACCATAATTGGAACATTGAGCACAATTTTTGCTGCACTCATAACCGCAGAGATGATGTCCACGGCTGAGGACTCATTGTCACTTGTGTTGCTGAGATTGGACGCCCCTTCAAATTGTGAGGCCAGGAGGCTCTTTAAATGCGCTCCTAGGGCAGTTCAACTGCTGCCGCACAAACAAGAAATGTATTCACGATGGCCATCACAGGGGTCCATGACTCCCTGGCAAAAATGACAACTGTGGTTCTGTAATTCTTTTAAAAGAAATCATGTAAACTGAAGATAAACAATTGTACCTAACAGCTATGGATAGCTGAAAAAGGCCACTATCACTTACAATATGATAATGGGTGAAATAAATGTAATACATTTCAAAACACACACCATATAAATGTATAGCAAAGGGGGAATTAAGCAGAAGCCCACCCACTGTGAACAGGACCTAAAGGCGATACAGTCAACACTTAACAAAAATAAATGCAATTTAAATGCAATCAGCAATAAAGTTGACTTTACACTAAGTAACTTAAATCCCAATATACAGGAAGAAGAAAGAAAACAATCCCACTTGTTGTATACAGAGGCAAAGGGGAAATGGCAATAGCGATTTAAATATAATGAAATATTAAATCAAAACTTACCTCCCCCACTCATTGTGCACAAACGCAAAGAGGGGGGCAGCTAAAGAAAACAAAACAAAACACTAGCTGCGAACTGCGAACTGCGAGTCGGGACCTAATTTAAATTATTATAGGCAGAGATTACTGAACTACTTAAATCACGCTGCAACTTGTTTTGCTATTAACTTACTCCTGAGAAAAAAACAGGATGAAACAAACAGCATGAGACAAACAGCACTTACCAAGCTACAATAACTAGCACCAGTTGCAACAAATTAGGATACCTGAAACAAAACGAAAAATGTTAACACACACAGTGTAACACTAATTAAATTCAAATGAAAGCATAGAACGGGAGCAACCGCGTACAATCCTCAGGGACACATGGCACTTGCACACAGTGACAGATTGTTGATAGTGGAGTCCCAACATATACGTCTTTCTTGCAGTCTCGGATGAGACAAGTGAAGCTAAGAGGAGTGTTCACCTGGATGCTATGGTCAGTCACATGTCTGGGGATGGCATGGTCCCGAGGATAGTGACATCACACCATCAGACAAGGCCCTTTGCAGGGGTTCAGTGCAACAGGTTTTTGCCTGTCTGTGCATGTCAAACATTTTCTAACAATGCAGATGAACTCTATCCAACCATAGCCAAGGGGGCGTGGTTTGAGGTTTGCATAGTTTGCGTCGAATAGTTATTTTTACTTGCTTCAATGTTTCCTTTCTTATCTCCTTTAGCATAAGATACACTGGACCATCCCTTATGAAAGGAAAGGAGAAAATGCCGTCCCACAATTCCTTGCAACAGCAACATTCAAAGCCAGACGCCAACCTCCGGTTCTGCCAAGTGACGTCAATGCAGAAGTGTCTTAAAACTTGCATTCTCTCTACTGACCAGCAGGGGGCAATTGCTCCGTTTGCAAAAAGAAGTCCAATTGTATAGAAGTCTATGAGAAAATGACTCTACTTCTCTCTTGATTTATTACCTCAGTAAACATTGTAAACATGAGTTTATGGTCTCAATCTCTAGTTTCAAGTCGTCTTCAACACAGCTTGATGTTCATTTAGTAAATTATGGTCCATTTATAGTCAAATAGACCATAAAGCAAGGGATGATTTAGGGCGGGCTTACTGTGATTGACAGGTAGCTGCTCCTACCAGAGCCTTGTCCGGCGTCACTACGTCAATCCTCCACATTCCAAATATGGTAACTTCGGATTGTGATTTTACAGTGCTAACTTTTCAAGAATAATTAAATGGTCAAACGAAGGCTGTGATCGAATTCTCAAAATGTATTGAAAATGATGTAGAATTGCGTAGTTTTAAGTAAGAAATTATTCAATTATTCTTGAGGGAAGAAGCTCCAACTCAACAGCTCCTTGCATCTTTTAGTGACTTTGAAATTCAGATTGTGTGTCTTTATCCTGCTGCTTAATGTTAGCGTCGTGACTGGGACACTACTAATAAAACCTGAATGAATAGCTCACACCCTGTCTGGCTGGTGTTGATTCCAGGCTGTAGGCATCCCATAATATATTATAGAGCGATATTATAGGCAACATATGACACAGTAAAGCAATTCTTACTATTGTAGCGACCCTGTACAGCAGGGGTATTCAATTAAAATTCCAAAAGGTCCAGATTGAGAAAATCTCCTCGGGCAAAGGTCCGGAACATTACAATAACATCTAACTTGCGCTATTTAGTGCCATATATATATATATATATATATATATATATATATATATATAAATATATTCAAGAAGCCTAGTAGTAGTAACAACGCCTCTGTGTAGTCAACAACTGTCAAATCAAATAAAGAAAGTACACATCAATTATATTTTAACAATTATTATTCTCAGTTTTCAAATTTAACTGCATGGATTATAAATAATACATAGAAATGCATAAATAAATGTTCTCTAATTTCAAGTAAAATAAGAGCTGGATTAAAGAATAACTGATAAACAGAAAGCTTTTCAAAAATGTGCATCTTAAAATAAAGTACTTAATTTTAGAAAAATGAATTTCACTGAATTGTCCTGCAGCTTTAAATTCAGTTAATTCAGGTGTGAAGTGATGTCAATCAAAAAAGCCACATATTTTATTTTTCTCATCTTCTAACAAGATAAATCAGTGAGCATGATCTTTATCTGTGGTTATTAAACCACTTGTTTCAGCTCTATTCTCTCTGGTAACATCATCATTGTTGGACAGTGAATTCATGTGTTAGGATTCTGATCATATTGGGCTCTTAGGTTTATTTTCTGTGTCTTCATTCAGATGTGAGAGGGTGCGTTTGCTCAAAAGAGTTGTGCTTTGTCTCGTAGTGTCGCTTTTACCGCTTTTATTAATCGTCACGGTCTCTGAACATGTGAGACACACTGGTTTTAAACTGTCCCTGTGAAGAATGAACCTATAAGAGTCTGTTCATTCTTGGATAAAGACTCTGGTCTCTCTGACCACTTTTCTCTCTTTGGAGAACGTCATGTGAAATAACTTCTCTGACTCACGTATTATTCTCCTGCTCTTCCTTCTCTTTCCTCGTCTCTCCCCCGGTGTGTGTACATCTCACTCCAGTCAGGAAACGTGTCAGAATACCCATATTTGATTGGCTGAGCTGCATCACGTGATGTGATTTACACCGCATTGGTCGGTGCGTTTCCTGCACCGCTGAACAAGTGCCATAAAGGCTGGAAAAGCTGCGCCGGTTAAAATAGAAGCGCCCTGTCAAAATAAAATCGATTTTAGGTGCTGGGTCCGGATAAAACGGCGTCTGGGTCCGGATCCGGACCGCGGTCCGCCAATTGGCGACCCCTGCACAGTAACAGCTGGTAGTAGAGGGGTCAGGCTGTCACTTCCCTCTCTCTGGCCAATCACGGGACGCACTGTACACGTTAGTCAAGGTGCAGAGGGGAGGAGGGGTTACCTGTTCTGTGTCGGGAGCTAGTCAGGGTTGTTAGGCCGGAACCAACGAAGAAGAGTTGTTGTTGTTGAAACACACTGTAAACAAGACCGATAATGTTCGCTGGAGTTGCTCGGCACTATTGTTGACGGTTGGTGTTAATAAACCTCTTGCAAGGACTTCACTCTGTCTCCGACTCGTAAGTGGAACATTACAGTATTTACACACACCACCTTCACCCTGTAATGTTAATGCAAACCAGGAGGTTTTCTGTGAGGCTCGTATTGAGATTTACATCGTTTTGGATCAATGACATGATTGATGACGTCCGAAAACGTATCACGCAAAGAAATGATTGTTTCTGAATAAAAACGAATAAAGTCTCCACTCTTACATAACTATAGTTACACAAGCACATTGACTGCCCTCCGCCCGGCTAAACTACTGCAACGTTGATGCAGCCTTTATCACACATGACATGAGATCGTCTGTAATAGGTCTGCCTGTTTTACACTCTTTGACCAGCAGGTGGTTTGTGTGCACATGAAGCTTCAACAAATGAACCCTGCTAGGAACCGGTATGCTTCATGAAGCTTCTTCTCGACACTTTTGTATTCCATCTTCGGCCACGTTTCAATATTCGTTTTTTCAATTAAACGGTAAAACAGACTATCAAAACGTACACGGACCAAAGTGGTTAGGAAAAGACATCTGAACGTTTTTATTTATTTTTTGTTTTACTTTTAGACCGCAGTCCAAGGTCTTTTTACGGAGAGACTCTTCTTCACTACCTCTTCCTGTCAACAGTGTCCTGCATGTGCTCTCTGTTCCTGGTTTGCCCTCTGCTGTTATGACGAGGGTACTAGAGTTGCTACAGTTATGTGTGTGGTGGAAATTTATCATATGGTTCTTTTAGTTATAACTTGAATCGCTTAAACCTGCATATACCAGCCTAACCCTCTTCCCATGAAAAGGCTGGGAACCTGGCCTTGATGGGTGCAGCGGCCAACAACATCTGCGAGGGGGAGGGTGAAGGGAGAGGAGACGAGATAACGCGCATATATACTGTTTTTTTTTTTTATTATGGTTAGACCTCCGAACCATCCGTGGGGAAAGAGCTCTATCCATTCAGCTGAATTATGATTGAAGTGTCTGTTCATTAAATATGTTTTTAATACTTTAAGAAGTTCCATCGTGATTATTTCTCACAGAGAGGTTAAAAAGATTTTTTCCACCACAATGTGCAATACAATGTAGGAGCAGGTGTTCATTGTTAAAACACCATACAAAATAACCTAACTAGCCTATAGGAAAAAGGAACAAAACAACACATTAAACATACAGACAAACAAATGCACATAGAGCACCTGGAAGAGCAGTTGTCATTGTACCAGCAGGAAGCGCTGTTGCATTTTCCCTGCACACCAAGCGCAGTAGAATAGAGCATCAAGTTGACTGGAGATAATGCCATTTTATTGATACCTTCGAAATAAAGGTTTAAAAACAACCACTAGCCTTTTCTTTAAAGTTTCCAAACATCAAGAGTTGGGATGCAATACATTAAATATTTATTTTGTATGGCATACTTGACTTCATTTTGGTGTTCTTTATTAATAGAGGACTGTTTCGTTGGTAAATAGTTTTATTTTGAAGGTGTTCACAGGATGTGATTAACTAGCATTAAGTTTAAACTGAAGTGACGCCATTGATGAAAGTTGAACATGAAGGAACGGTGAAGAGGAAGAAGAAAAGGAACTTGCTAGCTGGCTAACTACCTTAGCAGTCTTCTGGGTTTAGCATTTTGATAATGGCGCCTTTAGACCTTGACAAGTACGTTGAAATAGCGAGACACTGCAAATACCTGCCGGAAAATGATCTAAAGGTGAGTTTAAGTAGCTGAAATGAATGTAGACTAAGGTTTGATAATATCAGTGGCAGCAAACGACGGTGTTTGTTCAACAAGCCTGGCTAATAACGTATCTGCTAGTTAACAGTTGTTACTCAGAGGTAGACAGGCTCGTTATTTGTGCGCATATTTTACCAGCGTCACCGATAAAATCCTCGCCGGCTAACCAAGTCCGATTAAATCAGGACAGGGAATTCATTAAGGACGCTGTAGCTGTTAATGCTTAACGCTAATGTAGCTAACGATTAAAAATTACGATTGGTGCAAAACATGGGAACCACGGCAGCAAGTTTAATCATGAGTCTATCAGTAGCTAACGTTAGGTTTGTCGTTACCCACCATAGATACGTACGAGCATGTTGCTACCTGCTTCTAATGGATGGAGCTCTCGTAGAGGCTAAGTTGAATAAAACACTTGTTCAGGGTGCAGTAACGTCTGAGTTTACTGCTCAAACAGAAGAATGTCAGCGTAATCTGATTTTCATCCTTCTTTCCAACATGATCGTGAGATAGTGATTCTTGTAATACTGTCCTTTGCATTTTAACTGTCTCACTACAGTCTCTCATAGCCAAACCTGTAATTGCGTCACCATCTCACTGGCTTCATATTTCTGCATTATTCTTTATAAGGAAGAAAAGCACTTAGCTTCACGTGAACTAGTATGCAAGCTACATATTGTAGGCTATTGTCGTCCGCTTGCTTTCTTCTCTTTGCCTGTTTAGCCTGTAACCAACAGGGAGACTCTCACAGTCACTGTGCAGGCCATTTAGCCCTGTATAGAACTGTGTAGAAATTATAAAGTCATTTCAATTCAACACAGGGTTGCACAATAAGATGCAGTTGTAGAGTTTTTCAAGAACAATCATGACCAACAAAACTAAAGCAGTGGTGCATTTATTTTAAATTGGCATCAGGAGGAATGTAAACTGCAGCAATAAAACAATACTCTGGGCAGATAAGATGGCAATACATTTTTACATCTTTACAAATTCAACATCAGGGAAACATTGTCCAACAACTCTGACTGTTTGAGCACCAAGCATCATTGATGTAACACAGATTGCGAAATACTGCCGTGAATAACATCAGCCATTACACCGGCTTTACTTTTTCACACTGAACCAAACAACGGCAGCATAATGTCTCCCCAGTGTGTGATGTCAGATAGCACACCTGGAGCAAAGAGCATGGATAAAGAGAATTCAATACAGCATTGGAGGGTGCCCCATTCATCGTGAAGCAAAAGAAGCAACAAAAGTTTGACTTCCGAATCTAAAATGACCCGGATCTTCCTCATTATGGGGCCCATAGAGCAAGCGCACCAGTGTTTCCTTTAACCCTGCTTCCCAGCCCTCGGTCCAGTCTCATTCTTGGGACGCATTCTCATGAATGGAGGGACTAAAAATAACTCTGGACTTGGCTATTGGTGCATTTAACAACTTTTAAGACTGAATGAAAAAAGGGTTGTTCCTGTGTTTGTTCTGGGATGTTTATTCACCTCCCAAAGAGAATTATCAGCTGAGTTACAGACGTCTTTCCCATTGTAAGTCTATAGGACTTATCTGGGCCCCATGGCATCACGTGATGGACCAGGAAATTGTAATTCCACCATTTGGCCATTATGGATAATTTGCTTCAAAGTCTGGCCTGTTAAACACATAAGAGTGGGGTGTCTATTGTTACAAACATAGACTGTAAATAGGAAGTGGACGTAGTCGTGGTGACATGACCATTTGGTTTGGGGACTGCCATGTTGAAGCCTTGATTTTGGTGTTTTCGCCACCG
>NW_027466519.1:10165000-10190000 GCF_050575085.1 Anarhichas minor | reverse complement strand
GCTTAGAATTAACGCCAAAAAGTTTAATCTTGGTCTCATCAGACCAGAGAATCTTATTTCTCATAGTCTGGGAGTCCTTCATGTGTTTTTTGGCAAACTCTATGCGGGCTTTCATATGTCTTGCACTGAGGAGAGGCTTCTGTCGGGCCACTCTGCCATAAAGCCCCGACTGGTGGAGGGCTGCAGTGATAGTTGACTTTGTGGAACTTTCTCCCATCTCCCTACTGCATCTCTGGAGCTCAGCCACAGTGATATTTGGGTTCTTCTTTACCTCTCTCACCAAGGCTCTTCTTCCACGATTGCTCAGTTTGGCTGGACGGCCAGGTCTAGGAAGAGTTCTGGTCGTCCCAAACTTCTTCCATTTAAGGATTATGGAGGCCACTGTGCTCTTAGGAACCTGAGTGCTGCAGAAATTCTTTTGTAACCTTGGCCAGATCTGTGCCTTGCCACAATTCTGTCTCTGAGCTCCTTGGGCAGTTCCTTCGACCTCATGATTCTCATTTGCTCTGACATGCACTGTGAGCTGTAAGGTCTTATATAGACAGGTGTGTGTCTTTCCTAATCAAGTCCAATCAGTTTAATTAAACACAGCTGGACTCCAATGAAGGAGTAGAACCATCTCAAGGAGGATCAGAAGAAATGGACAGCATGCGAGTTAAATATGAGTGTCACAGCAAAGGGTCTGAATACTTATGACCATGTGATATTTCAGTTTTTCTTTTTTAATAAATTTGCAAAGATTTCTACATTTCTGTTTTTTTCTGTCAAGATGGGGTGCTGAGTGTACATTAATGAGAAATAAAATGAACTTTTTTGATTTTAGCAAATGGCTGCAATGAAACAAAGAGTGAAAAATTGAAAGGGGTCTGAATACTTTCCGTACCCACTGTACATGCATAGGGGGGGTCAGAACATAATAACGCCAAACTAGATTCCATACTCAAATTTAACACTATAAAGTTTAAAGTTTTGGGATAATACCTTTTTAATCGCAATTATTTTGGCCAGGATAATCGTGACATGACATCTTCCCATGCCTAAGCATCAGGCATCTGTTTAACCAAATATTCTCTGTGAGCATGTTACCGAGCCCGTTTATAATGGTGCCTAAAACATTTCCTTCACTTCACTAGTTCAATGACCGGAGCAGTTTAGATAACAGACACTCAACTGTGCTGCTGTTATGACAGACATGTAACCAGCCTTGTTCACAGCAGGACTTCCCTGCATTCACTGTGGTGTGCCATGAAGGGAAAACACTTCAACCAATATTTGGCATTCAAATTTGTATTATTTTTGGCCTTTGCGGGGGTGCCATGCCATGTAAACAAACCACTTCTCTATCAGCTGTGAACTCCAGATCAGACTGGTTACACAACCACTTGGGTAGTTGGATGGTCAAGTAGTGCTTGCTATCTACCTACGATTGTACTTTTAAAAACAGAGAACATGTTTAATATTGGGATATGTACTGTAAATGACATAAACATCGAACAAAAAGTTTGGAAATTAGTGTTTGGTTGATTATTTCTGTTGTAACAATGCTTCTTGGCAATAAATTGTATACCGTTGGAAAGCCTGTTTATTTATCTTTTAAACGGTGCCCCATTTGTAAGGAACATGCATTTCTGGGATGAGCAGCACAGCTGAGTACAAGCTTTTTTAGAAAGTAGCAAACGCATAACTCCAATCATTCTGTGCCCAGGTTGTTCAGATGTGAAGATGCACCGTGTCCTGGAAACTACAGAGTTGTGTTGTGAATGAATTCATGGAGGCTCTTAAATGTCTTGCGTTCACTGATGGCGTCGTCTTTTCCCTCCTCTAGGGAGACTTTGTAGACAGAGGATATTATAGTTTGGAGACATTTACACATCTGCTGGCTTTAAAAGCAAAGTGGCCGGATCGCATCACACTTCTACGTGGAAACCATGAGAGCAGACAAATAACACAAGTGTACGGCTTTTATGGTAAGTACACATGCTTCACTGTTATTTTATATATGCAAATGTTTTCTGTTTCACAAGCTCATCAAACCATGTTGCATGTATGTTTTGCTTATTTTTAGATGAGTGCCAAACAAAATATGGAAATGCGAATGCCTGGCGGTATTGCACCAAAGTGTTTGACATGCTGACTGTGGCAGCTGTAAGTTTACTTCTGGTTCTTTCACTTTGATTACATAAAACATGTGATCTTGGAACATAGCTAGAATGTGTTAACAACATGGATCAATTTTCTCCCATAGCAACAATTCAGAGATTATAAAAGATCAGCCAAGTAAATCCTTTATAACTTGCATTGCTGACAACATTCATGCAGGTGGAGCTGTCATCTTTAAATGTTTATGTTTTCTTCCAGGGAGAAAATTGAAACTTGCTCAACATACAGTCAGAGCCATAAGTATTTGGACTGTGACACAATTTTTCTAATTTTGCCTCTTTACACGACTCCAATGGATTTGAACTGAAGCAGTCAATATGTGGTTGAAGTGTAGACTTCCAGCTTTAATTCAATGGATAAAACAAAAATATTCACAATAACCGTTTAGGAATTACAGCCATTTTTACACAGCCCCCTATATTTTCAGAGGCTCAAAAGTAATTGGACAAACTAACATAATTGTGAATATAATCATTATTTTTAATACTTGGAGGAAAATCATTTGCAGTCAATGATTGCCTGAAGTCTGGCACCATAAACATCACCAAACACTGAGTTTCCTCCCTTGAGATGCTATGACAGACCTTTTACTGCAGCCTCCTTCAGCTGCTGCTTGTTTGTGGGTCTTTCTGCCTTCAGTTTTATCTTCAGTAAGTGAAAAGAATGCTCGCTTGGGTTGAGATCAGGTGACTGACTTGGCCATTGAAGAATATTCCATTCCTTTGCCTTGAGAAGCTCTTGGGTTGTGTTCACAGTATGTTTTAGGTCGTTATCCATCTGCACTGTGAGGCGTCATCCAATCAGTTTTGTAGCATTAGGCTGAATCTGAGCAGATAGTTTAGCCTTAAACACCTCAGAACTCATCCTGCTGCTTCTATTAGCTGTGACATCAATGAACACCAGCGACCCAGATCCATTGCCGGCCATACATGCCCATGTCATACTGCCTCCACCGTGTTAGACAGATGATGTGGTATGCTTTGGATCATGAGCCGTTCCTTTCCTTCTCCACACTTTTCTCTTCCATCATTCTGGTACAAGTTATTCTTGGTTTCATCTGTCCCAAGAATCTTGTTCCCAAACTAGTCAGTCTTTTTCAGATGTTTTCTGGCTAAGTCTAATCAGACCTTCCTGTTCTTCAGTGTTACCAGAGGTTTGCACCTTGTCGTAAACCTTCTGTATTTAGATTCATGAAGGCGTCTCTTGATTGTAGACTTTAACAATGGCACGCCTACCTCCAGTGTGTTCTTGACTTCAGTAGAATAATGATTATATTCACAATTATGTTAGTTTGTCCAATTACTTTTGAGCCTCTGAAAATATAGGGGGCTGTGTAAAAATGGCTGTAATTCCTAAACGGTTATTGTGAATATTTTTGTTTTATCCATTGAATTAAAGCTGGAAGTCTACACTTCAACCACATATTGACTGATTCAGTTCAAATCCATTGGAGTCGTGTAAAGAGGCAAAATTAGAAAAATTGTGTCACAGTCCAAATATTTATGGCCCTGACTGTAGCTAATGTGTCATAAATAACACATCTGCACTGATTTTAAACTTAACTTGGTGTTAAACTTACTTAAGTTTAGAGTTTTAATAGGGTTCAAATCTGTGAGTTTTACCTCGGGGTGCTTTCATGTGCTGAAGTGAAAGTCTGACAACAGAACTTGGCGATTCTGCTGCCACATAATATTCATACGCTGTGATGTTTGGAAACTCAACAGGGAATTCACATAATCATCAGACATGAATGCCATAAAGACTTTATTTATATTGAATGGTCTAAGACAAATATCTAACTTGCACTATTTAGTGCCATATATATATATATATATATATATATATATATATATATATATATATATACACACACACACACACACAGTGGGGGGGGGGAAGTATTTAGTCAGCCACCAATTGTGCAAGTTCTCCCACTTAAAAAGATGAGAGGCCTGTAATTTTCATCATAGGTACACTTCAACTATGAGAGACAGAATGGGGGGAAAGAATCCAGGAAATCACATTGTAGGATTTTTAATGAATTAATTGGTAAATTCCTCGGTAAAATAAGTATTTGGTCACCTACAAACAAGCAAGATTTCTGGCTCTCACAGACCTGTAACTTTATATATATATATATATATATATAATGGTAACTAATCTTGTCCTTGTCGTAGACAAATTACTGTGGAATCCCACAGATTTACACATTTGACACAGAAGCCTGTAATTGAGAGGAAAACCAACTTTCTGCTCCATAGAGACCAATGTTAAATTTTGCTTCAAAAACATCTTCCACAGAACACGGTACCCCATTTCTAAATCGCCAGTTCAGCCACATTTTTTACACTACAGACACAATTTTTACAGGATCTGTTCTTCAACTCATCCTTCCTCTCATTTATTAATATCGGAGCAATAGGAGCTACGGTTATGGGAGTTTTGAGGATTTGTTTGAGAGGCGTTTCCTTGTTTTATCTCCATGAAAAGGCTGCAAGGACACAGGTGTTTCTGATTAAGCTCATTAGTGATGTTGATAAACAGACTCACAGACACTCCTCTCCCTCTATCTCTGTATGTCTCTCTCATACAGTCATTCAGGTCTTAGAGCTTTTTACTACTACTGCTACCATCAATATTATTACTACCACTACTGCTATTACTTATACTACAACTGCTACTACTACTGCTATTCATGCTACTACCAGTACTAATACTACTACAGCTATTAGTACGACTGCTACTAGTACTACTACTTCAAATACTGCCATTACTACTACTACTATATTAAATACTACGACCACTACTACAGCTATTACTACGACTACTGATACTACTACTTCTTCCAATTACTAATACTTCTACTACTAATGATACTTCTACTACAACTTCTACTACTACTACTACAAATATCACTACTGCTACTACTAGTACTTATTCTAATGCTACTAATACTTCTACTACGAATAATACTTCTACTACAGCTTCTAGTACTACTACAAATATCACTACTGCTGACATTTTTTAAGCCACAGAAACCATTCGAATATCAAAATGTTCAGCTCTTTCAGGAGAGGGGTGATATGACTTTTCATATTTGTAATCTTTAAATTCTTTGAATATTAAGCTATTTGCAATTTTCTTTTGAATGGGATCTCTATGGAGAAAATCTTCAAATCCTGTTAAACTTTTTCAACTTTCAAAGCCTTCTTCTTCCTCATACTTTCAGCTACAGACACCATAGTTAGACATTTCAACTAGAAGGGTTTTCAGCAGTGCAGTTTAAATGCTTTCGGAAGACACAATGCTCCCAAACTTGCGGCTTAAATGACGCCGGGAGCTTCTGACGCTCCTCCACTCGCCATGACTTTCACCGTTAAATGCTTCTAACACGCTCCGTTCACGTGAACACACTACTGCTTTATATCTGTTCACTGACACTCTGCATTGATATTCAGGGACTTGTTACTTGAAAAGGAACAGCAGCAGTAAAACTTAATTACACACTATGATGATTACACTGTTAAAAGAGAAATACTCAATTGATCCGCGGTTCTTCTGAACCGGGAGGGGTGATCCGAACCCACCTCTAGTGTTGGATAAGGGCAAGAGGAGAAGACACAGCCGCTACATCATCGGATCAAACAGAACGTCTGTTCAATCAGAACTACTTTAAGTCAGAACATCTGTTCTGCTTACCGATCCAACACAGAATCCAGCATAATATTAGAAAAGCTAAAATATGGAAAATAACAAGCACGAATGGAAGATGTTACCAGATCGTAGTTATTTGTCTTAAACATAGAAAACCACTGGAATGGTTCTTTAACGCTGTCATGAAGACAAATTGTGCAACTCTTAAATGGGGAACAAACTATAGCATAAGTATTCCCAGTAATGTTAACCTGAACTAGATGTACTCTCCTGGACAAATAGTTACATCTGCTATAGAGTCAAGCTCGTTTTTCCTTATGTACGCCTAGTTGTTATCTGAATTTATCTATCTATAGTATTTCTTCTTTTGACACTGAAGCAGTACTATAGTTTTCCGTTTTATGGAGCATGAAAAATGTGTTCTGGTAGCAGCATCAGCAGCAGAAGAATCAGAACCGTTTATTGCCATGGTATGTTGAACATATGAGGAATTTGACATGACGGGAGGTGCATAACATTTAACAACAATCAACAGTGTAAAGTAGAAACATATTAAATTTACAGAAAATATAAAATAAAGTAAGATATATAAAATAAAGTGGAAAATAAAATAAAGTGCACAAACGAACAGATAACAGGACTATAAACAAGTGAGATGTAAGTGTAGTGTAAAAGTGTCGAGTGTAATAGAAGGGATGTGCAGGGGAGTGACCGGTAGGAATTTGTCCTGGGGAAGACAGAGTCAGTGGGGGTCCCGGGCTCTGTTAATGAGCCCGACTGCTGACGGGAAGAAACTGTTCATGTGTCGTGAGGTCTTGGTCCTGATCTCCTACCAGATGGAAGGAGCACAAACAGTTTTTGTCCAGGGTGAGAGGGGTCGGCTACAATCCTTCTTGCTTGCTTCAGGGTTCTTAAAGTGAACAAGTCCTGGAGGGACGGCAGATTGCAGCCAATCACCCTCTCAGCAGAGCGGATGATGCGCTGCAGCCTACCCTTGTCCTTGGCTGTGGCTGCAGCGTACCAGACTGTGATGGAGGAGCAGAGGATGGACTCAATGATGGCTGTGTAGAAGTGCACCATCATTGTCTTTGGCAGGTTGAATTTCTTCAGCTGCCTCAGGAAGTACATCCTCTGCTGAGCCTTCTTGGAGATGGAGCTGATGTTCAGCTCCCACTTGAGGTCCTGGGAAATGATGGAGCCCAGGAAGCGGAAGGACTTCACCGCATCGACGGGGGAGTCACACAGAGTGATAGGGGCTGGTGGGGCTGCATTCTTCCGGAAATCCACAACCATCTCCACTGTCTTTAGAGTGTTGAGCTCCAAGTTGTTCAGACCGCACCAGGTCACCAGGTGGTCAGTCTCCCACCTGTAAGCGGACTCATCCCCACCAGAGATGAGTCCAATGAGGGTGGTGTCATCCGCGAACTTCAGGAGCTTGACGGACTGGTGACTGGAGGTGCAGCTGTTGGTGTACAGGGAGAAGAGCAGAGGGGAAAGAACGCAGCCTTGGGGGAACCGGTGCTGATGGTCCGAGAGGCTGAGACGTGTTTTCCCAGTTTTTGTCAGACAGGAAGTCTGTGATCCACTTGCAGGTGGAGTCGGGCACGTGCAGCTGAGAGAGCTTGTCGTGCAGCAGAGACGGGATGATGGTATTGAAAGCAGAGCTGAAGTCCACAAACAGGATCCTGGCATAGGTTCCTGGGGAGTCCAGATGCTGGAGGATGAAATGAAGGGCCAAGTTGACTGCGTCGTCTACAGACCTGTTGGCTCTGTAAGCGAACTGCAGGGGGTCCAGGAGTGGGTCAGTGAGAGTTTTTAAGTGGGACAGGACAAGGCGCTCAAAAGACTTCATGACCACAGAGGTCAGGGCGACGGGCCTGTAGTCATTAAGTCCTGTGATCCTAGGTTTTTTGGGGACGGGGATGATGGTAGAGACCTTGAAGCAGGCTGGTACGTGGCATGTCTCCAGGGAGGTGTTGAAGATGTCTGAACACCGGAGACAGCTGATCAGCACAATGCTTCAGGGTGGAGGGGGACACAGAGTCAGGGCCAGCTGCTTTGCGGGGGTTCTGTTTTTTAAAGAGCCTGTTGAAGTCACTCTCCCGAATAGAGAGGGTCGTTACTGGGGAGGGGGGTGGGGGGGACACTGTGATGGGTGGTACAGAGGCATAGACCCCTGCTGGGCTGGGGGAGGGGGACCTGCTGGTCTGGGGCTGGTAGATGGAGCTGTGGGGGATGGAGTCAGGACTGTCCCATTGTCTGTCAAAGCGACAGTAGAACTCGTTTAAGGAATACAGGTGGTAATTCACTTTTAGATTCAGTTGTCTACCGCTGTTGTGTGAAAGACATCACCTCTTTGCTTATTTCTTTTTGGCTGTCTATTTCTAATGTCTTTATCATCGTGTCTCTCTGACATAAAGTTCAGGATAGACACACGGGCTCAAAACATGGTTCTCTATTTTCTGCAGTGACATCACCAGCACTTTTTGAAAAGTTAACAGATTTTCAACTTGAAGCACTCTCACAAAAAAGGTGGAGCATACTGGAAAAAGACACGATGTGGACACAGTCCACTAACAACCTAAACTCTTTTGCCGACAGACTGTTTTATGTAGTTACTTTTTCAGATTTAGATTAACAAGACATCGATAGATCAATTAACATTATTGATAAAGCTTTGTTGGTCCTCAGAGGGAAATTCACAAGCTATCCAGCAGTATGTAAATTAATATATAAAATATATTTAAAACTCGATTAAAGCGATCAGCAAATTGATGCATCAATAATTATTGATGCATTATTCTGAAATGGGCAGTTCTGCATAATGAGTACTTTTACCATGGTACTTTTGGTATATTTTGATGCCAATACTTTTGCACTTTTACTTAAGTGCAATCTTGTCTGTTGTGAGATATTTTGATTTATGATCAAATGCAATAAAACTTTAAAATTATTATCTTGTTGTATTCTAATCTTACGCCAAAAGACCTATTTTGCGTATTAAAATCACAAATGGAATGTTACTGATGTAGATGTGCTGATTCAGGTTTTTACAGACATGAGTGCATTTGTTGATGGACCGCACGCTGCTACAAACTGGACCGTTCCTAAATTCAGAGCGCTGATGGAATGTACCGTTGGGTTATTGGGAGCACCACACTCAGTGAACGTGGAAAAGCTACTTGTTTAGCTAAGCTACCATGGTTACATTGTCACTAACTCCTAACGTTAGCTACAGCCTACATTTCCCAACTCATTTTCATTGGCATATCATTCGGTCTCATCATTATCATTGTCATCCTCACTGGCTCTTGCACAAGAGGTGCTATTTTGCATTTTACATATCTATTGGAAAGTTTTTCTTCAATTTCTTTGCATTGACATGTTCCTCAATTCATATAGCAATAGAACGCTCTGTTTCTTCAAACAGGGCTCTTATCTTACTGTAGATTGTCAGATTGGATTTACGAAGACACTTAACACCTGATCAAGATTATGATTTGGGTCATATTTCCTGATATTTTCTAGAACTGCCAGTTGTGTAATGACATCTCTAATGTCTAATCCCAGTTGATAGATGAGCAGGTCCTGTGTGTCCATGGTGGTCTTTCACCTGACATCAAGACGTTGGACCAGATCCGCACCATCGAACGCAACCAGGAGATTCCCCACAAGGGAGCGTTCTGTGATCTTGTGTGGTCCGATCCAGAGGATGTGGACACCTGGGCGATCAGTCCGCGAGGTGCCGGCTGGCTTTTTGGCTCCAAGGTTACCAATGAGGTATGTTGTGTCAACATTTAAAAGCAATCAATGGAAAATTGAAACCTCCGTATCACCAGTTGATTGAAAATATACTCATATTTTGTCATAGTTTGTGCACATCAACAATCTGAAGCTCATCTGCCGCGCACATCAGCTGGTTCACGAAGGCTACAAGTTCATGTTTGATGAGAAGCTTGTGACCGTGTGGTCGGCTCCCAACTACTGCTACCGCTGTGGAAACATTGCGTCCATCATGGTCTTCAAGGACGTCAACAGACGAGAGCCCAAGCTGTTCCGCGCCGTCCCCGACTCAGAGCGTGTCATACCTCCCCGAACTACTACCCCCTACTTCCTCTAATGACAAGAGCTGGTCCTCTCTCCTCTCCACCCTCTGGAGATCTCAACTCTAAAACCTAATAACATATTTTAAGATATGAATGGAAGTAACGTCTCTTTCAGGTCTAGAGCATCTTGAGCCGCAAAGGGTTTCTTCTAAGGCTACAGTCAGTTTGCACCACACGCACTTGTTCTGTCGTTAAGAAAAACTAGCCCCAATGAGAAAATTATACCTTTTAAATTTCTTCATATTTTAATGATAAGAAAATGTTGAATGGTTTGAGTTTGTTATGTACCCCACTGAAGCAAATAAAACATTTAAACTGGTGGTAACTGCTAACAATACATGTTCAAATAAAGTGATATATATATTTTATTTATCATTGTAGCAGTTTGGTGTCACGCTTGCCTTTTGAAAGATTGGACTAGTTTTCTCCTTTTAGGACAATCCTGTGTAACACCCCCCCCCCCCCCCCCCCCCTCATTTGGTCAACTTTTCTTTTCAATGTTTTTAAAAACTGTTCTGTTGCTGCAGACAATTTTTGTTTAACGATAGTTATTGCAACATACAGAAGAAATGTTTTACGTGAGAACATTATTTTGCAGTTATCAGAATTAACGAGATAATCTTCATAGTGTGAATGCCGATTCAGCATTCACGCTATTGTGATCCAAATCTTTATTCTTTAAATTCTTCCGTACATTTTTTTGGACTCGGTACGTCTGCGTACATGCAGCTACAGAAACCATAATATCAAATATAGTTTTCATATCAATATCAAAAGTCATTTCTTTGATGGCATTTCTATTACTAATGCTTATTTCTATCATGTACATTTACAGTTGAATTGGGTTAGAAGACTTTGAGCTATTAATCTTGTGTTCAACTTTTCAGTATCTTACAGTTTCTGAAATATCAGTTTACAAACCTTTTTATGACTTTATAATGGGTGTGTATTGCGCTACTTAGTCACATGACCTGGGATGTCACCCACTCTGAACCCCTCTGCGTTTCTCCTTTTTATACCTCTGTGCTGGCAATGCTTTCAGCCGGAGGCATTAGGTTTACAAGTTGTACAGACGTACAGCTGTCCAGTCTCCACAAACGTCCACCAGGCTCAATGATGAAATGACTGGATTTTGGTGGTCAAAGGTTAAGGTCACTGACCTCACGTCCGTCAGGAACGCCTTGAGGGAATTTCTTTAAATTTGGCGCAAACGTCCACTTTGGGTGCTTTTCCTTATGCTAATGAATCTTTGTTAATCATTTCCTAGCATCCTCTCCTCACGTCTTAGTCCCGTTCACTGGAGATACAAGCAGAAGAGGCGAGGAAGGGACACAAGGAGATTCTGTCCATTGTTTTGTTATACTGCTGTGATCTATGATCTCTGTTCAAATAAACAATGTACAGATGTCTTACGCACAAACACATACACACACACACACTGGTTATTGGTCAGTGCAACCATTGGACACTTCACGAAGGAATTATTTCCTGCGTGGAGTGCGAGGCACTGTAAGTGAGGTATTGCACATAAATATGTCCGAAATGATGACAGCTATGTGGCGCTATGGAGCACGCTAAATACACATGAACTCAATCGCTGTATGTTTTCACAATGTTCACAGGCGATATGATCTGTGTGCTAAGTCTTGTGACTTTGAGTATACCAAGGGCCTCAGAAATGCGTCTGAATGCCAACAGTGATGAGGGGGTTCTATGGAGCGGACGACGTGCCCATTCAAGCCCAATTACGACATCAAATCTAAATATTTACTAATTTGAACATTAGTGCAAAGTTTCATGAATTATTTTGCAACCTAAAGTCCTCACACGTGTGAGCATGTGTTTGTAAAATGAAAATGGACGTCAGCTCACAGTGGTGTGAGGCCAGCGTCCCTTATGTCCAGGTCTTCATTCACGACTGTCTACACACCTGGAGTTGACTGCTGGCAGCTGTCTGGTAGCGATCAGACCTCCGGAGCAAACCAGAGTGTTTGGCTTTTCATCAGGGATCCAGGAGTCAAACAGGGCCAGGATAGCAATCACAACCATGTTTCAGATGTGGCCACGATCCATGGAAACATGCAAGGGGAGAAAGCACAAAGACTCAGGGGAAGAAGCCAAGTTACCTGCATTAAGGAGAAGGATTTTACATTATCTTGAGGATTTCACAGGGAGCCAGTGCAGAGATGTTATACGGGGAAATATGATCTCTTCCATTGTTGGTACAACTGGACAGTGGACAACTGGACAACTGGACAGAGATTTATTGGAGCAGCCGGATAATAAGAAATTGCAATAACCTGGCTTGAAGTAACAAAAGTACCAATATTAGATTGATTTAAAATAACTTGCTTACAAAGTTAAATCTATTGGGGATAATGAAATTTGAGGATTGAATTTTGTATGATCTAATTCACTTGAAGAACTGGAGAAATCGATTTGCTTGATATGAATTATGAATATTGAGATTTCTGAATTGCTCCCGTAAAGGAACATTTTATTTTGATTCACTTTTGTGAATATCCATGCTTCGTTATTGCTCTGCCAATGAAGCTTGACTATTGGAACTACAATTCAATCTTGTCATATTTCACTAATGTAACAAGGCTATGGTTACTTATTTCAAGATATAGGCGTTTTGTCAGCGGGGAAGCGTTTATTTTGAAAATGTTGACCCGGAAGTAGCTAGCCAGTTCTCGTGGAGCGGTGCCAGCCGCTGTCCTCGCCCTGCCTCCTCCAGCGTCCTACCTGTCACAGGACAGCGTCCTTTCATACGGAGTAGCATCCAGGCTTCAACCGACAGCAGTCCCGTGCACGCTGCTGAGGGACACGGCTCGTTGGACGGCGGTCCGGTGTGAGACACACACAGTGAGATGCCAAGAGAGGCGCGTTACACCCACAGAGCTCGTCGTGGCTTTTGCACAGATTTGTGAGAAGCATCACTGTGGTAACGTCCGCCTGTTCCTCACCGCTAGCCGGCTGGCGAGGTAAGGAGAAACGTGAATTACACAAGCAGAGGTACCGTAAGTTAAAGCCGCTACATCCAGGCTGTGTGAGCGGTCTCTATATGAGCTACCGCTGCTTATCTTTGGCATCCACAAAGGAATCTCCACATGTTTGTTTGGTTGGGACGCTAATGGAGGAGTGGTGTCCTGACTGGAAACGACAGAAGGCTAACGTTATAACGTTAGATACAAGCAATTCTTAGTGAACGGCCCAATCAAGCGTAGTCTCATTAGTAGCTAACGTTAATTAGGTGGCTGGATGAGCCCAGTGTTACCCGAGTTCACTGCTGTCAACATTAGTTTACATTACAGTTGGGTTATTAAATAGAACTAATTAATGAGAAACAATACAGCAGCTGATTGTCCTGTTTGTTGTGACTGATTGTATTATAACATAATATATTCATTTCGTCTTGTCGCAAACGGCTCATTATATCGTTGATTTTTCCCCCTCCAATCCTCATCGTGTACATCCTGTCATTGTCACGGTGAACAGACCTTTCTCACCAACTCAATGAGAGCTGTTGGATGTCTAAAGACCTGCAGGGAACATTTCAGCACAATTGGTCAGTTCCGAACAAAATAAGTTTGTTACTGACATAGACATTAAGCCATGCAGGGTTCTTACCACCCTGATAACAGAGAGGTAAGCTGAAGGTTTGAGAGTATACACAGTGACGTTACACTGGAAGTACAGCAGCTGTAGGGTGTCCTGCACACTATATAAAGGCACACACAGTCACCCCATCGATGAAGCTATTGTCACTCATTTCTATGGCACAATCAACTTTCCATTTGCAGCAAATCATTTTTGAGGAGACGCGGCAATAGCTGAACATTGTGACCTGATTGCACATCCATCTTAGCAAACTGGAGGTTGCAGCCACTGTGAGAGTGAAATCTGGGACATCCCAAGTCAACCTAAAAAAGGTGACCATGTGATGCATTTCCTCCATAGTTTCTTATTTCTATTCATTTTAAGTAGGGCACCAGAAAGACACTTGGATATCTGCCTCCAGAAACATCTGTTTAGTGGTAATAGTTTGGATGTCAACATGGTTGAAATGTATTTCCTTGTAGCTTGATGTATTAATAAATCACAAGTTCACATTGGAACCAATGGTAGGCTGTTTGGTCTAGTTGCCACTGGTTCCAATATTTTGAACCATTTATAACTAACCAGTATTTTTTTTTTATGCGGTATCACTCCTCAGTCAATACAGTATTTATTTACTTCTATTTGTAATCAGGTGTGAAAGGTCAGTGTCATGACTGGAGCTGAGACTGAGGATGATATTCCATTAGGCGAAAGGAAGACTGTCACAGATTTCTGCTATCTCCTGGACAAGTCCAAACAACTCTTCAATGGGCTAAGGTTAGTTTGTACTTCCTATGTTGTCTCCTGTCTGCTGGACTTTTGTAATCAAGCATTGACTTCCAGTGAGTAGTTGTTGCAATGCGCAGGAATGATATGTATTCAATTGTGCAGCGCAAGATGTTCGTCCATTGCCAACTTTGGGTTTCAATAGAGGAAGTAATGTGGCCTTTATGTGAGGGTGTGGAGGTCAGGGTGGTGGTTGAGTGTGTAGAGCAGGGGTCCCCAACAGACGCAGTTGCATCCGGACCCAGGACCTAAAACCGATAGATAACTTGGAATTATACATGTTAAACAGTGAGTCTATACTTTAACCGGCGCAGCTTATTCAGCCGTTCCGGCACTTGTTCAGCGGTGCAGGAAACACACCGACCAATGCGTTGTGAATCACATCACGTGATGCAGCTCAGCCAATCAGAAATGGGTATTCTGACAAGTTTCCTGACTCGAGTGAGATGTACACACACCGTGACACACGGGGCTGAGACGAGGAAATAGAAAGAAGAGCAGGAGAATTGCGCTGATCAGAGAAGTTATCTCACATGACGTTTTCCAAAAAGAGAAACGTGTTCAGAGAGAACAGAATATATAAACAAGAATGAACAGACTTCTATGTTAATTCTTCCCACAGGCAGTTAAAACCAGTATGTCTCATATGTTCAGAAACCGTAACTATTGATAAAAACGGTAAATGAAGCGACACTACGAGACAAAGCACAACTCTTTTGAGCAAACGTACCCACTCACATCTAAATGAAGGCACAGAAAATAAACCTAAGAGCCCAATATGATCAGAATCATAACACAGGAATTCACTGTCCAATGATGTTTACAGAGAGAATAGAGCTGAAACAAGTGTTGATAACCACAGAGAAAGATCATGCTCACTGATTTATCTTTTTAGTAGTGCTGGGCAACGATTAAAATATTTAATCGCGATTAATCGCATTGTTATGACAAAGTTCAATAATGAATTCAAAAGTAGTGTATTGCGCACTTTTATTTTAAAAGTACTGCTATATGAACAAAAGTGCAATAACATTTGGTTTGCAAACACTTATTAAAACAAATAAGGTTCTTTTTAACAGCAGTATTCTCTTTACACAGTAGTGATCATATTTCTTATATTATATCATTCTTATATCATATGTATATTTTCCCTTTAACTCGCGAGATGCAGGTTGCATGTTTTATACTTAATGTGAATATAATTCATACTTTGTTGGCATCTTATTCTGAAAACCGGATGTTCGTCTGAAGAAACCGGATGTTGTCTCACGTTAACTTTCAAAGTCCTTCGCTCGCTCCCGACCTGTGCCGTTTAAATGCGTTTACCGTGAATTTCAGCATATAGGTGCACTAACATGTCAGTGTCTGCTGAATTGACCACAGCGATGTCCAGTAGTCTCCAGGGAGAGCAACAGCTGGTGCACGTTGTAACGCTGCTTGTCTTGCTTTTGTTTATCTAAACATCTCCCACAAGCTGCATCAACGTAGTCTGCTGAAGACTTCCTCCACGGACTTTCAAAATAAAAAAATGGGTTAACGCGCTATAAAATAATTGTCGGCGTCAATTAATGAATGCGTTAACGCGATAATAACACGTTAACTTGCACAGACTACTTTTTAGATGACAAAAATATAATATTGTGGCTTTTTTGATTGACATCACTTCACACCTGAATGAACTGAATTTAAAGCTGCAGGACAATTCAGTGAAATAAATTGTTCTAAAATTAATTACTTTATTTAAGATGCACATTAAAAAGCTTTCTGTTATGTCAGTTATTCTTTATTCCAGCCATTATTTTACTTGAAATGAGAAGAACATTTATTTATGTATTATTTATAATCCATCCAGTTAAATTTGAAAACTGAGAATAATAATTGTTAAAATATAATTGATGTGTACTTTCTTTATTTGATTTGACAGTTGTTGACTACACAGAGGCGTTGTTACTACTAGACTTCTTGAATATCTATATCTATCTATCTATCTATCTATCTATACTAAATAGTGCGAGTTAGATATTATTGTAATGTTCCGGACCTTTGCCCGAGGAGATTTTCTCAATCTGGACCTTTTGGAATTTTAGTTGAATACCCCTGTGTAGAGCATCCGACTTCCTTGTGGGTGATGGAAATTTGTGTCCTGTCACAATCTAATAGTTAAGGTTCACTTAAAAAAAGTAACCACAAGGAGTGCACCAAATAAATACACTGGATCAGTATGTTTACCAATACTGAGCTTATTAGGCACATACAGTATCTGTCATGATGGGACAGTTCCATGCTTTTTTTATATTGATATATGTAATTTATTATCACGATGTGTGTGTATATATATTATATATATATATATATATATATATATAATCTGCTAATATTATGGCCCATTAGTCTATTCATCATGAATTATTTTTAGCAAAACATTTTCTAATCTATTGGCCATTATTTTTAGCTAAAATTTGAGTGTCTACATTTAGCAGACTCACTGGTTTATTTGACACTGGATCAATTGGGTTTTTACCTTTTAGTAAAGAAATCGATTCTCGTAAACTGTTGGAAAAATGCCCCTTTCTGATGATTCATTTAAAACATTGAGGAGAAGCTACCGATACCACAAAGCTCAGCACCAACAACACGGAGGACACACGGTGTGCTCGACTGACTTAGCAATGGCAGATAGACAACAAATTAAATAAAAACACTAAAAATGGATCAACTGGAGATTCCAAGCAGGAGAAACAATGTACGTGTGGTGGGACTAAAGCAAGATGTATTACCAATAGTGAAGCCTGTTGGAGAACATAGTAGGTCAAAAATATAAATAAATTTAAATGCCAAGAAATAGAAACAGCAGTTACTGGATGTAACGCCGGTTCTATAATTTAGTGTGTAGCCCTCTAACTACAGGCCCAGCTGGTCTCTGTTCTATTCCCATTGCGGAGTTCAAAATGGAGACAAATGATGCACGGCTGGTGTTCTATAGTGTGTGGTTACTACGTCCTGATGGGCGGTGAGTGCAGAAATCTCTCTGAGGATGCAGAGGCGGAGCCTCAATGGTGTTAACCAATGGTGTGGCCCGTTAGAGGGTTATATTAAAAGAGAGGCAGAGGTTAGGCATTAGGCCAGGGGTACGGTTGGAGTTAAATATGGCGATACAGGTAGGTGTGTGGTCTGGCTTAAATATAGAGGTGAGGTTGGTCTTAAATATGGAGGTAGGGGTGCGGTTGGGGTTATTTGTGGAGGTAGGGTGCTGTTGGGGTTAAATATGGAGGTAGGGGTGCGGATGGGGTTAAATATGGAGGTAGGGTACGGGCGTGGTTAAATATGGGGGATGGGGTGCGGGCGGGGTTAAATATGGGGGTAGGGGTGCGGGCGGGGTTAAATATGGGGGATGGGGTGCGGGCGGGGTTAAATATGGAGGTAGGGGTGCGGGCGGGGTTAAATATGGAGGTAGGGGTGCGGGCGGGGTTAAATATGGAGGTAGGGGTACGGGCGTGGTTAAATATGGGGGTAGGGGTGCGGGCGGGGTTAAATATGGGGGTAGGGGTGCGGGCGGGGTTAAATATGGGGGTAGGGGTGCGGGCGGGGTTAAATATGGGGGTAGGGGTGCGGGCGGGGTTAAATATGGAAGTAGGGGTGCGGGCGGGGTTAAATATGGGGGATGGGGTGCGGGCGGGGTTAAATATGGAGGTAGGGGTGCGGGCGGGGTTAAATATGGGGGTAGGGGTGCGGGCGGGGTTAAATATGGGGGATGGGGTGCGGGCGGGGTTAAATATGGAGGTAGGGGTGCGGGCGGGGTTAAATATGGGGGATGGGGTGCGGGCGGGGTTAAATATGGAGGTAGGGGTGCGGGCGGGGTTAAATATGGGGGTAGGGGTGCGGGCGGGGTTAAATATGGGGGTAGGGGTGCGGGTGGGGTTAGGGTTAGGGCAACACTCTCGGTGGAGAGGCTGTATGAGCGAGCAGAAAGGAATGGGTGGGGCTGCCCTCTGAAAGTCCATGAGTGGAATCATCCGTTATGGAATCATCAAGTCGAGATGTTGTTTTTTTAAAGAGGAACTTTGTGCTCTTGTAAACAATAGATATGAATGGTGATGACACAGCAACTAACACCTACAAAAAATGAAACAAATAGTCGAATCTTCGTCTTCAACAGCCAAATCACATTCTAATCAAAAGAAATGTGATTCGGGTACAGCCCTAGAGATTGGCATTCCCAAAATCTGCAGCATATCTAATGAAAAATATTTAACACTCACCAGCCATCAACCAGGGAAGATCATCTTGACTGTAGGCGAGTGTACCTACTGAAGTTCTGTTAGTCTCTAAGAGTGAAATTGGGAATGGAACTGGAAATTGGTTCTTGAGTTCTACGAAGGGCAAAACGGCCTTTAACTAATCAGTCTTTGTGAAATATTGTAGTAAGTATTTGAAAGCATTCACGTTCATGTACAAATGATTGCATAGTAAGTGTGATTCCCTTGAAAGAACCAAAAAGGTCAGAGATCTTCCTTGAAAATCCCAAAATGCACACGGTGCAGTCTGGTTGATTGGAGAGTGTTTAAAGATGTTCTGTATTGACTGTGTCTCTTTTCTCTCCTCTGACTGTTACTGTGCTCTTTGCTGCAGAGACCTGCCTCAGTATGGACACAAGCAGTGGCAGTCCTACTTTGGACGGACTTTTGACGTCTACACTAAGCTGTGGAAATTTCAGCAGCAGCACAGGTTATTTCCATCTCTTATTGCTGTCCCGGTTAGAATAGGTGGATGGAGGCTGCTGTGTTTCATGTATGTAGTTCAGAGTAGAATCGGCTGTCAAACTAAGGGCGGTGTTATGATTCATCACAACAAGTTAAAATATTACAGATGGGTTTACAAACAATACAGCACTGTTCAAACTTGTTAGGACCAGTGTTCGCTGTATTCCCATTCACATGAAATATGATGCAAATAAATCTCAATGAGGCCAAATTGAGACATAGTGTAAGTCTGTCAGTTCATTAACACAGAGACGATGCACATGTCATAGGTGATGACTGTCACAGTGTCATTTGCCAGATGTTCTGTCCCACTCTGGTTGAATAATTTCATTGTTTGGTGCTCAGTATCATATGTTTTCGTTTACTGACAGGCAGGTCCTGGACAGTCGCTATGGCTTGAAGAGATGGCAGATTGGGGAAGTTGCATCCAAAATTGGACAGCTTTACTACCACTACTAGTAAGTCAAACTATGTCTCGACCAAGACATAGACATCTCTGTCTCACTGTTGTCTGTTCACAGTTATAGATTATTATTACTGAATACATTATTTTAATATGATTTCATGATTTATGCTCTTATCATCCATTACTGTAGTTTATATAGAATTAAAACAATTATTCAAAATCAAGGTATGGCACAGATAATTGAGGTACATTTGTGCGCACGACTCCTACATGCTGAGTGTAGGGAGACACGAGATATACTGCATGACAAATGTCTTGGGCTGGATCCTAGCAGGCTAAATATGTGACCTGTCGGGGAGCTACAGCCAATGAGTGAGCAATACACGTGTTGAGGGGAAACTTTGGGGAAGGGTCGCCTGTTGGTCATCCAAAAAACAGAGGAATTCGACATTAAAAGCAAAATTTAGAGCACTTTATTTTACTAAAGGGTGGAGTGTTTTATTTTATAACTGTATTGAAGCACTTTCTTTTATTAAAAAAATAGTGCGCTGTGGTGTTACATCAGATTTATTAATATTCATTGAAGTTTGGAAATTTTCTTATGAATTGTTGAAATTTGATTCATCCACCACATGATAAGACACTTATGCTGATGATGAAATCTCACAAAGGTTCACATCCTCATGAACAGGTGGCAATCATCAGGCTGAAAATAGAGATTTTCGCCAATTTTGTGCAGTTAAGAGAGTTTGGTGAGACACTCAAGAAAGTAAGCGAGGTTTAGGATAAGAAGGCAGCGGTGCTCTTGCATGAGGTCCATTGTGTTTTTTGAGAAACACAGTGGGCCCTATTTTGATCATGCGAGTACAGTGATAAGTGCAAAGCAGCAGGTCTGGGGCGTTCAGACTGTCCAAGCGGACCTGCTACTTTGGTTCATGTATGTGCAGCAATGCTAAGAGCTAAAGGGCTTAGTGAAGGGGGATTTAGATAACAGGGTGGGGGAATAACGAATGAAATTGAAATGCTATGAATGTATTGAATTGTGCTCCACTCCGGAGATAGTAACACAACTTCTTCTTTCTCATCCTGACTGGCAGCCTTCGTACCTCAGAAACCAGTTACCTGAATGAGGCCTTTTCCTTCTACTCAGCCATCCGTCAGCGCTCCTACTACTTTCAGGTCAACAAAGAGGACAGGTAAGTTCCACAAATCTTTTTCTTCAAATGTTGTGAGTTGCAATTTCAGGAAATAGATGCCTTTGCTTGGTATATAATAAATTCCTTGGCCATTCATTTTAAAGATTTCTTTTGTTTTCTGCTTTTTTCAAAAACTGAGCCAAATATCACTTTTCCTAATCCATAGATTACTGATATGTGCAGCAAATGTAGTGTCTAGGGTCTAGTTTTATAGGATAGGGCTGCTTATATTCTATATTTTTGTTATTGTCACCCAATCCCACCAAAAGAGCATCTTTCAATTATTTGACTTTCCCTAGTCAGTCAGTGGCTCTCAGCCACCAGCGTATTGGTTCCTATTGAAGATGTAGATCTTTTAAAAACAAATAGTATAAACGCTCGGTTTGGATAAACTGTTTTCTTTAACAACTGGTCATTATAGTTTTTAGTGAATGGTATTTAAACAGGAGGAAATATTGCATTAATTGGGGACTATTTTCAGCAGCGTATTAATCTACATTTAGTGATTTGGTGAGTATTTAGAGCAACAGCTTGGCTCATGATGTATGTTAATGGCTAACAATGGAGCTCTATGGCACAGAGGAAGAAGACATATCAAGCTTTGATACAAACACAATACTTAGTAGTTAGTAGATGGATTCGTTGTTGGTTTTGGTCTGCATGGGATTTGTTGATAATATAATATAATGTATGATATAATAAAAACAATTCTGAATCATCAGACTTATTCTTTACATTTCTCAATCACAGACACAGGCAAGCGAACTAAGATGATCAGTTATATGCAAAACACAAATATGCTGAATTGAAACATGAACCATTAGTGTCATCAGTAGCCTTAATGACCTCGGCTTTAAATGGGCTTGTCCTTTAATGTGCATTTGTTTTAAGTTCATATTGTCTTCTCTTATCTCTTATCAGGCCAGAATTAGTAGTGAAGAAGCTTCGATATTATGCTCGCTACATAGTCGTCTGTTTACTGCTGAACAAGATGGACCTAGTCAAAGTTTTGGTGAAGGTATGAAAGTTTTTTGTATTTATACTGAGTGATCAAAACTTTTGCACCCCTGGTTTTCTGAGAAGCATGAAGCCATCTCCTGCACCCGTCATTTACCATTCATAGCATTCATCTCAGTGTCTCGCTATGGGACGATTGGGATTGACATGCAACAAACCAAACACAAACCAAGGACTTTGCGCTTCATGGTTGGGGCCTCAACCCCGAGTCCACCAGGAGTCTTGGAAATGAAAGCAGTCCCCCACCTGTATATTTTCGAATATGAAATAACAATCCTTTGAGACCTATGCAGCATTTTTATAATTCATTTAAATTGACAATTAGAGTTATTGGTGCAGTTTAAGCTTTTAAAATGAGTTTAGTTCTCTGTTGGCCCGAAGGTCCATCCATTGTTGCCTAGAGCACAGTGCTGGGTATACCGGTTATAATTTGCCCTGTGATGTTCATTTTCATATATCTCCATACTGAAAAATGACCGCAGTGAGCGCTACGGCCTCAGAGCGTACTCTTCTCATTAATGGTTTGAACTGTAACACAACAATAACCCACAACTAACTCTTTAACAGCATAAAACACCATGGCACACATCAATTTGTGACACATAAACAATTTGTAAAACGAATCGGTGTTCATTTATACATTTGCATCGCTGAATGGCATGGTGGGTAACGTCATAGCTGCTAGCTAGTAGCATAACAGTCTGTTAACAGCTGGGAGGGGCTCTGTAGAAGAGATGGAGGATAACGACACTGGAGACACGCTAGAAGAACTTGTGTCCTAGAGAAGAGTTGTGTCTAGTGTTTGGACTTTCTTTTGTTTTTTTAATCTGACGTAGCCACTGTTGTTGCCGGTGGTGCTAAAACTAGCAACGTTCATCACCTCATTGCCCATTGCCTCCAACTCCTTATTATAATCCAGCATGAGCAGCTCTTTGACAAGTGGATTCAACAGAAGGTCTGTTGTATTCTGAGAATACGTGGGGAGAGAATCCCTTAGTGAGACATCAAAATGAATGCACTGGCTTTAAGAAGAACAACAAAACGTTCCACTTTCCCCTTTCACAATACTGGGAAAAGTTAGCCTGCTTCCTGAAATTTGTATGAGACCTATTTTATGAATTGAAAAAAGTGTATTTTTAAATTAGCATGAACCTTGATGGAACCTCATGTCTGTCTGCTACCTGCAGGAGTTATCTGAGGAAATTGAAGATTACACACAGCGATTCAACACAGAGGACCAATTGGAATGGAACCTGGTTCTCCAGGAAGTGGCAGCTTTTGTAGAGGTAACTGACCCTCCATATGTAACACGGCACATTAGTCCTTTCAATGTTGTCTATTTCATTGTCCATAATGCAGGTTGCAAATCTGTGTGATTAGATTGTCCTGAGGTCCACTGAGTCCTCGATGTATCTTATAAAAATATAGTAACAACCCATAATTGTGTGAGAGTTGGTTGCCTACATAAAAACAGTAATGCAGCATTTCATCTTTCTGGACTGAGATCAGGAATTTCAAATAGTCCCTTTTGTGAAGTGTCTGCTGCCTGTTTCATTGAATCAGCTGTGGCTCACTGTTGTTTCTCTCTTTTTGTAAAACAGGCAGATCCAGTGGTAGTTCTGAATGACAACAATTCTGTTGTTGTCACCAGCAATCGGCTGCAGGAGGAAAGTGTGCCTCCACTAGAACAAGGCATGGTGGTTGGGCAGCTCGTCCTTGCAGATGCACTAATCATCGGCAACTGTAACAACCAGGTTTTAACCCACAATTTCTAATTCACAGTTCCTAACAAATGATACACAACACGGTTGTTGACTGGTCTTATTGGGAAAAAAACTCTCAAACAAACAATATCAAACTCACCTTTTCAGTATAGAACTTGATAGTATTACCTGCAGATCTGTTGTCTGTGATGTTTCGTCTTACATTGCTCTTGAATGATAGTTTCACTACTGTATGGATGGAAGTATATCTATCAACTGTCTAAACCACATTTTGATAGATATGCATGTCCTATTAGATTCATGGTGCATGACATGTACTGCTCCAGAGATTAGTTTTTAAACACATTGTACGTGTTGGAAGATAATTGCTTAAAACAGAGGAAAAGATTGTGATCTATCTTCTTATATCGGCTGGTTTCTTCAGCAGATCATCTATTTCCATCTAGTTGTTAACCCGATCCAGTGACGGGGAGACAGACGGTCCCTAGTCTGGGATTGAAACCGGGTTCTTCGTGCTGTAATGCGACAGTGCTAACCACTGCACCACCGTGCTGCCCCAAAACACTGTCAAATAGAAAGTACTGAATGGTGGAGGTAGACCGTTACAGCTTTTCACCATTTTTGTGTGTAGGGTTTTTTGGGCAGGGCTGAAATCATGGCTAGATGATGCACTGGAGCCATGACCCCTCCCCTAACACGATACAACAACTAGAGACATAGCATCAGTGGTTTTGCTGCTCAACTGTCAGTTACAACACCAACTTACCAAAACCTGCTAGCTAGCAGTGGTGTACTGGCCATCTGGCGTATCGGGACAAATTCCAGTGGGCCTCCACATCCGTGGCCCTGATGTACGTCAAAGAATCCATTTAGATTTTTACCGGCCCTGCCGGTCTCCTTATGGGCCCTCTCTATGTGCCTTTCATTCAGGGTGTGCATTAAAGCGTGTTGCATGCGTGTTCCAGTCAAACTTGTGCTTCCGTCATAGGCTCTGCCGTTGGCTACTCCGACGCTACTGTTAAACGGTGGATCAATTATTTTGAGCAAAATGACTCTTTTCACTATCCGAATTTGATGAATTTGGTCCAATAACATTTGGAAAGTCTGCAAGAGCTGTGCGATTGAATTATTTGATCCCCATTCAAGTTAGCATAGTGCTAAAGCGGAAGTTAGCGGGCTCGGCCACTGGAAGTCTGTGGTACTCAAGCACAGCCCATAAAGCATGCATGTTCACATTATGCTAAAGTAGCATGCAGCAGTGAGATGGCCGACATGTGGTATATCCTGTAACTATAATCAACCCTCACCCATGACTGGGCGTGGTTTCAGACCATCATTTCAGAGCAGAGAATATTGCTTATTCTTTCCACGGTTTTCAAACCTAATTGTATAAACAAATCTGCTGGGTGATTAATAACACATTTTTCCGTGGAGTGACGAACTCAGAACACATTATTTTTACTTTATCCAGACTTTAAGTCCTGTCCAGTTCCTACCACAACCAGTAGTATAGTGATCAGTCATTCCAGGGCATAATGACAGCAATGCATGATTTTATAATACATAGTTTACTGCTATTTTCTTACAC
>NW_027466519.1:10122500-10152500 GCF_050575085.1 Anarhichas minor | reverse complement strand
GATTAACCAGTGTGCAGCGAGGCCTGTGGGAAAGGGCTCAAGAGTTTCTCTGTAAAGTCTACCGGGACATTGGGCAGATGATTACTCGATCACGAACCATAGGTAGCACATCTCCCATTCAATTCCATACTATAATAGCAGACATTACAGGATAGAGTGGACCATGTTACAGGTGTATTTCTTGTTTTTTAAAATTAATTTCAATTATAATTTTCAAATTAAACATGGTATTAGTCAGGTTAAAATTCATTTCAATGAGTTATTTAACAGCACTAACCATGAACAGCAGTGTTTCCGGTCCGTGTCCTGCAGGAAACATTGTTTGCATGTCACTTCCCATCTCTGTCTCTCTCCCCTTGACTTTTTGTCATCCATCTGTCAACTCTGTCATAAATGCACAAAAATGTGAAGCGGTTATTGTTGAGGGCGTTAGCGTTCTGAGGGATCATCCCAAGTGGGGTATGAGGGTTGTTAAGCCCTGTCATGAGTCTGGGTACAGGAGTAGAGGAGTGGCCCATCTTAAGTTCATCCTTAAGCCTTGAGACACCACAGTCGGGCCGTTGGCACCAGTCTGCCCTCGATGGTGGCTTTTTGGTCGATTCAGCATGTTGAATCGATAACGTCATCTGGAATGAAGCCAAGTGGTAAGCGAGCAAGCGCTGCTTTGTTTCATGTCTGTATCCTCACAACTGCTTGTACATCTGCGGTGCAAGGTGTCTGCTTTCCCTTTTTGAAAGACAAAGAAAAAGACGAGCGCCACCTGCTGGTATGGAGAGTTATTCCCTCTCACAGAGTGCTGGCTGTAGTCTTTGCAATGTGCACAAGTGCAACTTTCTGGTCAAGACACAGGCGGCGTGAGACGACGCAACGGCCGGCCTACGTCACTGCTTGTTGGTTGGTTTTGGTTTTGGTGGGTCTTGGCCTTTAAACTGGTCCCTTGCTCTCCAGGTTCTACCCTCTCATGGCTCCTGCTCACATAGCTGGCCACTTGTGCTAATAAGAGGAGACCTCAAATTGTTGCAGCCTCGGACAGACTATTGACATCTTTCGTAATGTGGGAGCAGTGCACCAGGCCAATATCTCTTGAGTTTGTAGGCATTGTGACAGCTTAGGAGTGTTTAAATGCAGAGGTCAAATTTCATGTACATAATGTATGTGACAATTAGAATAAAGTTGAGTTTTTTTTTACTGGGTCAGTATCTGATAGAGAAACTGAGAAAGAAGGCAAACATCTTCCCTGTTCACTGTATTCCTTCATCTAATACCTCATAGGCTACTCTCCCTCTCTGAGCTTCTGTCTGCGAGGAAATCAAAGGAGGAACCTGACCTCGGCGTTCCTGTGGGAAGTCTTTGGTTGTGGAGGATGCAGGCAGAGATGGAGAAAAGAAAAACCACTAAAATGTTGTGTTGTGTTGTTTCTCTGTCTGCAGATCAAGCCTTTTTGCAATTCTTTGGTGACGAGTTCCTCCGGCTGCTGCTGATCCGCTTTGTGTTCTGCTCAGCTGCACTGAGACTGCATAAACTCTTCCGGGTGAGTCCCTGCTACTGTGGTTTCCTAAGAAAGTTGCATTGTTTATTTGAATGCCAAAAATATACCATAAGAGCCCAGTACTCAGGCTTGTAGTCTTTACACACACCATCAGGCACATAGCACACAAAGTGTGTCCCACTTCATTGCCAACACACAATACACTTGATGCACACTTCAGAGCCAAGTGTATCCCACCGATCATTACGGTCTACTGCACCACACCAGTGTAGCTGCTACTAGTAACACACCTGCAAGCTGGCTGGCTGACCCCCATCACACTGCTGCAGCAGAATGACTAGAGGAGCCCCAAGCCTGTACAATTAAACACTGACCTCGGTCCACAGTGAAACACACAACAATGCTTGGCCGCTAGTAATGACAGAAAACACTTAGTCTGTGGTGATGTTTGAGTCGGAGGTCTTTGTGCTTGCAGGAGGCCCAGAGCTTCCCGGAGTCGTACCCTGAGCTCCCTAAACAGGACACGGTGGAGAGCAGCCTTCTACAGAAGCATATTTTGGAGCTGGCGACTATGCTGGATGTCCAGAGCCTATTTTGGGATCATCCACCAGAAGCCTACTAACATCTTTGCTCAGGGCAAAATGGCATATGTGTACATACAGACTCAACTGCCAGGGCCCTCATAGTTCTCTTTTTTTTTGTTTACAGGTAATGAAATAATTCATTCAGAACATAAAAGCTCATGTCACGCATTTCACTGTTACTTGTGGAAGCAAATGTAGTGCAACATTAAAATGTCCACATAGATAAGTTTAGTATAATTTGCCCGTTATGAGTCTCAGCGGCTTCCTCCTAAATGTAATCAGCATCATGTCCTCCTCACCAGCCTCCACATGTGAGGTTAAAACCTGCAGCCTCCAACTGTATTCCTCCTCACAGAATTGTTGGCAATCTTGGTTTCATGTTTATTTGAAATATTTATTGTTGTTAATTAGAGGGAAGGTTGTGTAAGCCTAAGAGATAGAGAATAGAAGAACCCTGTGTGACTGTATCTGTGTGTCAAGGTTGAGAGAGAGCACAGTGCTGAACAAAAGCCTTCTCTGCATCAGTACATATGGAAAGCAGCTTTAATGTTAGCACATTATCCCTACGCTAGCTTAGAAGCTGTATCTTTCATCAACAACCTTATTACTGGTATTTGCCAAACAGTGCTTGCTGTTTAACAGCTCAACTTGTAGCAGGCTGAGGTGCATGAGGTCATGTTCTGTTGTGTGTTGTAAGTCCTCATTAGTTGGAAAGATATCACACACCCTTGGTGACATTAACCAGCAATCCATCTAATACCTTGAATCGTCTGTTGTTTAGCCTTGAGCCTCTTCAAAGTGATCGTTGTTGCTCTTCCATGTCACTGTGCTGTATTTGCATGCAAGAAATGTATCCATGTAGTTGTTTTATCCACAAAGACCGGCCTCCAACTTTGAGGCTCTAGAAAGGCTTGTAGATGTGAAACGGCATGGTTGGATAGTAAGTTGAGCCAGTGCATGTGTTGCATGGGCCCGTACATTTGTAGTTGTGTCAGCAAATGAAGACAATCTAGTTTGTAACAGAGGAGATGAAGGAAGGCAGCATGCACACTAACGTGCATCATTCCGTTAATTACTTAAATGGCACCAAAACACTTCCGTCACCTTTTAATGACGAGCGGTTCTATTCTGTTACCTGCCCGTTGCTTGAATGCAATATCATCGGCAGTCGGGTCACTTTCCTCACACGTTGGCTACATAGGTTCCACTCTCACGTTGATCCAAACAGCTTACAGATCTTTGTCAGTTCGGTACACTCAGACTGCAGGCAGATTTCTTTCTGCACTTTCATTAGCAAGTGATCAGAAGTGAGAATCCTTTTGACAGTTTGATTAGATGCCCATGTCCACGAGGGTTGGCCATCGGCAAACCTGTGTGAACGCTCCTGTGTATGCACACACCCACATAAACAGGACTACATGAGGTGCAGTCGTCTAGTGGTTCATAGAAGAACTGCAGCTGAAGGCACTAATGGTGGCTGCTGCATGCAGGCAAGAACTCTTGAGTTATTTAAAAAAATGAAAGTAGTTTGTCGGTAGTTTAAATAAAGTTGTCTGTTGATGGGGATTGTGAGGAATGAAATGGATCACAGGAAACTGATGCTGTTCATGGCCTGAAGCAGGCAGCCAGCTG
Source organism: Anarhichas minor (assembly GCF_050575085.1). Classification (NCBI taxonomy): domain Eukaryota; kingdom Metazoa; phylum Chordata; class Actinopteri; order Perciformes; family Anarhichadidae; genus Anarhichas; species Anarhichas minor. The sequence continues at coordinate 10,148,795 of NW_027466519.1, read as the reverse complement.
TTCCTTTGACTGAGGCATATTATGCTGAGGCGTTGTATTCCATCAGTGGTCAGAGACACACTTCCAGGATGCCCTGGATCCTAATGCAGCCCAGGACCTTTATCATCATTCAGCCCTCTCTCTCCGATACTTTTCTGTCTCTTTCAACTCTCTAAACACCAACGATCTGAAAATATTCGCTTGCCAGTGAATCAAAGAAGTATCGGACTTCTAAAATAGCATGAGCGCTGTCCCAGCTAGCACCTTTTCATTTACTTCATGTATTGTTTCTGCAATAGAAAGTAGACATCAGTAGACATCAGTAGACTGCTGTCTGGTGCCAGAATGAAATCCCCCATGTTGTCTCACTTTACAGACATTTCTCTCCAGAGACATGCTTAGTGGAGAAAAGGTGTCGGGAGAAGAATTTCTACATTTAGACGCAATCAGTGGTGTGCAAATATTATTTAAACAACGTATTGATATTATATTTTATATTCCAGAATCTAACAAGCTGCATCTTTTCTAGTAAGCACGTTCTTCACAGAACACGTGACAGCACTGGGCTGTTTGTTTTAAAGCAGATTCATGCTGCTGAACTGTTCCAGAGGGTACGCAGGTTTCTGACTAGTCATGGATAATAGGTACCACTGTAATGTTCATTTGTGTCCCACTAGCCCAAAGATGGCAGTGTCTGTCAGCATGTTCCCATAGAATACTATGACCCAAAGAAGGATAGTTCAAGTACTGTCCAAATGAACAGGAAATATCTGATTGTCTGAAAGGTAGATTCCTAAAGGTGTTGATGCCTGCCTCAACATTTGGGCCAAGACAAGGAATCTCCAGAATGACTGACCAAATTTCCAAATGTTGCTGTGTCTGTCCGTAGACCTTCAGAGCACTTTTTAGGCCAAAATGTTACTTTATCGTTTTTAAAGTGTCTGTATGCAATATATTTTGTCCAGCACCACTCAGGTCTCTAGCTCGGCTTCAGGACTCTGTTTTTCACAGTTTCATATGTTTTGAATTATGCTCCACATCTTAACACACACCAAAGTAGAAACAAGCTGAAGGCAAGTATATAATGTGAAATGTTGACCATTGGGGATTGATTTCTGACACTGACAGGAGGAGTGATTGCACCTTGTAGTGATTGTAGTGATGCAGATACTGAAAGCAGCTGACAGTTAACTGCCCCTGACCAAAATGTTCAATGATGCAGGATGTAGCCAAGCCAGCTGGTTGGATTACAACTTTTGAATTGATAGAAATGATAAGAACACTATTTTTTAGTGTTGGTTATATTTATTGACATTGATAGTTTGTGTACAGATAATGTAAAGCAATGTTTTGGCACAGACGTGTGTTCAGTATTTAGTAAGTCTATAAAATGTGTGATGAAATATGGCGTTAAACTTAAAGGAGCAGTGTGTAGGATTTAGCGGCATCCAGTGGTGAAGTTGCAGATTGCAACCAACTGAATACGCGTCCCTTCTCTGGCGTGGAGAGAACTACGGTGGCCTGCAGGTGACGAGAGAACGTGAAGGCTCTCTGGGTCGTCCGTTCTGGGCTTCTGTAGAAACATGGTGGACTCTGTGTGGAGGACCGGCTCCCACTGCAGATGTGAAGAGCTCATGCTAAGCTAACTAAAACACAATGGTTCTGATGAAAGCATAGTTATGAAGATTATATTCCATTTGTGCCAATAAATCCCCCTTAATGTTACACACTGTTCTTTTAAGGAAGAGCTGTTAATGAGGCCACTTTGTTCTTTGGCCATTTAAAAAAAATATGTGACATTCCAACTTTCCAAGGACTTGAAGAGAGGCAGAGGACAAGTACCGCTGCTCTCTCCATTTTACATGTGTCTGGTAAAGTGAGCCGTTTCTACACTTCCTTCTATTTTCATTGTAATATCAACCTCCACGTTCCCTTGTGTTGACAGTTATGACGATTAAGATATTGTAGGCTTGCACTTTATGGAGTTTAATATTGTTCTGATCTTGTTGTGCTGTGAGAATAATCCTTCCATGTGAGTGTTCCTCATGCCAGCCTCATACTGGTGACCTTCTTTTTTTACTCACTCAGTGATTTCAAACCTTTTCTTATAGGAACTGCTCATCTGCTGTCACTTTTTAACAGCCTCTTCCTGAAATGTGTCAAACATGTTTGCTGATTTCCAAAAAGTGTTGAATAGGCAGCAATAACATGTTCATGTACATGTGTGGCAGAGTTCCACATCCTTCTGTTTGCTAGCCAGTGGTGCTCTAAGACGATGCTGTCGGAGGGAATTGCAAGTCAAATCATGCTTTTTTTAAACTTTACTAAGGAATATCAACAGCAACACTAACATTTGACATGTTTGGACATCAATTAGGACAGAAGAAGAAGTGAAGAAATGTGTTAATTTAAACTGTCAAATATTGCAAGTCTGAAAAAGTCCTGATTACATGTTCTTGTATGGTGTTCAAATCCATGAAAATATCAAGTATGTGGCCTAATGGCACAACTTAAGCATTATTTGATGGAAAATAAGCCCAAACAGTGAAGTGACACTGTTCTCTGATCATAATGAAACATCAAAGAAACAAAGATGGCGTTTAGCTTCTGTTGAGCCCGTTGGCTGTCTTGATGTCTCCTGTGCTTCATATTTAAGACAGGACTGTGAACACAACCAGCTCATTTCTTATGTAGCACCAGTGGGTTAGGAGCACAGGAGAAGTCTACATATTCCTCACACACTAATGCTCCTTCAGACGGGATTGTGTGTGATGGTGAATATTAGTTTTTTAATTATTGTTCTCAATTTGACACAAAGCAGCCAGCAGCATGTGGTGCTGTGTGTAGAACTGTTCTGTGATGAAATGGCGTTTCCTGCTTCACATTATCTGATGGTGTATCAGCATGGCCTGTTAGAGTCCTGGAAGCCGAGGAATTCTTTTTAACAAGATAACTTGTGTGAACAAGATGTTAAGAAGGTATCATTTGTGTGATTAAGATAAGTGTGAGCAATATATCAATTTGTGTAAACGAGACACTTACTTTTGCTAACGAGACAACTTACGCCACTGAGATATAAACAAGATATTAACTTGTATAAACAAGCTTGCTTGTGTAATATGAATCTGTGCAAACGAGGTATGAACTAGATAACAGACCTTTTTGTTCATTCGAGGTGAAAATCCGATGTTGGAATCGGTGGCTGATCTACAACTTCACGCACAGTTCATGCTGTACTCATGAGATGACAAAGCCTTACTGGAGGTGCACACTAAAACCCAGGAGTAAAACCCACTCTAGTGGCATGAGGCTTTCCTCTCTGCTAGTCTCTTCACCTAAAATAGAGTAGTTTACAAACTGCTGCTGAGTGCTCAAAGATACTTCTCGGTATTCTTGTATGTGAACTGGTTTAGCCTTATTGGATACAAGTTTCCCTCATTTGAAGCCTTGTTTTTTGAGAATCGGGCTTTCAAATTATTCCTACTTTTCCTTTACTGGACCCATATTGCAGTTTGATGCCTTTACTTATTCCCATGCCTAACAGTTGAGACTAAGGTAAACATAGATACTGTCGGGTCTTTCCAGTTGTTTCAACCAGCTACAATAAAGGTTCTCGGCAGAAAATGTCTCAGCTACATAAATCATTTTTTGCAGCTCCACAGAATCGATGGTTTCTTTTCTAAAGCTGCCACAGTGCACGTAGTCCAACATTCATACCAAGAAGATGCACAGAAACCAACTGATTTGACAGTTAGAGAAAATAACAGGGAGGATTTCAAGGCCCGTCTTAGGGGTATGAGACAAATCGGTGCTCGCCGAGCATAACCAGTATTAGAATCTACCAGCACAAGATCTTAATGTTTTTCACATGCCGCAAGCACAAAAGCCACTATTCAATATAATGGACCCACATCCACAGAGAAGCATGTTGACGCCTCTTGGGAACACAACTCAAATAACTGCCGACTGATCAATCCTGTTTTCTCCCCCAGATATGCAGGGGTCATTTCTACCTTTTTATACTGTAAAAAATGTCCAAAAGATGGGTGAAGCCTTCCTTTAGAGCAACACTTGTGACTTGCTTGTTATGATTTTCAGTCAGTGTCAAACTGTGTCATGTATTTTCAAAACTTAAGTTAAAAAAAAAATGCACAGATGATTTTTCATTGTGCAGCATGTTTGTTTAGAATAGAAAGTGCCAAAGACTGATGTGCTCTTGCTTTCCCATCTTAACAGTGATTGAGATCAATTATTGTATCGGATGGTTGTTTTTTCTTCTTTCTTTGTTGCCAGATGGAGCCAATAAAGAAAATGAAAAATGTGGCTTCATAAAAGGACTGATAAGTGTCTTTATTGTGGGACTGCTCTGTTACCATTAGTTTGTCAAGGCAAGTTTATAAATGTACCAATCAAACTACATAAAGATGAGTAGTGTGATTACATCATTAACTTGCCAATACAATAATGTACATATTTAATAACTTTTTAAGGTGGACTGTTTCATTAGCCAAATCAATGCTGATCTACACTGGAAACATGTCAAGTGTTATTGTAGTGAACTTGCTGACGCATATGGGGTTGGCGGTTGCCATGAGTGAAATGAGAATATATGGTTGTTTACTGCCCTCCAGCGGCCACGTTAAGGTACTACAGCACTACAATAAATTAGACTGGCAGGGCGCCTGTACAGTACAAGATGGAGCTTAAATTTAGGTTTGAATCTGACGTATTTTGGTAGCGAGTGCTCCCAAACAGTTAATTAGAAAACAGCCTTCACCCTTCATTCTTGGTTAGCGGTCTAATAGGTCATAGTTCCCGTTCAGTGCCTTTTTATATCGCTTGTTACGACGTGCATTCAACACTTGTCTGGTGCTACTACAGCTTGTTGAGTTTGTTGCCAAGTGACGTTAGAATGTCGACTCTGGTCCAATCACTGTTGGTGAAAGATGTCACCTGCTTAAAACTGACCAACCAGAGAGACTTTAGCGTCACTACTACCTGTTGAGGTTTATCAAGTCTTCACGCCAAAAGACTTTCGATGTTAACCTAGAGTTACTTACTTTGACTGCTAAATAAAGCCCGCGGTTCCTTCAATGAAACATATTTTCAAGTCTGGACGAATATATTTTGGTTCCTCATATGGTAAGACGGATAATTCGTTACTCAACTACACAGACGATAGAAAGGCTGCTGTCGGATAATAGGCTAATGCTACTGTCAGGCTAATGTAACGTTATAACGTTACTTCTTGTTAAACTACCTTGTCTTTTGATAAGCGTTAGACTGACACACCCACCGCCGCCATCTACATGCATCCAGCGGTCTAATGTTACATAGAATACAGACAGTGATGTAGTGTACCGGGTGTGGTAAATTAAGGACCCAGAAGCAGTATGACGGACACACGGAATAGTTGAAACGAGACTTTATTCCAGGCTGAACACACACAGGCAAACATGTACATGCACACGTGTAGAAATCCACTCGGTGGAACGCCAAGCCGTCAGAGGAGAAGGCAGACAGAAACCAGAGCAAGGATATAGTGGTCGGGGACAGAGCTGAGTCGTTTACCGGGGCAGAGGCAAGGCGGAGAAGTCCAAACAGGCTGGGTCGGCAACGGGAAACCGGTCGGAGGGTAAACGCGGGAAAGTCTGGCATAATGCAGAGAAGGATCTGGCAGTGAGTGTGTGTGGGACTGGGGTCTAAATAGTAGGTGCAGCAGAGTGAGCAGGTGAGAGTGATGAGCTGATGAGGTGGGCGTGACTAACAGGTGCGCTGAATGAGCTGATGAGGTGAGTGAGAGACAGACAGGAGAGAAGGGGCGGAGCTGTGACATGTAGGTTGGAATTCATCGCTTTGATTGTTTGTTTGTTTAAGGAACTTCATTCAGTGTCGTTGTTGGTGTGATGTACTAAATATGTCGGAAGTAGAAAAGTCGCAAAAAAGTATACAAAATACACTACAAACATTTTACTTTTCTTCCTGATTTTGACAATAAGATTTCGAACATTTGCCTTCATCCCTGTTGACATGATAACGATCACACAACTATGTCGTAAACTAACTCCCGGTAATTGTCGTAAACATGTTAACTGCCTTATCTAGAGGGAAAAACCGGAATACTGTGCAGTCAAATTCATGTTAAACTTCCAATCACAGTTTGTAATTTAGTGTTTTGTGCATGTAATGACACATGTCATCAGCGTAACAATATTTACTGTTGTAAACGTGGATGTGAGCAGTTGAGATGGTTGGAGATACTAAACACACTCTGTCTCACAGAGGAAAGCAATGAGAACTCGGTCAACTTCTCCTCCAATTCATTTGCACATCGACGATGCCACACCGGTCCATGTGCACGTGAAGAGCCAGAGGACGAGTCCTGCCAGGACGCCTCAGGTCACACTTCTACTCATGTTGTCTTTGGTTTTTACTGTTTTCATTTTTCTTTTTGATTGTAAATATGCACATTTTGAAGATATGTATCTTGTTGATCTTATTCTTTCTTGTTATTTCCTGATAACAAGTTATTATTATTATTATTAAATCATAACACTCAGTCCGGTTCATAGTACACACCTATCATACGCTGGAGTTGTGATGCAGCTAACAGATGACGTGACATGCTGCTACACACACTGTGTTTAAGGGGAAGAACAAGGTCGACAAAGGAAACCTCCATCCCACAGCCAAGGTCAAAACACGGTTGCCATGGATACCACCGGGGAAGGCCTCTGTACGGGACGCTTCATACAAGTGGGAGGTAACACCACTCAAAGGCAGTGTACACCTAAATCCCAAGCTCTCTTGTCATGTTGTGAAAGATTGATTTAGCTCATCCAGTTAAAGACACAGTGGTATTCAATGTGTCATCTGCTCCAAGGGGCCAACACACTGCCTTGAGATCACACAACCGCTCCCTGAACCAGGACCTGAACACTCCCAGTCTGTGCTGCGATTAGCTGACCTCACATCAGAAGAAGAAGAAGGGCTGCACCAACGAATCAGCCAGTATGAGAGGAAGATTGACAGCTTACTGACTGAAGTCAGCTCTCTGAAGAACGAGGTCAGTTTCTCCTCTGCATCAGCCTTCCCTTATCAAGTTTTATTTTACACCTTATTTATGCTTCATTCAGCTTCTTCTTGTTTAAACTCTTATATTCCCGACACCCGCGTCCTTGGCCGCCAGTACTGTCTTTCAGAGGCTGTAGCAGGCTGAGGTTTACAGCTAGAGTGCTGGCATGATGTGTGAGCTTGTGAGGAATAGAGCTGAGTAACGCTCCAAAGTTAGGCTACATTCAAGTGAGGGAAACACTGGCATGGCTATAATCACAGGTGTCCCTGGACCTGTCACCTTAAAGTATGTGAATGAAAAGGCTTCTATTGGTCCCACTAGTCTCCCCTTCACAGACATGCCCACATCATGGGGGGCAACTATGGATCAGTGGTAGAGCGGGTCGTCCTTTAATCAGAGAATCTGCGGTTCGGTCCCCGGCCCGGTAGTCTTTGATGGTGTGACTTGGGCAACATACTTAACAGGTTGTTCCTGCGGTGTATGAATGTTAGATAGTCCTGATGGGCAGGTGGCACCTTGCATGGTAGCCCCTGCCATCAGTGTGTGAATGGGTGAATGATGACATGTAGTGTTAAAGAGCTTTGAGTGGTCGTAGGACTAGAAAAGAGGAATACAAGTAGAGTTTATTTACCATTTGTCCTTAATGATAATCCCATGAAGTTTGCATTTTTTTGCATGCAGTATATTTTATAATTTTCTTAAAATGGTGTATTTTCATTTTTCTCAACCGTCTTGGAATTAAATAGATGACTGGATCACTGAATGTGTGATGATGTTAGTCCCCATAGTAGCCATTTCATTGTAGTGAGAACACTCTTTTAAACTTCATCACTGTATACAATGACCTGTTGTGACCTTTAGGATAATCACAGCGTCATCACAGCAGAGACCTGGGGCCAAAGAGGACGTCTGCTGTTTCCAGCTATATGGACGATAAGATATGAGATATAACTGAGCATTTGAATGGCATCATATACTTCCATCATAATGTTCTAAGCCCTTTTATACTCTAAACTTTCAACATTTGAATAGGCAACTAAACAGAACATGTTTATCTCAGATGTACTAGAACAACTTGACACACACACAGTGCTGAGCTGCTGTGACCTATCTCCCCCCTTGTAAAAAGACAAGAATGGATCAATGTTGGGGGGGTTAATGATAACCTTGGTCTTATCCTAATGTATCAGAGAGAAACAAGCTGAAGACTGGGGAATGTTGGGGCATCACACTGCTGATAGCAGTAGAGTAGGATTGCTAATCTATAGCTCTTGGCTACATGTAGACCTAAGTCCAGTGCCATCAAACCATAAACAAGTCCACATTTGCCATATGGAACAATTATATACCAATTCTAACGTAAGTTGGTTGCACACTGTTATACATTTGATTTAAGATTAATTAAATGTACCCGATTGGCAATTAGTTCTACAAAAAATAACCCATAACTACAAAGTGAGAACATGCTTTTAGAATTTTCTCCAAATGTTTTAAAAATCAAAAATGAAATCTCTCATTTACAACAATATTCAAAGCCTTTGCTATCTCACTCCAAACTGACTCATCCTTGAGATACTTCTATGACTTGTTTAGAGAGAGATTAGAGGTATAAGGGTTTTCAGTTATAATAAACCATATCCAGTGCATGTCAAAGAAGCCACTCATAACAACATCAAACTGTGTGGACACAAAGACAGATCTGCATGCAGGAAGCTTTCTTTTCACCTGGTCTGAAGTCTGTATGAGATGCACACGTTCTCACCGCACGTGCGGCTTTCATGGATACCAGTTCATGTGTGGAGCATGCATGGTGTTTGTGCGTATGCAACATTAATAAATCTGGTGCCTGGAGTTTACCAAATGACGAATAGAAGAAAAACGCAAGATATTCTGAAGAGGGTTTTAGACATTATGAGTTGATGTGTGTAGATTGAAAAAGTAAATATAATCAATTTTGAATTACATTTATATCATAATTAACATACAATAATGTATTTAAAAGTATTATTACACACCGTGATGGCATTTGATGGAGTCGTGCTACTGAGTCCACAGACACCCCGGTGACATTGTGTTTGTGTGTGTCCGTCCACGTGTGTTTGCACATCTGGACGGGTGCAGGTGGAACTGCGGAAGCAGGAGCAGCTGCTGGAGCGCCGGTCGGAGCAGCTGAGTGTCTCCCAGCGGGTGATCGCTGAGCGGGAGGAAGAGCTGGCTGAGGTGACCAATGAGCTGGAAGAGACAGAGCGGGAGAACACGCGCTTACGCCAATCCATGGAGAAGATGCTGGAGGAGAAGGACCACAACAGGCAAATATTACACTTTAATGGTGCTTCACATGAGAAAGTGTGGACAGGAAGTACAATCAATGAAAACCCACCTTCTTCAGTGTGGGGGTAAGTGCAAGTGAGTGTGAGGGGGCTATTATGGTGCTAAGGTGGGGTGTGTGTTTGTTTTCAGTCAACAGTCGGGGCCTGTATTAACCAGGTGTCTCAGAATGACCCCATACTAGCACCAAAGAGCGTCTTAGCTCAGATGAAGCTTCCTGCACTGATATTCAGCAGGAGTTGGACGTCACGATTGTTTTCAACACTCTCAGCCTCCAGCTAGACAATATGATGACAGTGGGGTTTGTTTGCACCCAATTTGACTACTTTGGATAGCTCTGCATTGTTTTTGATACTTAGGTGCTTGAACCACGACGCAATATTAAAAGTGAGTATACGTTCTATTAGGGATTGGTATACTCTGTTTAAAATGATTTGACTGACCTTAGTTTATCAGCAGGAAGAGTCTTTGCTGTGCTTCTTCTTTGAATGCATTCAACATGATCTGTAAGGGAAAAAGATTGGCCTAACACAGTAACCTGGAGCTGAAAGGAGCTTAGCTCCACCTCCTGGCCCTTAACCATAACTGTCTAAATAGAGGTTTGACAGGTTGTTCTTGTTACCATTTAGACACATTTATTTTATCTTGGTGACATTCAACAAAAGAACACTGTCATTGAATCACATTATGAGTTGTGTAACATGGTTAGTGTACATGTTTAATGACTGGCACACCACTAAAGCATGTCATCCGCACACCTAACTCATTTGCGTATGCTGAAAAAACGATTGGGCGATAGAATGCAACCCTGTAGGACTCCAGTGTTGATTACATCATTGTGAAACATCTTGTCCTTGCAGACAAGACGAGGACAGCATGCAGCAAGACAAAGATGCTCTGCACAGGAAGCTGGTGAAGGCTGAGGTGGATGGGACAGCAGCTGCCAAGCAAGTCTCAGCCCTGCGACAGTCTGTTTCCAAACTGTGTGGTGCTGCTGGCAGTGTGAGTGTTAACTCAATGTTTGCCACTAATATTGTGTCCTGTCCGGTCCTGTGAGGTCCGAAGCTGGGAACAGCTTTTACATTCAAGGCAATCCCTAAGTTTTCTGACTTCATGACTTTCTCTGGAACAAAGATCATCAATGCTGATATTAAATGATGCTTTTCAATGACTTTTCAGAATAAGTTCTTTGTCCCTGTCTCTCTTTCTGTTGGCTGCTGAAGAGGCTGTCTGGCTCTGACTCTTTAGTCTTGGCTCGTCAGAAGGAGCTGTTGCTACAGAAACTGGAGACATTTGAGGCGACAAACCGAACTCTGCGGCACCTCCTCAGAGAGCAGCACGGGTCCCAGGTACTGTGTGTAAAGCATCCTCAAACTACAGACTGAATCTTCAGCATCAATATACAGCAAATGTTTATTAAGCATGCACCTTGGTGGACTGTTTTTGAGCAGATGGAGTCAATCCGAGTGTCAGAGCAGAAGGATACATTACTCCAGAACCTGGCAGACACAGAGGCAGAGAATGCTGTGAGTGTGATAGAAGCAGCACTAAATCTAAATCTTTATCTTCTCTTTTATTTTTTTTCGTGTAAAACACAGTATTTTCCCCCCTGTGTATAAAATTTGCTCTATAAGTAAAGCTTGCCTCATTTTTCGTTTTACAGCATCTTGTGGTGAAACTTCAAGAGAAGGACAGAGAGGTTCATCAACTCTCCAAACGTATAGATACTGAGAAGGTACTGATAGCAAAGTTGTCAGTATTTGTGATACTTTTTTACTGTAAATACGTCTCTGTCAATCTGTGGAGCTGTCTCAATCAGGGATCCAAAACTGAACCATATCTTTACAGAGGAATTGAATCCTTCACTTACAGTGTGTAGGTCAATGCAGAATACATGTTTGTCCTAATGTACGTTCTACTGTATTCTGGGAATGCAGGACAATGCAAAGAGCACAGCTGATTTGTCCAAGAGTCTGGAGTCAACAAGAGCTCATTTACAAGGACAGCTGCGGAGCAAAGAGGCTGAGAACAACCGGCTTACTGTGCAAATAAAGGTTTGTCACGTCTGTCTGTCCTAGCATCATGTGTACTCATCTACTATTGTTGGTGTGTATGATAATTATGTAGTCGGTTAATGAAGTATTAGTCGGACTTCTGTTTCAATATGTGTGAACTATTAACCGATAATCTGCTATACAACAGTGAACCCAGCTGTAATCCTTGGTTCTGTCTCTTCCATTGGTTCAGAACCTGGAGCGAGCAGCCAACCAGCAGAAGGCGGAGATGGAGCGTCTGAAGGAGCAGCTGGTGAGGCTGAGGCAGCAGGCCGGTGCAGACCGAGAGGCTCTAAAACGAGCCACGCAAGCCCAGAAACAGCGCGCTGAGCGCAGCGAGGACACTGCAGGCCAGTTGAGCGTCCAGCTGCTGGACATGGTAGGGTCGTGTCACAGAGCAGCTGCAGCTATACATTGATTAGTCAGACACACACAAGGCACAGGCATCTTAGGTTCATAGAATGCATTGTAAAATCATCACCAGGTGCTTTTGTCAATTATTAGATTACTGGCCATATGTTAACGAAACACTTATTCCCTTATTCCTCTTGGCATTGGTTGTTTCTATCAGTTCACCTTTAAAAGAGCTTCAAGCCCATCACACACACACACACACACACACACACATGCCTCTTTAGTAACAGAATCAAGAAAAATGAATCACTGTTCAAGGCACTCTTTTATTTCTTTTTAACAGGAGAAGCAGGTTTCCGATGCGCTGTCAGCAGCTGACACCTGGCAAAGTCACCATGCCCAAGAGGTGAAGGACAAGAGCAAACTGGAGATTGAACTGTCACTGCTGAACAGGTAACTCCAGCTCTGTTATGGCTCCATCTGCAGACAAGAATAACGACGAGCAACGAGATGATTGGCTCATAGGGCCCCCAGTCAGCTGATTGAGTTGGAAGCAGGAAGGGTTAAAAGTGGAGATGTCACAGCTTCATATCGCGAACCAACAACCAACAACAACACAGAGTTTCTAGAATTAACATAAACAATTAACATAAAAGCACATAGAACTGAGTAACATCGGAACTTATCAATCGCATTAAAACGTTTGTATTGTAGCATATACATTGCATTCATCATCTATATACTTTCCTTGCTTTTATCAAGTATGACATCGTACGAAAGAGGAACCACTAGGCCTCACACAAGAACATTTTTGTATTCTTATTTGAGATTTGTTTTCGTGATGTTTGCTTGCACGAGTGTTCAAAGTCAGATTCACCAAAATCTCTTAATTGGATAAGTTTGTCTTGAAATTCCTTGTTGAGGAATGCAACTCATGGGGAGGTACGCGTCTGGGATGTTTGATCACTAGCAGAGATTAGTGCTTTAAGGGGACCTGAAGACACATTAACACAGCTGCCAATGACGGATCATTAGGGAACACCTGTACTGTGACAGAAAAAAGGATATAATGGTTTGGCATGAAGTTATATGATTAAAACATGTCTTTCTAAAACCAAGTGGTCCATGTCGGGAGGCAGTCTAGGGGACGTGACTGACACAAAGATATGCTGAGGTACAACAGAGGAGGATCTTCTTCACAATCCTACATTAAGAAAGTTAGATATTTATATATAGTTATCTATTTAGTATTTTAGTTACACATTTACATTATTAGACATTATCATTTTGAAGTCAAACTAGTGTTTTTACACTAGTTTGAGAAACTAGTTCGAGAAAATCCTAAATATTCACAGTTAGTGAATGAGACAAGTTCTCTTAAATCAGACATCTGTCATTGAAGAAGGCTTCTGTTTGTACCGGTGGTTCTTGTATGAGGCACATTGGGCGTTTTTATATTGATGCACCAAGTCATTGGGTTTGCAGGCATTATTAACCCTATAGTAATCCAATGAGTGATCCGAGTGATGGAAAGTGTTTCAAATAATGCATGAAGATCCCATTGTCATGACATCACTTTACCAGCTGCAACTAGTGAAAGAACTTTTTCAATGAAACCCTAAAAGCAGAATTCTCAAACTATGAAATAGTCTTAACAGTGTAAAGTTACTGTTGGTTCAGAACGCCGTCATTTTGGTCATATAAATGAAGATATGACAGGTGTTGTGTTATGTGATGCAGCCGTATAGCAGAAGTGACGGAGCAGCTGCAGACTACAGTGGATAAAGGCCGAGCGGAGAGAGAGGCCCTGCTGGATCACTTGCATGGACTGACCACAGAGAGCACTGCTGCCAAGCTGGAGAAGCACTCCCTCAAGGTGAAACAACAGGGACCACGTCTATAGAATGGTAACCTGACCATTGCCTGATCAAAATGTCTACATATCTGATGTGCTTTTATGTCTTGGATAATGTGCTTCCTGTCCCCATTATCTTTCCAATAGACTTCCATTGACTTCCGTTACAGTAGGAGGGTTAGGTGTAATGATATAACATGTGTTCCTGTCAGGCTACATCGTCTGCAGTGGAGGAGAAGCTGGCCTTGTCTCAGTCAGAGCTTCAGCAGGTCAAAGCCTCAATCCAGCAATATGAAAGCCTGCTGGACAGCTATAAGATCCAGGTATGTGAAGCATACGCTACGACTAGGAACGCAACACTGAGAGGTTTATATTGAACCTTTGTTCAACCAGATCAAATCCATTGAGATAACATCTGTTTTGCTGGTGATCTGCCTGGATGTTCGTAGTGTTCTGATAGTTGTAGTGTGTAACATTTGCAACATTAATAACATTGAATATATTAAAGGCTACATTCTGTTCAACACATCTATGCCTCTTCTAAATGGCTGCTCTACCTATTCAAGATAATATAAGTCCATGTGGAAATTTGCCCATCTAACGATTTAGAGGCCTATTGTGAATTTGGTTGCTCTGGTTCGTCATTTCTAAAAAGTGTGTCCCCACAAAACAGGTTTGTGAAACACTGGTCTAGCTGAGACAGGAATAGGCCTGTACATGACGTTACCGGGAGGATGGAGCCAAACATGACTTTAATGTAGATAAGAAACCAGTGAGAACTTGAGTTTCTTAGTGACACTTCCAATGTGATGCTTCAAATTTAGATTTTTGTCCAACCAAGTGCCCAGATATTTATATGTATCAGCAAACTTAATGCATCCACTTGCATTTAGAGGCAGTTTTAAAGTATGAGTATGAGATTGTGATAGCACAGCTATCCCATGGACACTGTTAATGTTCATCAAAAGTTAGAAGCCATTTATTTTTCTGTACAGGTTGGAAAAACACGGGCCGAAGCAGATGAGTATCGTGCTCGGCTGGCTCAGGCGGAGCAGGAGGCCCAGGCGGTGCGCAGGGAGCTGGAGCAGGAAGTAGAGGAGGTGCGCAGCGAGCTGCTGGGGCGGCTGGCAGCCTTAGAGCCTCTTCCTGAAGCCTTACAGCGTTCTGAACTCCAGCTGCAGGAGGCACAGGACAGGGAGCACAGCCAGGAGAGACGCAGCATGGAGCTCAGCACAACCCTGACTGATCTCCGAATGAAGGTCAACAGTCCCATGCATGCAAACTCAAATTGGCATCACAAAATAATGATTTAAGTTCCGAGTTTAAGTGCTAATTTGAAAATGATTCCAATATTACAACATTGATTTGGGGAAAATGGTAAGTCCAATCTAAACACTGGCCTCCGTGCTACATTTTGCATTGTAATGTTTAACACCAAATCACATTTGGATACAAATTTGCTGAATGCTCATAGTACAAAATATATATCTTCTGTGGTAGTAAGCGCTATACTTTCAGCACAAACTAATAGAAAAAATAACTTCAAACAATTTTATCCAAATCCTAATAATAAGAGAAGGAGTCATAGGATTTTCATTTCATTTTGAATGGAAGTTGAGTTGCAGAGCACTGAAAACAACATTGGTAGAAGGCCACTGTCACATTTAAGGTTGAGGTTAACTTTTGCCAATAACTTTCTTTCTGCTCCATTAAAATGTTTTTAAAGCACCTCATCAGTATTGCTAGAATTTTTAGTCAGACCACACATGCAATGAGTTTGAATAAAAGCTGTAAGTAGGAAACCAAATCCTTGGATATACAGTCCAAGTGTTCAGATGAAGGACTTGTGTTGTTAGGTGGAGACCCAGTGCAGTCAAGTAGAGCTTCTCAGAGAGAAGAACCAGGTGCTGCTGGAGGAGAATCGACAGCTTCAGCAGCGAGTGGAGACTTTGGAAAGGTCAGTCACCACTTCTGCTTCCCTCCGTCTGGCTCTGGTGCTTTGTTCAGACCAGAGGTTTTCAAAGTCTCACATTGTAGGACCCCCCCCCCTCAGACAACATTTAGACAACTGTGCCCCCCTTCTATTTGGGGGAGAATCATGATCTAAGTTCCCATAATTTGGGGGCTTTGGGGGATGTTAACAGGAAGAATAATGTTGCCATGGAGTCAGTGAGTTAGTTATTAGCAGTTCCTATTTGCAGTGTATGATGTGCAGACAGCTATGACTGGAAAAAAACAAAACTGTGATGTTTCTCATGCAGGTTCTGGAGTTATAATACACATTTTTCCTATGACATCTATTGACATTTATTCTCGATGGACATCAGATACAATGATATGGAAAGTGTAAGTCACACCTAATCTATAAACATGTGTATCATGTCTGTGTGTTCAGATTTAACTGAGTTATAAGGATTATCATTTTAGTTTCTTTGATGGGGTTAACCTGACCCGATCAAAAAGCCGTCATGGGAAAACTGTTTGGAAAAAGGCAGGCACTTTCAGAAAATAAGTGTCAGGTGATTGGATGAACCATCTGTCAATCAAACTCTTACCGAAGCCAGTCGGGAGAAGAGCTCTTCTCCACAGAGAAAAGCCTTCAATGTCGTTCTTTACTCCTCTTTCAATGACGAAATTCTCTCTAATTCTGATAGAACTGATGCTATTGCAGCATATACCTATCTTCTTTGGGAGCTGCCATTGTTGTTTAGAACCAGCAGTGGCCTCTCTGTGTGGTCATGCACTCACCTAAGCCACGCCCGTAGCTGCTGGTAGCTCCTTACAGGACGCTGATTGGTCCATGCTCTGGCTTACCGGACACAAACACATTACTTAAAGCTTGACGAGATGGATTTTCGTGTGATATGTGATCCAGCGATCCAGCTACCGTGCCAGATAACAAATTGGTGCCATGGGGGTTTTAAAGTACCCTAACTGCACTCAAACACTGCACACCAACTTGTAAGCAGTGTAAAATAATGAACCAATCTTAATGATACGAGTCAGTGTACTGGGTAACTGTTCATTCTAACTGCTCATTGTTGTTGTGGCTGACCTGTCTTGTGTCATCTTACAGAAAGCTGGGTGAGGCTGGCAATCAGAACACCGACCTTCTGGTGGTCGTCACCAAACGGGAAGACACCATCCACAGCAATCAGCTCCGCCTGGAAGAAAGAACAAGGGAATGTTCTCTGCTGAGCCGAAAGCTGGAGGAGGCTCTGGGGGATGCTCACCAACAGGTCTGAAACTGAACACTGCCATTTAAAGTGTATATTATAGAATGCAGTAGTAGATCATCATTAGCACTGCATCAGAAAGCGTAGCCTCCTCACTCTTTTCAGAGAGACCTCTGCATTGACAAGAAAGGGCTGCAGATATGCAGAGCTTCTTTGGCTAAAACATGCAGAGTTGTCCAGCAAAAAGTAGAACCTGAGCTCACCCTTCAGTGTTACACTCTGAGGCTTGGGTGTATTGGGCTGCGTGTAATTATAAGTGAGCTTGCATGTCTTGAAGTGCATGTTGTTAGGGACATAGAGTATACTGTAGGGATAAATCAGTTATGTACTATTTCACCCTCTGTTGCCCAGTAGTTAGGTCCAGTGTGTCATATTTATCTCCAGATGTCAGAGACCAGAGGACTTGCTGCCACCAAAGAACGCTCCACCCAGTACAAGATACTGGACCTAGAGGCTCAACTCAGCAGGACTACGTCAGAAATCAGTCAACTGCGACGCAGCAAAGAGGAGGTAAAGGCCTCCATTAATAGTCTACCCAAAGTGTGTATGTATCTGCTGTGTCAGTAGGTCTATAAAATGTGTATTTATGATGCTCAGGTGGAGCGGCGGTACCAGAGCCGACTACAGGATGTGAAGGATCGTCTGGAGCAGTCCGACAGCACCAACCGAAGTCTGCAGAACTACGTCCAGTTCCTCAAAGCCTCCTACGCCAATGTGTTTGGGGACTTGGCCCCCGACAGCTCACTGCGTGCCCCCTCACCCATCTGACAACCCGTCTGTCAGCTGTGTATTATAAGCACTCATTCCACAATAGTACGGTGGTCTGAGCCTGTTACTTTTCATTTTGCTAACAAGAGCTGGCGGCTGTAAAGATGTCACACTTGGTCAGTGTGGTTGCTTGTTTCATACCATTTTGAACCAGTTAGGTGAACAGTATTGTCTGCGAGTAGTAACCCTAACCCTCAAAAACACTGTGACAGACAGCAGTTCATGCTGCTTACACCCCTTTTCACCAGTCACATGTAAACTGTACTCATAGGGCCTTTACATTGTTATTAAGACAAGGCATTTGTTAAAGATCATGAAGGTTGATTGTCACCACCAACATCTTTCACTTTACTCATGCTTATTTTACCAGATGCTTTAATCCACTAAATGCATTTCTAACACCTTGTAATACTTTTAACAATCCTTTTAGAAAACTACAGAGGGCTTAACTTACCAGGTATAAAGCAAATTGTTCCATTGACATGTTGATTGGCTGGGTGATTTAGGGTGTACAATGCTAAATGTGCAAGCGTAGTGAACTGTGTGCCGTTTGTATTTCACTTCAAATTTTGATCCTTAAAAATGGACCTTGTGTCGGCTATGCCCATCTGGGTATTTGTGATGTATGAACTCATTTGGCTGCTTTACTTCCAGCCTGACTGGATACCTGTAGGGACGCTGTAACAAAACCTGATTTCTTTACTATGTGAAGGGAGACACAAGTTACACCTGATGTCTTTGTCCATATGTTTGGGATACTCAGGCCATGCTGTGAACAACAGAGCCAGAAATACAAGGCAGGCACAGGTGGTTTAACATTGTGTTTACCCTGATGACATGCTAGAGGTTTGATGGTTCACACAAAGTGCACCTGTAAGCTGCAGCCCTTCATCTAACCGGCACGCTACCATTACTGTACCACCCATTGTTATGTTTGAAACTGCAGTCAGGCACTAATCTGACCAACGTACAAATAGAGCCCTACAGTGTTTACTACACTGATGTGCAAAGAGGAACACACGCTGGTGAGGTTTAAATGGAAAGCAGTGTTTGGTCTTGAAGACATTTGGTAGAAATAGTTTTTCTTGTTTTTCCTATATCTTCTATGAGTTTATCGTTTGTTCTTTGATCTTCGAGACCAAACACCAACACCAAATATTGTCACCAATATTTTCAGTTGTTTCAAAAGCTACTGATTTTCACCAAGTAGTTTTGATGGCTCTTTGGAGCTTTTTCAGATGGAATGTTTTCTTCAGAAATGTATGATTGGATATCAAAGTCAGTTAGTATTTTACATGCCAAAAACAATAAGAATTGCTCGTCTTCATCAAGCCTTCACAGTCTCTTTTATTTCCATACTCAGCTAGTCATGAAGGTAATATGTCTATTTCCAGAGTTAACAGCCTATGTACTGTATTTGTACTGCTATTTATTCAAAGTATTGATTTGTGTGCTGGTTTACATGTAAACAATTCTGTAGCCAAGCCACCCATGACACATGACGTGGCACAATATGTGCTTTAATGTATCTGAGCTCTTTGATTGAATGGAGCTGAAGACATTGGTGCTATCGCTGTGTGTTGGCTGGTACGAGACAGTGTGTGTCAAAACAACTGTTGGGTTTACAGTTTCACATACTACATTATTGGAATACTTGTTTCCTGTCCATAGAGTGTATTCAATGACTCAATCATTTATATCCACTATGGGTAATAAAACAACAAAATGTTTTTCTACCGGATTCTAACGGTTTTCTCAACTCTTATTTTGTTTTTGTCATATAATGTTACAAAGAGGATAGAAATGGACATAACATAACATCTTTTGGCATTGGTCCATAGACATACAAAAAAGTGACAGAGAAGAAGCTGTCTATCAGTCAGCACAGCTGCTGTCATATTGTCCTGTAGCAGCTGTTCCATTATTTACTGTCCAATAGTAAGTATGAAGGATGTAAGAGGAAGTGTCCCTTTAACTGCTCAATTGACATTTTACTTAACATTATGGAGGGCAGTTCAAATGGAAATGAGGCAGGAAAATAATGAATGAAACAATATGTAACAGCTCATGAACAGATGATGTATTGTCTGATAAATCCTTGTGGTAGTCAGCTGATCTCACAGACAACAGTGATGGTTGTGGAAAGATTATGTCAGGGCTGAAATGCTGTTTAGTTGAACACAGACAGGTCAGTGTTAATAACTGATAGTCTTTGAAAGTCAGTTTATTGATGAAGATACAGTACTTTCTGTATTAACAGCATAGTCTGAGGCTGCAGGGATGGGAGCACAGCATCTCAGAATAAGATCAAAACAGCCAGCACTGAATTGATCAGCACTAATTATGTTATACGTGACTAACAAAGTGCATGAGCAGCAAGCATCGTGTATTTCTGTCCTGCCTTATCCACCGTTTGTCTTTCAAAGTGTATTCCTGTGCAGTCGGGAAGGAAGTCTGAAAAACTGCCTCAACATGTGAATATTTTGATAATGTGGTGGTCTAAAGATGCAAAGCCAGCCCACCAGCTTTCAGTACATGTATTTAATGATTGCTGATTTGTGCCACAGCCACGATTATGACAATCAGGGTGGAACAAACCACGGTAGCACAGTTTATATTGTGCATGTAATGCTTTAGTGTTTCGGGTCCGTCCGGTAGTTGCCGTTTTTTTCCGTACAGCTGCAGAAAATTACGTCACATTGTAAAAAAAAAAAGAAAAAAAGAAAACCAGCAACCCAGAGAGCAGCCTCGCTTCTTTCTGCGTCGACACGAACCACTTCTGAAGCTCTTCGGAAAACCCACCGAGGTATGAAACATGCTTACATTCTGACTGAATTTGCACAATACATTGCACAATGTAGTCCGTGCTTTCCTCGTTGCCCTGTTCTGTTCATTGAATGTGTGTTTCCTGTCTGCTACGGGTTCGCTAGCTCAGCGGCTAACGTTAGCTGCAAGCGGTCCTTTTGTTAAATGCTTTTCACAGTCGGACAGTTGAAATGAAGATGGACTGCTCGCTAGTGTGCCTCTGAAGCTGTCTGTGGGTTAGACGGTGTCTGATGTTAGCTCAATGATGACATTACCGTTAGCCGCCCTACCAGCTGGCATTAACATTCATCATCCTGCATTCAAACAAAATGGCTGATTAAACATTCATAAGTCGACATATTTAACGCCCGCTATCATAACTATTGTGTTTTCCGTCTTGAAAGTGTAGCATTATGATAATGCTGGTTTAACGTGTTCACCATAGCGAATATAACGTAACGTTAACCATGAGCTGCTAGCGGTAGCTTACTAGTTAACACCGCTAGTTAGTTTACAACGTACACTTTTAGAAACCAAATCTGATATCCCTAAATTCATTGAAATAGGTCTTCAATCACGGTGTGTACATCGCGCGTTTTGATTCAATGAATGAAATACCAGTGTATTAAAAATGCAAGGTTCTGTTGGTGGCTCCATTGTGGTCGGCCATGGCGGAGGGGAGCCGCCCAGAGCAGTTGATTACCTCTGGACACAAGGCTCCAGCTGTCGGGCCTCTTGTTACTCTGCTGTCATTCAAATGCGGACAGAGTCACTTTAATCATGTACACGCGTCCTCTGGTGGATCTCCCCAATGCATGCACAATCTGCGAGGCCGCTATGACTGATGTATTGTCAGTAGATAGCGTTACATGCTCTTAAGGAGTGGAGCCGGGCCGTGAGAAGACTGCCTGAGTGACGTCAGTATTCTATATAGTTTGCATCAATACGGTTGAAAGTGAATCAGAACAAACAGCGGGAAGTGCGCTATTTCACACTGTGCAGGACAGGGCCTTTGTCAGGGTGGTGCCAAGTTCTCCACATACCAACTGGCCTCCCCTTTGGAGAGGGCTTCAGATAGAAAGCTGCAGTCCCCATGGGGATGAAAGGAGGACCATCAGTGTTGTTGAGAATCAAGCCCCAGCTTATAATTCAGTGTGCTGTTTCATATCTATGGTTCCATGGATTCAACTGTGTTATAGTCCAGACATGTGTCATAATCCTTTAATTGTCATGTTGATTGGTCATAACATTCATTTTAGAACAGGTATATGAATAGTGTATATAGTCTAAAGTTTGTCTGCCCTGCGATGAACTGGCGACCTGTCCAGGGTGTACCCTGCCTTCGCCCAATGTCAGCTGGGATCGGCTCCAGCGCCCCGCGACCCTGAACAGGATAAGCGGTTTGGATAATGGATGGATGGATGTTTAATGGGCCTGGGCCATAGCAGATGCAGTTAAGCCATTTGATAGGCATAGAGAGTTGCTTTATGATATGAGTATAGATTTATTTATCCGTCCATCCAGTGACCTCCCTGATGAGTGTCATGGTTGCACTACTATGACTAACGTTTGTTCGGCCGTTACACTGACCTCATCTCTAGGTAGCCCCTGCCATCCAAATGTAAAATGGCAGCAACAGAGAATAGGAGAGTATTATTGATCCAGACAATAATGGATGAGCCTTTTCTAAGCTTGTCAAGGTATAAACAGGACCGTGCTCATGGCCATTAGGCTTCAAATTGTATGAGCAGAATCTAAGTACGCTCTGGATCCTGACCTCACGTTGATGTTCTACTAAAACATGGAGGCTAAGTGGGACAGCTCTTTGAGCTGTGCTGCCTAAAATACTACCCAGATATTCCCAGGGCAGATTCTATGTCCCTCTACGCTGCCTCATTTGAATTGGATTGTATTAGAATCATTACTTGATTACATGTCATATCTGAATACGGACAATATTGTTCTCCATGTTACAACTGACTTGGACATCATTAGAGCTTGTTTTCCTGTTCTTCAAAGGAACAAGTAGATTTTTTCCTTTTACGTGATTGTCTTTTTCCCCAATGAATATTGCTCATTCCATTGTTCATTTGCAGCATAACTGGACTTGCAAAGTGGACCTATCACAATGTTGAGAACAAAGCCTGTAATAATGTTGTTAGAAGAGCCCTCGGGGAGGGCGGGGCCAGTGGTTTCTGTAGGTCAGCTCTGTAATCCATCTCTATGAAGTCATGTTGATGACTTGCAGCATTTGAACACAGCTATACAGCCTAGATTTCTACAGTGAGTATAAACTTATATCTTTCTCTTCTCCAAACTCCCTCTCAACCTCTATGACGTCTTTCATTGCAGCTGCATTTGACCGTGACCCAAATAAGACCCCCCCCCCCCCCCCCCCCCGTCGTCTCTAGGGCGGTCAGTTCAGGCGGCTAACTCTTTCTGCTGCTGACAACTTAAGACAGTTTGAATGGAAGAGTACATCTCAAATGTACAGTGATTCTTGATGCATTGACTTCTGAAACATTATCATGATGAACTTCAAACATAATGCTTACTGTGAGAGCATCTTCCTGTTCTGACTACCTACTGCTGATGGCCTCTTATTGATTGTGAGATGAATGTTATGCCCCTACACAGATTGACATGTCGACCGTTACTAAACCCAAACTCAAGGTAACCTCTATGTTTGTCTCACTGTACTTCTGTGTGTTTGCGTGTGTCTCTTTGAGTTGGTAGAGGACGGGTGATTGGAGTGTAGGGCGGTGATGGTGTTGTTTTGCTGAGTAAAGCACTGGGAGAGAAGTGGAGGAGGAGCAGGGTCACTGAGCGCAGGGAGGCGCATGGGCTGGGCTACTTCTTGGCTTGCTCTTCTGTACAGCGTAGTCACTGCAGGTGCAATGCGTCTGACTGTGCTGCGGAGTGGATGAGCCTTTGTTTCTTCAATCACTAATGGACCTTTAAGGAGTGTGCTGCAGATTATGACTTCATCACAGATGTAGCCTTCTGATCAACCAAGACCCAAGAAAACCTCAGGATCCACACTGGAAATATCTGATGTGTGTATGATTTGGTTTTGCACTGTTTCTTATTTTTATCCTATCAAACTACCAACACAGGTCTTTCTGTATGAAAATGCCCTTTTCTATTTCATTTGACTGTCATGAGGATGTGGTAAGTGACTGATGATCTGAATTGTGCATGTGTTTGTCTGTGTTGGCCTTCTCTCCTCCTGAGCCAGCACCATCCGGACCTTTTAGTGAATAACTCCAGAAACAAATAGATTTTTACTGCATGTCTTTTATTGGTGTGATATTCTTTGCATGGAAATGAAACTTACCTCAAAGTAGAATACACTAAGCTATCACGCATTTTATAATCTTACGATGTTTGTTGCTTCAGAAGATGAGATTCCTGCTAGTTATCGGTCTAATAGGAAATATGAACAGCTTGTGTTTGCTAGGATTACTGATGTCATTAGTGGTTTTATAACCTTAATGTAGATTATATTTGTATAAACTCAACATCAAGTATGGGGTTAACACTAGCAGTTGGTAGTTAAAGGATACACATTTTGCTGACTAACTACAGTTGCTTCAAATTTCTGATTTATTTGGTTGTGTACTTGTACATCACATATAAGTTCCTAAAATTCTTTATATGTGACTACTTTCCCCTGTAAGTGTTTTTCTGTCTGGCCACGCTGTGAAGCAAAGGGAATGACAGTCAGCTGGAGGTTGTACAGGTTCAGGAGAATGCGTGTTTTGTCTCTCTGTCCCCCAGTAGGGAAATGGACTGGCCTGGTCTCATGAGACACTCCCATGTCCTGCAGAATGCTCCCAGTGTGGCGTCAGTAGGACCCCTATTCATAACACATAACCAGAGTAACGGCGTTGCTCAGTGAATGACTTCATCCACTGCTCTGTGCACCTCTGATGATGATTTAAGGAAGGTCACTGCAATGTATGAACCTACTGGAAACCTGCTGTATTCTCTGAGACGGGGTCTGATGTCAGGGTTAGCCTTGCTTCATGTAACAACGCCCAGCATACGTAATACATTCTGTACTCCGCAAACAAGCTCCATCTGTTTATGAAGTGGAATGACTGGAGTTAAGCTTTAGCATGGGTTCAGGGTTAACCTTCTGAACTCCTCTCTCCTCGGGGTGTTTTGAGTCAGAGTAGCAGGTTGTTCTACATATAGCATGTAGTCGTAATCATTTAGATTTTAGTTTTAACCAGGAGAGGTATATAGATCTTGTAAAAGGCTTTTTATGAATAATCTGGGTCATTGCTGTTGTATGTAGGCAGTGTAACAACAGGCAGCTGTTGTTGAGGCTGTGCGGTAGCTCAGCTAGCCGGCCGTCCTTTATGCTGCATTGCTGCTCTCAGGAGAACATTTGAGTTGAGCAATTTATTGATTTCTATTCCAGTTGCTCAGGTTTCTTGACTTTTTGTTTCAGCGTTTGTTGCCAAGTTAGCTGAGGGAGTACTAGTATCCATGCATATAGAAGACAGGATACCTTTTCTTTAATGCGCTGCTCCTAATGGACACTTTTCTGCATCATTTCCAACCAGAGAGAGGCGGTAATGGTGGCTGTTTCTCTACCCATGAAGTGGACTTTGAAATGGTGATGACTTTGAAAGTCACATGCTGCTGGCATAGTTCCAAGTTCCCACCCAGCATTACATTTGAGTTCTGCCTGTAAGAGGAGGTAGAAAAGGACTTAGGGTTGTATAACTCCAACCGTCAGTGGAATAGAAGCCAGTAGTACTGTCGGCTGATATCACTGTGTGTGGGTGTTACCCAGAGGAGCAGGGGGGTGAAGAGAGGGAAAGCTGTTATCTACTGATGTAAGATGGGAGGAAGTGCTATCAGCAGTTGCAGGGCTGTATTTGGTGGTGTCACAGATCTGTAAGGCCACGCTTGTACTCGGACTCCACAGCTGGCGTGTCGGCTACGAGCATGACTTAGCGCTCAACGTGTAGTTTGGTGCAGTATTCTCCAAAACACAAACAAAACAGACCAAAAACACAACTCCTCAATGCCATGGAGGAATTGTAATTATCTGCAAACTCGTATCTCATCTTCATGGACTATATTATTGCCTTTTATACAAGTTCTGTAAAGAAACCAGCCAAATATTTGGAATAACAAATGTATTCTAATGAAACGAAGGTTAAAAGTTTGAATATCCTGCATTTTAAAAAGAGTTGTCCGTTATTTGACTTCTTAATTTAGCTTTGTTTTTATCAGTATTTGTGGCAGTAACATCTGAAAAGGCCTGCTGGTTACAATATGTCGGAGGTGCACGACGTAGCGCCGCAACCGCTTGCAGAACCTTTTGTGCTTGATGCACAACACGTGCTGACGTCACTACACCAGGCATAAAGCCAGCTTCAGTAGCCCTGCTCTAATGCAAATGTATACAATTCATTCATGCATTAAAGTTAATTCCGATTACCATCGGACTTTATATTGAACCAAACACCTATTTGACCCTCTTACCCCTCAGTTAATAAGGTACCTCCTAAAAGACTGGTCCTCTTCACACTGAGTCACAAACGGTGTGATTGTAACTTCACATTACTTCATGTCATGTCACTTTGTTTGTGATGGTTCTGGTTTGAACAGGCCGTATAATGTGCCGTTACACATATTGAGACTGATGTAGTGTTGTGTCAGTACTTGTGAGGCCCAGTACTGTCCAAGTAAAGTATGTTTGCTCAGTGAAAGGTTTCACTGCACTCTGCCATCCAGTTCACAGTGTTCTTTGAAAGCTGTTAAACTGGGTTGCTACAAAATACACATCCTTGTGTCATCACAGTTAGATTATTGGGACTG
>NW_027466519.1:10022500-10115000 GCF_050575085.1 Anarhichas minor | reverse complement strand
CTGGTACAAACCTTTTATTGTCTCTCCTTTTCGATTCTCTTTCCAGGTCAACACACTGGGTGGTGATGTAGAGCGCCTACAGCAGACGCATCCACAAAATGCCTCACAAATCCATCTGAAGAAAGACGAACTTGTCACCAAGTGGGAACAGATTCGCACTCTGGCCGCTGAGCGCCACACCCGTCTGAACGACTCCTACCGGTAACGGAGCAGACATGCATTGGTTATAAACTGTCAATGTCGGGGTTTATATGGTCATGAAAAGTCATGGACTGAAAAATAAATAAACCCTTAAGGTTTTGGAAAAGTCATGGTAATTTGCTCTATGTGGTTCAGTTTAGATCGGCTGAGGAAAATCTATAATGTTTAAACAATACTTTGACGTTTGTGCAGATCAGTTCTGTCACTTTACATTGCATTGTTCTCTGTATGGAGTAATGTCAAACTCCAACCTTTTATTCTTACTCTTCATATTTACACAGAGGTTTCAGAGAATGTAGATATGTACAAATATGGCTGTTGTTAAAAAAGATAAAAATACTGAGAAAATAACACTGTGATTAGATTAATCTGTGTCACAGTCTTTATAATTTGAAGTCCAGTATTTTGTCTGATCCGGCATCCAACAGGTCTATTATCTTGTTACATTTGTTAGTTTGTTTTTTAAGAAGTTTGAATAAAGTATTCAAATATTGATTTATTGAATATATTTGATAGTCACTACCAAATAGCAAACTTTCTTATATTTATTTCAGGTAAATTCTCTGTTATAATAATCAGGAATTTAAAAAGTAATCTGCGCTATCTACTCGTTAGGTGCGGCTCTACACTGTCAAACATTTCTCTTGAGAACTCATCACTGCTGCCCTCTTGTGATCTGTTTTTAGGCTGCAGCGTTTCACGGCTGACTTCAGGGATCTGACCAGCTGGGTGACAGAGATGAAAGCCCTGATCAATGCTGACGAACTGGCCAATGACGTGGCTGGAGCCGAGGCTCTGCTGGACCGCCACCAGGAGCATAAGGTAAAGTCTCTCAGGTCAAAGGATCTTGGAATTCGACCACCATTTTAGCTTTGCCCTTTTAAAAGCTGAATATGGATTAAAATGTAACATTTCTTTCAAATGTAAAAAGCAGCAATGTATGGTTGTCTTTGGTGTGTCCCAGGGAGAGATTGATGCTCATGAAGACAGTTTTAGAGCCACTGATGAAGCTGGCCAGGCCCTGCTCAATACAGGACACTACGCTTCTGAAGAGGTCAAGGAAAAGGTAGGACTATGACATAATCCAGACTGTTATTATACCTCTCTATACCAGCACACCACCATGTATCATGTGTTACCAGTTGACATGTTTACAATGATGTGTTGTGTTGTGTGTAGCTGGGCATCCTCGCTGAGGAGAAGGAGTCTCTGCTGGAGCTGTGGGAGGTGCGGAGGCAGCAGTACGAGCAGTGCATGGACCTGCAGCTCTTCTACAGAGATACAGAGCAAGTTGACAACTGGATGAGCAAACAAGAGGTAACCCGGCACAACGACTGACACCAAAACTAGAGTTGGGTCGATTTGGGGTTTTGCTGGTGCTATCCGCTGTACGAGCTAACACCAGTTTGATTTGTATGCAGGCTGAACGGGCATATGTTGATCGGCCTACATCAGCAACCTGTGCCGATGGTGTCACCATGCTAAATCCAGCCTGTATTGCATCATAAGGCAATTTTACAACGTGATTAACGTAATATTGTGTTCTACATATTACGGATGTTATAGTGTTATATATATCGGACTAGCAAAACCACTACTGTCTGACAGGCCGCTGCAATTTTCTGCCGAGCCAAGGTTTGAGTAGAGCTGGGAGGGAGGAGGAGGGTCCTGGTGCACGTTCTGTTTGTTTATTAGAAAGTTCATGTATTTCTTTGGGTGACAAGACAAGATGAGTTGCACCAACCGATCCAAGTGAAGGGGGTTAGCCCCATTGTTAGCAACAACTTCAGACCGGGCTCTCTTAGGGTAGTCAAGTGCAACACCTGAAGTCAAATTCACAATACTGATTCAGTTTTGAGGCTAAATATCAAACTGGTTTGAACGTTTTTACACCGGCCCAACTCTAACCAAAACCTTTCTTAAGGATAGAGTTGCACTAGTTGAGTATTGTCTAGTAGTTGATGTGATAAAGCACTATTTAATGTTGTATCTGCATTATTTAGGCTTTCCTCCTGAATGAAGACCTTGGTGACTCCCTGGACAGTGTAGAGGCACTGCTGAAGAAACACGAGGACTTTGAGAAGTCCCTCAGTGCCCAGGAAGAGAAGATCACTGTAAGCTACTCCAGTTTGTCCACTTGTCCACACATTCTATTACTGAAATACTGTTGCTACTCCGTGGAACTTGTACAATCCTTGGCAGGTTTTACATGAAATAGGATATATTTTGAATTTCTTTGTCTTGTACGTCTCCAGGCCCTGGATGAGTTTGCTACCAAACTAATCCAAAACAACCACTATGCCAAAGAGGACGTGGCCACCCGCAGAGATGCTGTAAGTACCACTGTCGGCTCCCTCAACATTCCCTTGAATCAAATCACCTCAAATCAAAGCACTGAATGCTTAAGCAGCGGGCAGGATTTTGTCATCATCACTCAATGCAAACTCAAAAGCAACATGTCTTCTCTTCTTTTTCATGTTTATAGCTGCTTAGCCGGCGCAACGCCCTGCATGAGCGTGCTCAGTCTCGTCGTGCTGCCTTGGAGGACTCTTTCCACCTGCAGCAGTTCTTTA
Organism: Anarhichas minor; assembly: GCF_050575085.1. Taxonomy (NCBI): domain Eukaryota; kingdom Metazoa; phylum Chordata; class Actinopteri; order Perciformes; family Anarhichadidae; genus Anarhichas; species Anarhichas minor. The sequence goes on along the minus strand of NW_027466519.1, from coordinate 10,112,226 downwards.
GGGACTCTGATGAGCTCAAGAGCTGGATCAACGAGAAGATGAAGACGGCCACAGATGAGGCTTACAAGGTAGTTCATCAAAGAGTTGGAGATCTTGTTGTGCAGAGATGTGTCCTCTATTTTTAAATGTTTTTGCACATCCCCACGTTATCCTCACTGTTTCTGAAGTTTCCATTTTCCAACCGTCCTTCTGCTCTCTTGACAACAGGACCCCTCCAACCTGCAGGGCAAGGTGCAGAAGCACCAGGCGTTTGAAGCGGAGCTGTCAGCTAATCAGAGCCGCATTGATGCCCTGCAGATGTCTGGCCAGGAGCTGCTGGATGGAAAGCATTATGCCTCTACTGAGACGGCTGGCCGCATGGAGGAAGTCAGCTCCCAGTGGAAGAAACTGCTGGAGGCCACTGAGCTTAAAGGTACTACTGGCTGTAGGAAAGCTCTGAAACAGATCTGAAGTAAATGGAGGTGCTACAGTATATCGGTATATGAATAGATTTGATTTCATCCAAGTACAAATGTAATATTGTATAATATTAAGATCAAATATGGCAGTACTATTGTATGTCGGTGTGGGAAAGACATTACTTTAGTTATTCAGGGTTTCTCAGTGAGATGTCTTTTTCATGAGAGACCTGAGGACAAGAAACATTCATCGTCAAACAACAGATATGAAACCAGACATCTGCATCAATCAAGCAAGTACAATCAATAAATACAACTTCCAGAGTCCTACAAACATAAGAAAGTAATGAAATGATTTAGCTTAAGGGCAGTTTGCAGTTTCTTCCATTTGAAAGGTGCAGATATACTGAATGTTACCATTAGGTGTGGCACTGGACTCAGCAGCTACTCCCGAGTTGAGCATGAGACTGGGAGAGCCCTTGAATGATAGTGTAACAACTCCAGTCCATGTGGTGGTGGTAATGCACCTTTAAGCTGCTTCGCCAACCCACAATCTAACGAGAGCAAGGAATCTGTTTGTCTGCGTGTTCTTCCTTTCTACTTCACACTTGGTGGATGTCCTGCTCAGGACCCAAGGAAGCACAGTGTTGAATGTGAAGTTGTATATCTGAGCAGTTCTCCAGAAAGCTGTTGTCTGTTCTGAACGGGCATGTTTTCAATGGGTGCTGCACTAGTAAACTCTGATATAATGAGAAGAAGAAGCAGAGAGTAAAGTGGCACCAAAATCAGCAGGTCAACATAAGTGTTGCCTGTTTTTCGGCTTTAAATCCAAAATGTTGCCATGTTGGCGCAGTTTTAGTTTTCTTTAAAACTCTGCTGTGTCTCGTCATGCCAAAAACACATGAACTCTATAGTAACCTAACACATCTTCCTCCCACCTTTACTGAAATCTGATCTTCATGTTGCCAACATTGGCTCATGGCCTGTTAGACAGTAGCGGCACCGCTTTATGTTAACCACTCTGTCATATTACTTATTACTAATACAATACAAGTTAGATGTATTTCTGTGACCCCGTCAACATCACTGGTCTGTCTGCTGTATGACTCTGGTACAGAGCTTCCACTTATATTCATTTACATTACATTAGTCATTTAGCAGACGCTTTTATCCAAAGCGACTTACAATTCAGATTCTATCACAATTCTACACCGTAGGCACAACTACGGGAGACATTTTGGGGTTAAGTGTCTTGCTCAAGGCTCCATTTACTGAATGGAGCTTGAACGCACCATAATGTAAATGAATATTGGGCGAAAGTACACTAACGTTATGTGTTCAGATGTAATCTTGTAAAATGTAGTTTTGGTGATAAACTTGAATAAATCCAGATGTTTAAAGGAGATGTTTTCACAGCAACATCAAATAGATATTAGAGAGTAAATTCTGACCTGTTTAACTTCCTAACACGAGCTCTATGCAACCTATTAGACATAACTAAAGGATTTTTCGAATCAATAAAAATACAATCTCTTTCTAATTTCCTAATCTTTTTAATTGTGTATTTTTATGACTTAGTTTATGATAAGAAATATTTTAGTTCATTAACTATAGGCCTATTAGAATTATTCTGGTTAGTAACCATGAAACCGTGAAAATGTTTCTATCATGACATCTCTGCATGCAGCACCCCATCACTGATGGTATGACAGCTCTTTATGAGTTTTGATTGTGAATTTGATTTCTTCAGGCATCAAGCTGCGTGAGGCCAACCAGCAGCAGCAGTTCAACAGGAACGTAGAGGACATTGAGCTGTGGCTGTATGAGGTTGAGGGCCACCTGGCTTCAGACGACTATGGGAAAGACCTGACTAGTGTCCAGAACCTGCAGAAGAAACATGCACTGCTGGAGGCCGACGTGGCTGCTCACCAGGTACCTAATGTTAGGCTTACGTCATGAAGGCATACCTGATACTAACTGACACTAGTTGGTTCACAGTAATTAAATAGCTAATGTATAAATTGTTCTCTCCCAGGATCGCATCGATGGCATAACAATCCAGGCTCGCCAGTTCCAAGAGGCGGGACACTTTGATGCTGACAACATCCGCAAGAAGCAGGAGGCTTTAGTGGGGCGTTATGAAGCTCTGCGGGAGCCCATGGCTGCACGCAAACAGAAACTGTCCGACTCTCTGCGGCTCCAGCAGCTGTTCAGAGACGTGGAGGACGAGGAGACTTGGATCCGTGAGAAAGAGCCCATTGCTGCCTCTACTAACAGAGGTAAAACTTGTTAGCTATTTTTACTTGTATTATAAAATTGTCACTTTACAGAGATAAGCAGTGAACTTGGAGGATGCTTCAGTTTCAGTTGAAGCACCACCCTCAGGTATTTCAGATTAGTGAAGTTTTACAAAACGTCATTCTTGATGTTTTCCTCAGGCAAAGACCTGATTGGTGTCCAAAACCTGCTGAAGAAGCACCAGGCGCTGCAGGCTGAGATCACCGGTCATGAGCCTCGCATTAAGGCTGTTACCCAGAAAGGAGAAGCCATGGTGGAGGAAGGTATTCAATTAAAACACGCCTTGTTTGGTATCTCCTACCAGTTGATAGTGACCTTAAGCAAGTGAAGTATTGTCCCAACATTCAAAATGCTGATCATTCTTCTGGTGGGTTCCCAGGACACTTTGCTGGAGAGGATGTGAAAGTTAAGCTGGCTGAACTACATGGACGCTGGGACACGCTGAAGGCTAAGGCCTCCCAGAGGAGACAGGATTTGGAGGACTCTCTGCAAGCCCAGCAGTACTTTGCTGATGCCAACGAGGCCGAGTCTTGGATGAGGGAGAAGGAGCCTATCGTGGGGAGCCCAGACTACGGCAAAGACGAGGACTCTGCTGAGGTACACAAAATATCATTATGTCAATGTTGCATATGCATTTTCAGCTACTTGCTAATGAAGTATAAACTGTATCATTTGTTAATATTTTAGTGTTTCTATCTTAAGCTCTGTTTCTGTTCATGTTACATTCATTGCACAAGCCTCTACATGCATGCCTTTGACAGATGCAGTTGTGCTGAATAGTTTGTCTTCCTCAGGCTTTGCTGAAGAAGCATGAGGCCCTGATGTCTGACCTGAGTGCCTATGGCAGCAGCATCCATGCTCTGAAGGAACAGGCCCAGTCCTGCAGGGTAAAACTTCATCCCTCTTCACACTCTGCAACACTGCACATGTGCTCAGCTCAATTGCAGGGCTTTTTAATACAGCCTCTGATGGCTAGACTGTGGGATTTCTCAGCTAATCAAACTTTCTTCAGTTTAAGCAGAACAGAAATCAGTGACTCTAAATGTTTGTTTAACTGAGCAGCAACAAGTGGCACCGACTGATGATGAGACCGGGAAGGAGCTGGTCCTGGCCCTGTACGACTACCAGGAGAAGAGTCCCCGTGAGGTTACCATGAAGAAGGGGGACATCCTCACCCTGCTCAACAGCACCAACAAGGTACAGATCAAAACAGCTCAGTGCTCAATAGACTGTCAGTCTGACTCCCCATCAACTCAACTTCAAGATATTTTGCATGTTACATGACATTTAGGTACATTAATATGGGGATTAGGGATGCTAATTTCTAGTGATTTATTTAATAATTTGTCAGTCACTGTAATGATCAGAAATCAATTAATAATGAATTAGTCAACCTTTGGACAAAACGTTTGGTTCAAGAGATAAAAGATAATCATTTGGTCCAACAGTAGAATTATGTCCATCTGTCCACTCAGCAGACTGCATCATATCCTGGGTGTCTAGTTATGGCTGCATGGTCAAGGTCCTCTCATGGCCGTGGTGACTCACACTTTCTCGGAACACCTTTTATTGCCTGTTGTATACTGCCACTGACTGCCTGCTGACTCCTCACTTACTGCCATTAACCGGTTCCAGTATAATACCGTGACTTCCAGCCGCTTGCTTGCATCGCCGCTTGATTTTGAGTTTGAAGTGCGCTTTAGGACGCCTTACACAGACTGGGGGTGAGCGAGTTGTAGGTTGTATTCAATTAATCACACATTACATCAGTGATCTGCACTCTACTTAGTGCACTTTTCTAGTTCTTACTCCACTTCCCTGTTTTTCACCACTTAATCATTTCCCATTGGTTGGAGTAATCCAGTAAGAAGAGGACCTTGGCTCTCCCTAGTATCTCCTCCTTTGTGCTGGCGAAGCATGTTGATCATGCCAGTCCGTGATCCCCATCCCTCTGGTCTGGCCTTGGGCGGGTCAATGGCATTCTATGGGCTTGCTGTGCTCCCTGCTGGGATCACATGCTGTAAAAACTGAATCATATCTTTTTTGATCTAATTCATCAAAGGGAGCTCTTAGCTCTTGTATTTCTTCTTGGATAGCCTTGATTTTGTTGTTTGAATGTGTCAGCGGTGCTCTGCAGCGACCTTCAGCCTCGTCCATACGGGAGCTGAGTGTACCAGTCTTCCCTTCTATGTCTTCCACAGTAGCCTTATGTTCCCTCGTGGCATGTTTGATATCCTGCATTCTGTGTAGCTAGTGGATCTTCCGGTGGCCTGTTAACAAAGCTGTCCTTGTTTTTTCTAGCTTTCGCCAGCTGTATGGAAGATGAATGTTAAAGACTGCATTTTCCAAAGTTGTCAGTAAGGCATTAATGTTTGGTTTGTGAGGAGCTAAGAAGTTGTTCTAGTTGCTTACCACTATACCATAAACTAAAAGTATTTATCAGTGACTTTATTTTCAGTGCTAGGTTTCATGGAACAACTTTCTAAGCTGCCATCTCCATTAAGCGCCCACATGACCTCTCCTCTCTATTTGCAAAATGATGGTTTCCATCACTAACTATCTCATGAACATCACTTGCTGATATCAGTCCCTCTCCTCCCTGCTGCAGGATTGGTGGAAGGTGGAGGTGAACGATCGCCAGGGCTTTGTTCCTGCTGCTTATGTGAAGAAGCTGGACCCTACCCAGTCCTCGTCCAGGGAAAACCTGCTGGACGAACACGGCAGCATTGCACTGCGCCAAGACCAGATTGATAATCAGTAAGAAACCCACACCATAAAGAAGATGTGCAACCAAAATGTAGTTTACTAACAGAAGTCTCCTTTCCGACTGGATTTGTTAACAGTTCCTCTTAAGTGTCTTTTCTCTGCTCTTTAACTGTTCTTTACTTTCATCAAACCATCTTTTCTGCTCAGTTTCTAACAGTAATGACCTTGTCCCTGGCTTCTTTCTCTTGTCTCCTCTGCTGTGTTTAACCACTTAATCCTGTCTCGCTGTGCGTTGCCTTGCCTCTGAGCAGGCTTGTCACCAAGGAGGCCTGCAGCGTGTCTGTGCGCATGAAGCAGGTGGAAGAGCTGTGAGTAGGATCCAGCGTCCCTCATGCGTGTTCTTGTGATCGTGATGCCACTAAATATCATCGCAGTTTTACATCCCTCCCAACCCCAGAACCCCTCATGTTGTGTGACGGTGCTCCTCTTCTATTCAGTACAGGGATAGAAGGTCCCTTCACATCCCTCTCATCCCAGGCTTGACTTTGGATGTTCATTTCTGATTTTTCTTGTCATATCATAAGCCGTTCTGTTCTGCACATATTGGGCTTCATTCATTATTGCACAGGTTACCTCATTGTCCAAGGCTCAAGGTGCTAGTCAGAGAAATCCTGCTGATCCTAGTGGCTCCAAGAGTCTTGATTGAAATCTGCGAGCTGGTCCAACTTTTAATTTGAATTTACTTAAAATTATTTTAAGAGTGGATTACAAAAGCTATTACAAAACTATTGTAGGAAATAAATGATCGATTGATAAATGAATAAAAACAAACAATGAAATGAAAAGCTCATTATGAACTTACTTCCTGCAGACTCTGTTGGGTAGAACATTCTTCTAACTGGTGATGATGAAATGATCTTCCGCTGAGTGCTCAGCTCTCTGTTCAGTCTGTTTGACTTTGCTCTGAAGCTTTTCTTCTTCCCTAACATTGCAATGTGGTGTTTTGATTCATTATTGCGGCGCAAACGTACAATGTGATCAATCAATCAGTCAGTTACTAAAACAGTTAAACTCTCTCCTCACTCATTCAAATGTGTGTGACGTAGCAGCACAGGTGGTTTCCCATCGTGCTCTTATCTGTCACATCGCTGGTCGTGCGAGTCTCTCAGTTAAATGACAAGAGTTTAGGACTGCAACCAAAGAGTTTTCATTGTTAGTAGATTATTCTCAGTGTTCTTTGGATAACTCATTTTATGTATAACATGTCAGAGTCCACGATATTTTCTAATTGCTCGTTCTGTTAGAGGAACAGACAAAAAATAGAGAAATTGAGCTCACTATGGAAATGATGGAACCAGCAACTGTTATCCATCTTTGCTTAATAAATGACTTGAACAACTTATAAATGATCAAAATACTTTTCTGTCAATGACTGATCGACATCAAATGTACTGATTGTTTCAGCGCTACAGACGAGATTTTATCATCTCGATTTTGAGAACTAGCAAAAAATACAGATTCCTCAAAAGAGCAGATTCTCTTATTTATTCTCTTAATTATTTAAATGAGCTACGCTATAAGAGGGGTGATAAGCTTTTGAAGGCAATTTCAATGACTTGATTGAATTGTGTGGGTGCACCTTTTTCAAGGTATGGTACTCTGTTGGAGCTGGGAGAGAAACGCAAGGACATGCTGGAGAAGAGCTGCAAGAAGTTCATGTTGTTCCGTGAGGCCAACGAGCTCCAGCAGTGGATCAATGAGAAGGAGAGTGCCCTCACTAATGAAGAGATGGGCTCTGACCTGGAACAGGTCGAGGTCCTGCAGAAGAAGTTTGACGACTTCCAGAAGGTAACGTCAGCTCTCTGTAGACTCTCATGGAAACATCTGTACTAGTTGTTGCACTACTTGGCTCCCAGTAACACACATTTATAACTTGATTCTGATGTCATTTATATGATGACATCATGTTAGGTCTGTTATTGATTAGTAAGCAACTAGTATAACCTGATCTTGAGTCAACTCATGGTAATATTTCTGCTTGACTACACTCATGGCTACTGTGTGTTTGTACATGTCACGTCTCGTGGAAAGTGTACAATGATGTTCTTTTGTTTGGTCCAGGACCTAAAGGCCAATGAGTCTCGTCTGAGGGACATCAACAAAGTGGCGTCTGAGCTGGAGTCTGAGGGCCTCATGGCTGAGGAGGCCCCCATGGTTCAGGCTCAGGTAAGTTCTTCTTCCCTAAGTTCACTTTATGAGCCATCTTCCATGTTTTATCTGTCATGTTTAATGATTTGTTTTCTGTCAGCAGCAGCAAGAGCTGCTTGGTGCTGCTCCTGGCAAGGTTTGACCCTTTCTGCACTTTACATCCATTTTTCTTGATATTTAACAAACATTTCAAATATCACAGCAATAAAATAAGACTCTGGTATGACGCATACATTTCATTAAACAGGATGAAGCCGATTCCAAGACTGCATCTCCATGGAAGGTAAGCGTCATCTAACGGGTTAAATCTGTCTACAGAACATACATTCAAACATTCAGCTGTATTTTTAGACAAAATGCATCAACTGCAAAGATGTGACAGCCTGTCAGTCTTGATCTGATACTGTAACTGTGCATGGCTGTTCAGCACTGGGTTGATGTTTGATGCTGGTGTGACGCTGCTGGAATCTACTGCAGTCATACCCGAAGACATCTTACTGACATGGGTCTTGACATGGGCATGTCCTCATTAGATATGATAAGACAGTGATGAGAAAACCCGGGAGCCTTCTCTTTAATCCCTTTTACTTTATTCGTCTCAATCATTTACAAGTATTTAGTTTGATTCATCATAATTCAGTGTTTGGGGCTGCTCTGCTGCAGCCATGGTTGCAGTGCTTACTCTGTCCTGATTGGTGTGTTGTCTTGGTTTGTCTTGGGAGAAGACTAAGACAAATCATGGGAGTTTCCTGAACACTCTTGACTGGTGTGTTTTTCTGTTTTTGTCCTCCTCCTTTCTGCTATGTTTTGTTCACCGTTGACTATAGAATATACGCTTGGCTGTTCAAACAACGGCTAACTTTAATACTATCAAGGTAAGATTAACTTGCCCACCCGGACCTCATCTACAATGTGTCCTCCCCTAGCTCTCCTGTCCTGCATTGTGATCAGAAAACTAACCCCATCAGCATGGTTTCCTTGTTGGTGTTCTGTCTCTTCCTGTTCTCTAAAACCGGACTGCTAGTTCTGTTTGGTTTCATCCTGTTTCCCATGACATTTGTTCATCCTGTTATCCAGCATCCCATGTCTTTAGGGTCTCTTTTGGTATTTTGTTCTTTCGGTCCGCGTGTAATGCAATGTTCTTAACATGCATCCAGTCCTGTGCACTTCACACCCATCCTCCACGTGCCTGTGCTTGTCCATCGCTGTATGTGAGCAGCAAACACACTCTGTACATTAGCACACTTCTAGCACATATTGTATTTGCATGGTTATGTGAGTTAATGTTTAATTTAGCGTTCCTCACCTCGTGGTCTCCAAGTTTATCCGATGATGCAGCTAAATGCTAATGAGCTAATGATTCGATGTGTGTCTCTCTGTCATTGAGGGGGTGTTTAGTTCTCATACTTTAAATCAGTGCAATTTTAACACTAAAACTAAAAGGAACAGGCGGCACAAGGGCTGAGCAAACTGAAGAGTGTAGCGTGCTGTTTTACCTGAGTCATTTTATGTGTAGGAGCTGAATAATCGCTGGAGGTCCCTGCAGCAGCTGGCTGAGGACAGGAGCAACATGCTGGGCAGTGCCCACGAGGTGCAGCGATTCCACAGGTACAAAGCAGAGACCGTATGGGAACATGTGGTGTCTGTGACATCACCCACAGGCTGTGATAGTTATTGAGAATCTAATTTATTCTGGAGATTTGAGAGCAGTATTGCAAGTTGAGAAGAGAGAAGTCAGAAAACTGACTCGGTAGTGTCAGTTACATAACATCTATGTAAAGTAACATTAGCCACCATAGATACTGATCACACCAGATCACACCAGATCACACCAGATCACACCAGGCAGCAAAACAAAACTGAGTGTTTTATCGCTTATGAATGGAACTTTTCATTTGTAAGCGGAAGAAAGTATTGTCTTCCTTTAGAGAAGTTACTTTACCAACGTTTAGAAGTTAACTGACTTTTCCTCAAATCAAGCAACTGTGTTGCCAGCATTGTGTTGGTAGCTGCTTACAGGAATGAAGAAATGTACTTTATATTTAGACACTTGTAAAACCTTTCCCTGGTCAGATACTAACATGAGTACTAACGGCCTCATTCAGCACATATTTACTCTCAATAAAAACCTTTATTCTGATGTGTAGTTATAGAAACTTTAGTTTCATATAATAAAGTGTTTCCAGTAAATACATTGAAACAATGAGAAGGTGGAAACCTTCTTACTCACACACACACAGCAACACCTGATGTTTGAGCACACACATTCCCACATTCACAGCATTTGACCATTTGTTTGTTTGTGCCTCCTAAGGGATGCTGATGAAACTAAAGAGTGGATTGAGGAGAAGAACCAGGCCCTCAACACTGACAACTACGGTCATGACTTGGCCAGTGTCCAGGCTCTGCAGCGTAAACATGAAGGCTTTGAGAGAGACCTGGCAGCTCTGGGGGATAAGGTCAGATTGTCTTTTAGTAATTTCTATGAGATTGTAGCTAAAATTGTATCGCTTCCCTTGAGTCTTTAACTAATTTTTCCCTCCTCCCCTGCCTAGGTGAACTCTCTTGGGGAGACAGCGGAGCGTCTGATCCAGTCCCACCCAGAGGCAGTGGATGATATCCAGGAGAAATGCACTGAGCTGAACACTGCCTGGAGCAGCCTGGTGGGACGAGCTGATCAGCGCAAAGACAAGCTTGGCAACTCCCACGACCTGCAGCGCTTCCTCTCTGACTTCAGGTGAGGAGAGAACAGCTAGTGGATGCCACTGGGTCACATTTGTTTTTGGGGAGAAGAACTGAATAAGAAATATGTGGTTTATTTTTGTAAGAGATGCTGTCAATGTGTCTGGTATTTTTTGGTTACAACATTTCATCTGTGCACAGAGATCTGATGTCCTGGATCAATGGCATACGAGGGCTGGTGTCCTCGGAGGAGCTGGCCAAAGACGTGACCGGAGCCGAGGCCCTCCTGGAAAGACACCAGGTATTGAACTCCTCCCTTCAGTTAAAGTACACAACTGCAGATGTCACTGCAGGTTTTTGGCCATCCAACACTGTCTTTTTCTGTCGTCCAGGAACACCGCACAGAGATTGATGCTCGCGCCGGTACCTTCCAGGCCTTTGAACAGTTTGGTCAGCAGCTGCTGGTGCGAGGCCACTATGCTAGTCCTGAGATCCAGCAGAAACTGGAGGCTCTAGACCGTGAGCGCGCCGACCTCGAAAAGGCCTGGGTGCAGCGTCGCATGATGTTGGACCAGTGCCTCGAGCTCCAGGTGGCCATTTAGCAACCTTAATTAATAATGTCGTCAGCTGTCTTTGTCCCTCCGCTGACTGACGTCCTTGTCCCTCTGCAGCTCTTCAACAGGGACTGTGAGCAGGCTGAGAACTGGATGGCAGCTCGTGAAGCCTTCCTTGCTAGTGATGACAAGGGTGACTCCCTGGACAGTGTGGAGGCCCTCATCAAGAAACATGAAGACTTTGACAAGGCCATTAACGTGCAGGTCAGTAAGATGTTCTGCTCCTCAGGGAAGGCTTGATAGATTGATGGGTAGTGGTGTTCTATAAATGATTAAATGTCACCCGGCTGCAGGAGGAGAAGATTGCTGCTCTGCAGTCCTTTGCTGACCAGCTGATTGGAGCTGATCATTACTCCAAACCTGAGATCTTCAACCGCCGCAATGAAGTCCTCGACAGGTAGGAAACATCTGGAGACTGTTTCAGTTCTGTTACACTCAACTTTCAGCCTGTTTGTCTTCAACATCGTCCTCTCAGTTCCAAACAGGATTGAGTATCATTTTCAGTTCAGTTGTACCTTAATGTATTGAAAGCTGAGCCACTCTCTTTCACATGCTGCTTACTAAGAGTGATGCTGATCTCACACACATCTTTCTCAGATAGCAGTGATGCAGAATCATCCGCATACAACAAAAGTTTGCTTTTCAAAGCAGCTGGCATATCATTTATAGAAGTACTGTATAAGGAAAGGACATGTAATATCCCTTGGTTCTGACACTCACACATATGACACACGTCTTCCTGTCCAATAACATTTCACAGCAATATAACCAAAGCCACCTTGAGAACACTAGAGAGGGGTCCACTGTGTCTGAAGCTTTCTGCAAGGTAAAGCTAGGGTTGGTAATCTAGAGAAACTAGCAAGAGTAAGATAGATTTAGATAATGATCCAAACTAAAAACTCAGCCCAGTGTTGCCAACTCTGTCCCGAAGAAAGTAGCGAGCAGCACCAGATCCAAAGGTCACTAAATCGAGTGAGAAAGTCTCAAAGGGGTCAACACTGCCAGCCTGTCTCTCCTAACACACTCCCCCACATGATCATGGTAAACATAAAGGAACAACATGGCTATGAATGTGATGAGAGGACGGCCTTATTACAGTCCTGTGACAGCCAGAGATGTATTGGATTTATTTTCTTTCTTTTTTTTTTGTCAGAGCATTTGATCCATTGATTTCTGTCAGCGTGTAATAACAATTTCAACAGAAACATCAAAAGTGTTTTTGAATAAGATGAACAACCTTTTAATAAGTAAACTATAACGACATCCTTTTATCTTGAGAGCTGAAAATAGAAAGGATGGATCATTGTCAGTTGAATAAGCCAGACTGACCAAATGTGTTGTACGAGTTTCAGACTACATATTCACCAGATTAAACTCCACCTGTTCAGAACCTTAGACATAGATGTTACAATGGCTACCAGCCTGTAACTTCCTACATTTGATTCTCTAGAAGTTGTTAGATTGCACAAGCTTAGTTTTAAACTCCATATTTTGATGTTTGAAAGGTGGCGCCGGCTGAAGGCTCAGATGATCGAGAAGCGTTCCAAGCTGGGTGAATCCCAGACCCTGCAGCAGTTCAGCAGGGATGTGGACGAGATCGAGGCCTGGATCAGCGAGAAGCTGCAGACTGCAACTGATGAGTCCTACAAGGACCCCACCAACATCCAGGTACACGCTGGGCTTCTACTGACACAGAACAACTGACAGAGGTTTACAGCAGCACAGCTAGTCTGAAAGGAGTACATGGAATAACTGTAAATGCCACACATTTCAATTTTATGTCAAATAAAATGAGGAGTCAATCTTTTTCACATATGGTAATTGATTGTAGGCCAGGTAATTGAGCCATGTGTCCTCAGCTAACTTCTTTAACCGTGTCAACCCCTCCCTGTGTCCTGTCTGAAGTGAGACTGAATTTTTCTCCCACTGTCTTATTTCTTTTATAGCTGTCCAAGCTGCTGGTAAGTTTGAGTAGTGTGTCAGCTGACTAACAACCCAGCAGGTTGTCTTCCATGTGTCCATGTCTTTGCTGTGTGTGTTTCGACATGATGTAGAACAAGCACTCCGTCCATCTTCAGTTTGTCCATCATCAGCACTGTTGAGTGCCAGCTTCTTTTCCACCTGTTTTTTTTACATTTGAAAATAAATGGCTTAATTCCGTCTTAATTTTTGCATTTTATTTCTAGGTTTGTTTTGTCATCACAGGCTACTAGTTGTTGGGTGTGGCTTCCATCTTTATGTTCAGTTCTTGAGGGGGTTATCTTTAAATTTGCTTCTCATGTTTGACTTTGTAGTCAAACTAATCTAATTGGACTTTGAAATTAAATGGAGAATAATTCCTGAGGAATATGACGGCAGGCGTAGAGTTTGACACTAGTGTCAAGAGGACAAATTCTACATAGTTGTCTCTGTGCCTAACTGGCTGTTTTTGATGTTTAAAGACAGTATTTACTAAGACCAGCTGAGAAGGTCATGGACATGAAGCAACTTTGAAGAGACTCTTCCTTCAGTAGGTTCTGTTCAAAGTGACAGACTTCCTCTCCGCTGTCATCTTGTGTTCTTCACTTGTTTGCCAGTGTGTGTCTGTCGATGTCTGACACATTGTCTGTCATCAACGTTGTCCTGTGTTGAAGTCATTTTTTGTATTTGTTACGCTCTAGTTTTAGAAGCATTGTGGAGCTGAGGTTAATGTCGGCCTCACAATGCTGCAGGTAAAGGTTTAGTCAAACTGACCTTTATTTCAGCTCTTGTGCAGATTGTAAGTATGAAGGCAATGCTAAGTGTGTATCTCAATTTAAGGAGAGTTGTGAATATTTACACTATAAATCCACCGTGTGATTCTCATGCTGTGTCCATTGCCTCCATGTGTGCTGTCAGAGTAAGCATCAGAAACATCAGGCGTTTGAGGCCGAGCTGCATGCCAACGCAGACCGAATTCGAGGGGTCATTGACACCGGCAACACCCTGATCCAGAGAGGAGCCTGTGCTGGCAGCGAGGATGCAGTCAAGGTATATTCATTACATATTGCTGTACAGCATTACAGTATACAGATGAAATATTGGGCATTCAGCAGACCCTCCTATCAAGCAGAATGAGATTTACAGGTATTAACAATAAGAAGGGCAAAGAGTAAGAGCTGACAGGATAACAACCCTGTGACCAATCATGTAAGACCTGGAGAAAGAGTGTAATACCCAGCCACCTGCTCTAAAGAAATATAGGACTGCATTTCACCTCTACTACTGGCTCCATACAATCTCAACTTACAGCCATTGGTTATTTTAAAAAAGCCAACTACTAACTAACAGCTGGGCAAGAATACGTAAGAGTCAACCAAACTGCTGAAACTGTGACAGCCGCTCCAAATTCTACTGCTATCTTCTGATCGTCACGTGTTGCCCTGTAGTTTGTGTTTATCTGTGTGTTCACTGACACTAACGGGGAGCTGTATGGTCTGTGTACCTTCTGATTTATTAGAGTAAATCCAAAGTGACAGAAGAACACAACTTGTATTATTGTTTTGATCTCCTTGCCACCAAGAGACGTGCAGACCTTCAGAGCTATATCAACTCAAATTCAGCCACACAAACCCCAGTGCTGGGGTCTACCGCCCGAACCCCCGCTGGATCAGCAAACTCTCTGTTGCTGCCGTTCCACAGGTTAGACGAGCCCTGGGGTTTGTGCTGGCTGAATTTGAGTTGCTACAGCCACTAACTGATGGTCTGTCTCCTTCCCGCCCTCTTCCCTGCAAAGCAGTCCACTGGTGGCTCGTCGGGGTGGGGAAGAAAATGTGCCCATGTATCGCGTCTTTGGGGGGTTTTGCAATTCTTTTATTTATTTTTTTCATCCCTGAATCATTAAAGTATTTTAGCATTAAAAGAACACAGAAAGAACATCTTTAGGATTTATTTGATAACCCAACGGGTCTAACTGAGGATAAAGTACAATGCATACTGATGTCAGCACCCAAGTATTGCGATGGTGTTAACTAGGCAGCATATTGTCCCAGTCCTAGTGGCAGAGAGCACCAAACCAAAATACAAGTCGTTTTCTTGTCCAATAAACAAACTATCAAATACAGTGACTCACTATCGCCCCTCCAGGTTACAGGTGGTCTTACAGGACGGTTGGCATGCTCCTTTCACAATACATAGACGTCTGACATAACGTTAACACAGTACGCTCTTTAACGTTCCATTGTTAATGTTAGTTCTTCTTTTAAATGTTTTTAACAAAAATTCTGGCCACATCTTATACACTGCACCTTTTTGAGCTGGAGGTGGAGAGATGTGCTTAAATGATGGTGATGTATACATTTGAAATGTTTCTGGCAACTTCTTGTTGATGGATCTTATTGTACCTTGCCAGTTTGGATACAATCTTACAAGATAGGACTTAACAATTAGTCATTTGTATATCGAAATTGCAATTTAAACGAGTTTCATATCATACGAGCCGTGATTTAAATTTTGACTCTCATAATTTAGAATGTAGCAAGTGACCGATTGTGACTGTTCATGTCACTGGCTATGCTGGTAAAAGTACTCGGCTGTAGCTGATTAACGTTATTGGTCACAAAAATCCCAATTCGATATTTTCATCAAATCATTCAACACTATTACGAGACATGTCTTGTGTTGAAAATAAATAGAAAGCTTTCCACAAGATATGTGTGAGAACATTGTCTTAAGTGCAGTAGTGAAGTGAAACTCACTCTAAACATCACGTGTCTATTCCTCAGGCGCGCCTCAGCGCTCTGGATGAACAGTGGCAGTTCCTCGTCAACAAATCTGCAGAGAAGAGCCAGAAACTCAAAGAAGCCAACAAGCAGCAGAACTTCAACACCGGCATCAAAGACTTTGACTTCTGGCTCTCTGAGGTGAGAGTCTGCATGCCAGATACATGAATAACAACATTGACGCACCGATGCACAGAGGATTATCTCAAAGTCTGGTGCACGTTTCCTTTGTCCCAGGTGGAAGCTCTTCTTGCCTCTGAGGATTATGGCAAAGATCTGGCCTCAGTGAACAACCTGCTGAAGAAGCACCAGCTGCTGGAGGCTGATATCTCAGCCCATGAGGTTTGTAGCTCATTATAACAAATGGCTCTGCATGTGGGTCCGCTGTACCTCAGGGAACACAAAAGACGTTATTTCAAAACAATTGTCAATTTTAGACTCATCACAAATTACAAAAATTTGGAAAATCCATTCATGGACCCAGAATTAGAATGAGTGCCTCCTTCCTCCTCCCTGCAGGATCGCCTGAAGGATCTGAACGGCCAGGCTGACAGCCTGATGGGCAGCAACGCCTTCGACACCTCACAGGTGAAAGACAAGCGCGATGCTGTCAACGGCCGCTTCACTAAGATCAAGAGCATGGCTGCCGGTCGCCGCTCCAAGCTCAATGAGTCCCACCGCCTGCATCAGTTCTTCAGGGACCTGGATGATGAAGAGTCTTGGATCAAGTAAGAGAGTCCCGCCTGGAATCATGTTCTCTGCAAAGGAATCAGAAGGGAGATGGGAGGCTTGCAGAAAACAAAACATAATCTTGTCAAAGCGCCATCTAGTGGGCCACGGAGTACTGGCAAATGCTAAGATTAATTTTAAACTTCATTTTTTTATTAATATACAAAGCCAGTTATTCGTCACATCTCAATGTGTTGATGTAAAAAAGACAACCCTGTGCCAGTAAAAGCTGTGAGGAAGTATGACCCTGAATATCCTACAGTGATGGGTGAGGGTTATTATTAATAGTCCACCTTTTCTCTCTCGCACACACACAAACACAGCGAGTGTCGCAACACTCAGTACATCAACTCCGTGATTGTAAAAGTCCTCAAGTCAAAATGCATTGAAAAAAGATGGATGGAATCATTTCCACATGTTTTTATTTAACGTAATATTCTGGGCATTTATAATTAATTTCCACTGCGTTTAACTCTCTGCTGTCCGGCTTGCTGCACCCAAAGGATGCACAGTTTGTATTAACAAATTCTATTTTTCCCAATTCTTTTAGGTTGATAACATGAAATATCATGGCAGACATTCTACGCTTCACACAGAATTACATGTTGGTCATTACAGCTGACGTGGCATAACTCATATTTACAGCCCAGTTTCTTTTTTTAATAATATAATTGTATTATTTGATATTAATGATATCTAGACAGATGAAATGATGTAGCCTAAATTAACTTGAAACACCCACGGCCTGTCTCTGCCTATAGAGTCAACAGTTTAAGAGGAGAGGAGAGGAGAGGGAAATAGAAGGGTATGAGAGCAGAGGAATGAGCAAAATGAGACAAAAAACAGTCTGTTTTACACCCTAATTAGCCGTAACATAGACATTCACATTTCTGTCCCGACCCCGCACAGAGAAAAGAAGTTGCTTGTTAGTTCGGAGGACTACGGACGTGATTTGACAGGAGTACAGAATCTGAGGAAGAAACACAAGAGGCTGGAGGCCGAGCTGGGAGCCCATGAGCCGGCCATTCAGGTAAGAGGGTCATCTACTCAGCCGACCTAGTTGTTGATATTTGTGATTTGTCATTTGAATAGGCCACAGCACAGACTGTGTGTAAAGCAGCCTTGTAGTCGGCTCATGCCCCTCACGAGCCTTACACAGTCTGGCCTTAGATGCATTTGGGGATCAGAGTCGACTCACAACAGATGTGACTGTAGCTGAATCACTAGAGTTAGCAGCCAATGGATGTAAACTGTTCGCGAATCGCCACCTTAACGTGGTGGAGGAGTTTGAGTGGCTCAGTGATCCTGGGAGCTATGTTGTCCGGGGCATTAGCCCCTGGTAGGGTCTCCCAAGGCAAACAGGTCTCAGGGGAGAGCCCAGACTAAGAGCGGTTCAAAACGACCCCAATGAAAAGCAGCCCACGGACTCAGTCACCTCGCCCGGACCAGGGAAACCGGGGCACCCTCCCGGAGCCAGACCCAGGAGGGGAGCTCGTCGGCGAGCGTCTGGTGGCCGGGCCTTCGCCCATGGGGCCCGGTCGGGCTCAGCCCGAATAAACAGCATGGAGCAGCCACCCTGTGGACCCACCACCCGCAGGGATAAGCATCGGGGTCGGGTGCAATGCAGACCGGGCGGCGGGTCAGGCGGGAGGCCTGGGTGAGCCGATCGCCGGCAGCATAGACTAGCTCTAGGGACGTGGAACGTCACCTCGCTAGCGGGGAAAGAGCCAGAGCTGGTGCAGGAGGTGGAGCGGTACCAGCTAGATATAGTTGGACTCACCTCCACACACAGCGCTGGCTCTGGAACCAAGCTCCTGGAGAGGGGTTGGACTTTGTCCTTTTCCGGAGTTGCCCAGGGTGAGAGGCGTCGGTGGGAGGGGTCCTGGAAAAGGTGCCGCCTACCGACTCCATAGTTCTCCTGGGGGGACTTCAACGCTCACGTGGGCAATGACGGAGAAACCTGGCAGGGGGTGATTGGGAGGAACGGCTTGCCCGATCTGAACCCGAATGGTGTTTTGTTATTGGACTTCTGTGCGTGCCATGGTTTGGCCATAACGAACACCATGTTCAAACATAAGGTGGCTCATAAGTGTACCTGGTACCAGAACACCTTAGGCCGGAGATCAATGATCGACTTTGTAATCGTGTCATTTGATTTGCGGCCGTATGTCTTGGACACTCAGGTGAAGAGAGGAGCAGAGCTGTCAACTGATCACCACCTGGTGGTGAGTTGGATCAGATGGCAGGGGAACCGGTTGGAAAGACCCGGCAAGCCCAAACGTGTAGTGAGGGTGAACTGGGAACGTCTGGCGGAGGACCCTGTCGGGGAGGTCTTTAACTCCCACCTCCGGAAGAACTTCTCACACATCCCGAGGGAGGTTGGGGACATGGAATCCGACTGGACCATGTTCAAAGCCTCTATTGTGGACGCGGCCGCTAGGAGCTGTGGCCGGAAGGTCATCGGTGCCTGTCGTGGCGGCAACCCGAGAACCCGGTGGTGGACACCGGAGGTGAGGGAAAGCCGTCAAGCTGAAGAAGGAGACCTTCAAGGCCTGGTTGGCCCAGGGGTCTCCCGAAGCAGCTGACAGGTACCGGCAGGCCAGAAGGGCTGCAGCTGCGGTGGTCGCGAATGCTAAAACTCGGGCATGGGAGGAGTTCGGGGAGGCCATGGAGAAGGACTTTCGGTTGGCCTCAAGGAGGTTCTGGCAAACCATCCGACGACTCAGGAAGGGAAAGTAGGGCTTACCCCAGGCTGTTCTCAGCAGGGGGGGGGGGGGGACTGCCATCGTCGGGCGGTGGAAAGAGCACTTTGAGGAACTCCTAAACCCGACCAACATGTCTTCTGCAGAGGAGGCAGCGCCTGAAGATCTAGGGGGAGGCTCACCCATATCCCTGGCAGAGGCCGCTGAGGTAGTCAAAAAGCTCGGTGGCAAGGCGCCGGGGGTGGATGAGATCCGCCCTGAGATGCTGAAAGCGCTGGACATAGTTGGGCTGTCCTGGCTGACACGCCTCTTCAATGTCGCATGGGGGTCGGGATCAGTGCCCATGGACTGGCAGACCGGGGTGGTGGTTCCCATTTTCAAAAAGGGGGGCGAGATTGTGCTCGAATTACCGGGGTATCACACTACTCAGCCTCCCGGGGAAGGCTTATGCCAGGGTGCTGGAAAGGAGGCTCCGACCGTTTGTCGAACCTCAGATTCAAGAGGAGCAATGCGGATTCCGTCCCGGCCGTGGAACAGTGGACCAGCTCTTTACCCTCGCAAGACTACTGGAGGGGTTCTGGGAGTTTGCCCAACCAGTCTACATGTGCTTTGTGGACTTGGAGAAGGCTTTCGACCGGGTCCCTCGGGGGTTCTTGTGGGGGGTGCTGCGGGAGTATGGGGTGCCGGACCCATTACAACGGTCGATCCGGTCTCTGTACGACTGCAGTAGGAGCTGTGTCCGCATTCTCGGCAATAAGTCAGACACGTTCCCGGTGGGTGTTGGCCTCCGCCAGGGCTGCCCCTTGTCTCCGGTCCTGTTCGTGACTTTCATGGACAGGATATCTAGGCGCAGTCGGGGGGTGGAGAACGTCAGGTTCGGGGGTCTCGGGATCGCCTCTCTGCTGTTTGCAGATGATGTGGTCCTGTTAGCCTCCTCGGATCGTGACCTCCAGCATTCACTGGGGCGGTTTGCAGCCGAGTGTGAAGCGGCGGGGATGAGAGTTAGCACCTCCAAATCTGAGGCCATGGTGCTCTGCCGGAAACCGGTGGATTGTTCCCTCCAGGTGGGGACGGAGTGCCTACCTCAAGCGAAGGAGTTCAAGTATCTCGGGGTCTTGTTCACGAGTGAGGGTAAGATGGAGCGGGAGATCGACAGACGGATCGGTGCGGCTGCAGCAGTAAAGCAGGCGCTGCACCGGACCGTCTTGGTGAAGAGGGACTCGCACAACTCCCGTATTCTGTGTTTCTCATCTGAAGCAGTCAGTGGGAGCTGTGGTATTGTGCAGTAAATGATTTAATCAAGGCCTCATTAAAGATGTCGTGTCAGTATTATCATACAAAATGCCTTGCGTCCCCATTAGTAAATGAAATGATGCCACAATAGCATTTAAAGTTGCATTTTCCTGACCTTGAACCTGAACTGGTGTTTAAACGTTGCATTTGGTCCACAACATTGTGACTTATTCCGTATTCATATTGTTTGTATACGTAAAAATAGTGTAGCTTTGGTATTCAGTGATTAGACCTTTGTTTTGTGTGCTCCCAGTCGGTGCTGGACACTGGGAAGAAGCTGTCTGATGACAACACCATCGGCCAGGAGGAGATCCAGCAGAGGCTGGCTCAGTTTGTCGACCACTGGAAGGAACTCAAAGACTTATCTGGAGCAAGGTAAGCCTGCTGAGCTACACGCTCGGCCTGCAGGACACATACACCGATAGAAATAGGTGTGTGAATATGTGTGTGTGTGTGTGTGCGTGTGCGTGCGTGTGTGTGTGTGCGTGCTCCCAGGGGACAGAGGCTGGAGGAGTCGCTGGAGTACCAGCAGTTTGTGGCGAACGTGGAAGAGGAAGAGGCTTGGATTAATGAGAAGTTGAATCTAGTGGGGAGCGAGGACTATGGAGATACACTGGCTGCTGTGCAGGTGCTTTTCTGTCTCTGTTAATAACACACCCTTTATATACATTACATAAGTTAATAACGCACCCTTTATATACATTACATAAGTTAATAATGCACCCTTTATATACATTACATAAGTTAATAACGCACCCTTTATATACATTACATCAGTTAATAACGCACCCTTTATATACATTACATTAGTTAATGACGCACCCTTTATATACATTACATAAGTTAATAACGCACCCTTTATATACATTACATAAGTTAATAACGCACCCTTTATATACATTACATAAGTTAATAACGCACCCTTTATATACATTACATAAGTTAATAACGCACCCTTTATATACATTACATAAGTTAATAACGCACCCTTTATATACATTACATAAGTTAATAACGCACCCTTTATATACATTACATTAGTTAATAACGCACCCTTTATATACATTACATAAGTTAATAACACACCCTTTATATACATTACATAAGTGATGATGAGGTTTGCTGAATGTCAAGGAAACCTTTCTTTTCCACAGGGCTTGCTGAAAAAGCACGAAGCATTTGAGACTGACTTCACCGTGCACAGGGACAGAGTCAACGATGTGTGCACTAACGGAGAGGAGCTCATCAAGAAGGTACTGACGTTATAGCATCCAGAGAACATGCACTGTTCTCAAGAAGCATTCGTGCAGGTTTACCAAGACTGTTTGTGTGTTTCTAACAGAACAACCATCACATAGACAACATCAGTGCCAAGATGTCGGCTCTGCGAGGCAAAGTGTCTGAGCTGGAGAGGGCAGCCGCTCAGAGGAAGGCCAAGCTGGATGAGAACTCTGCCTTCCTGCAGTTCAACTGGAAGGCCGACGTGGTGGAGTCCTGGATCGGTACGCACACATAACCACGTCTCTCTTCCTTTTTCCATAAGAGCAGTGTTCCAAAATAAGTGACTTCTATTGGTTTTCTACATACTGGATGTACTAGGTGTTTTTTCTACAACTAGAAAACTACAATATATTCACTCTAACGATTTGTAACGGTTGTTCTGAAGATTAATATCATTGTAGACTGGTATTATAAAATGTAGAAAGAAATCTGAATCCATAGTCCTGCTGCCAAACAATACTACCGTGACTTGTTAGCCATAGCCAGAAGAAGAGGATTCCTGCTCATGACATCTTCACCACCATCATTTCACATTCTTTAAAGCAGTTGATTTATTCCATCATTTCTGTATTTAAGAAAAGCAAAAGGAACTTTCCAGAAGAGGTTCCAGCAGGTTTTCTAATAATGCGTCATTACACAGGTTTGCTTTAATGTAATTGTAATGGAGTCCATTGTCTGTTGTTTTTGTGATTTTTTTATTTAGCAAATGTTATGTTCTAGCTCCTTAAGAATTCAACTCTGTAAATAATGAACACGTAAAGCTCAATGCAGAGGTGTGTGTGTGTGTGTGTGTGTGTGTGTGTGTGTGTGTGTGTGTGTGTGTGTGTGTGTGTGTGTGTGCGTGTGCGTGTGTGTGTGTGTGTACTTTATCGCTAACATTTCTGAACCTGTGTTTAGGTGAGAAAGAGAACAGCCTGAAGACTGATGACTACGGCAGAGACCTGTCCTCTGTCCAGACTCTGCTCACCAAGCAGGTACTCTTTTGCAGCAGTATTCTACTTTTACCTCTGTAATGTGTTACTCTCTCCGTTGGAAACATCTTTTTTGTGTGTCCGTCTGCAGGAGACGTTTGATGCCGGTCTCCAGGCCTTCCAGCAGGAGGGCATCACCAACATCACGGCTCTCAAGGACCAGCTGCTGGCCGCCAAGCACGTCCAATCAAAAGCCATTGAAGCTCGTCACGCCGCCTTGATTAAGCGCTGGAACCAGCTGCTGTCCAACTCAGCCGCTCGCAAAAAGAAGCTTCTGGAGGCTCAAGAGCACTTCAGAAAGGTAGAGGCCAGAGGAGCATCCTCTGCTGAAGGGGGGGTTTCTCAACATTTTTGTGCACAAAATCAAAGCTTAAATATAGTTGAAGCATTTCACCAAAGCTTAGCTGATATAAGTAAATTGGACTTGTTTAAAGGATCATGTCTTCTTCACAGGTTGAGGACTTGTTCCTGACATTCGCCAAAAAGGCATCAGCTTTCAACAGCTGGTTTGAGAATGCAGAGGAGGATCTGACGGACCCGGTTAGGTGCAACTCTCTGGAGGAGATCCGGGCGCTGCGTGAAGCCCACGAGGCCTTCCGTTCCTCGCTGAGCTCCGCTCAGGCCGACTTCAACCAGCTGGCCGAGCTGGACCAGCAGATCAAGAGCTACCAGGTGGTGTCCAACCCCTACACCTGGTTCACCATGGAGGCCCTGGAGGAGACCTGGAGAAACCTGCAGAAGATCATCAAGGTCTCCACATCAAAGATGATTTATGCATTCACACACATTCTCTTTACGGAGCTTTCATTCACTTCCCTTCATCGTCTCTCATTTGTTACTTCAGTTTGGCCATTAGCCAAAGTGACCATAAGGATGCTCAACAGAGCACGCCTGAAATCAAACCGACAAAGTTATCGCATAACTGTAGATTAATAAGAGATACAGGTAAAGGGGAAACGCGACATTATTATTTCCATTTCTTTTTAGTTTATTTCCCATGTATTTTGCCCACTAATCCATTTTTACTTATAAATTAAAATATGAATTATTTTTACCTGTTATATGAACCTGCAAATCAGAAGCTTTATTGGCCAGATAATACCAGACATCAGTCTGCAGGAGGGCAGGTACACTTCCAGTGACTGGGAGCACTACTTCAGTGGTTGATTTGATACAAAGAATTGGGATTAGTTTAATTAAACAGAAATAAAATTCTTTTTTTTAGGAAGTGTAAATTGTGCCCCAAGTCTTCATGATTAGTAGTAAATGGACACACCAGTGCCTGGAGTGTTTACGGCTAGCTTGTCATTATTTGTTCTATTTCTATTCCCAGTGCAGTGGAGCTGATGGAGTCTGCTTCTCTCTGTCTGTACATGTTCTTGTAGGAGCGAGAGCTGGAGCTGCAGAAGGAGCAGAGGAGGCAAGAAGAAAACGACAAGTTGCGTCAAGAGTTTGCGCAGCACGCAAATGCTTTTCACCAGTGGCTGCAGGAGACCAGGTACAGTGGCACACATAGGGAACGTGCTGCACACATAGGGAACGTGCTGCACACATAGGGAACGTGCTGCACACATGGGGAACGTGCTGCACACATGGGGAACGTGCTGCACACATGGGGAACGTGCTGCACACACTCACTGCTGTTGAATTACTAGATTTCACATTTTATACTCTGATACTATGGAGTATGTAAAAGTACCTTCAAACTTTGGGCAGTGTTCCAATATGTGTAAAGTGGCTGAATAAGCTCAGCACACAGCAGGCCTTTTACTGGTCAAGTGTTTGGTCTCTTGTACCTACGTCATATTAGAACATTATCTCCATTTTCAAAGTCAAGTCATGAAACCTACTGAGCACTGTTCACACTGGTCTTTGTCATGCTAACCTGTATTTGTTTCTCTCCCACTCTCTCTTGGCTGCTTCTTGTAATCAGGACATATCTTCTGGATGGGTTAGTATCACTTTTCTCTTTAGTATTTGTGTTATGAGTGTTGGGTGTGAAAACTGCTGATGAAAGTAAACCTTGCAGCGTCAGTCTGAGCATTCGCTGTGTTTCTGCTCCATTCTTTCTGTCTGTTTAATCTCTGGTCTTCCCCATCCTCTCTTTGCCTAACCCTTAGCCTATCGACGGGTTATCTGTGTCTATCAGTACCAAGTAGCTGATGATCTTTCTGGAAGGTCAACCTCTTTCAAGCATTGCTCTATTTTCTTTTGCTTTTTCTGACCCACGCAGTGCCATCATGGCTGTGAGCTGCTGTACTAACATTCACGCAGGCTGCAGTCAGCTCTACTTCAAACAGTGGACTGGCTAGGTGTCACCTTGTTTACTCTGTGTACTTTAGGGATGGAAACTGTACATATACACACATTCTAAACAATACAAAAGCAACTTTTGGTGGTATTTGGTCCCACTGGGTCTTTGTGAATGAGATGGTGTTATGTGTGCAGTGACTGCAGGTGCACCATTCATCTGCTGCTCCACAAAAGTGACTGCTGCAGTTTCCAGCCCTGTGTGCAGTAGCCCTAACCTTGCATGGTTTGGGTTACCAGTAGATATTTGGCATGAATGCAGCTTCACTCTGGCCGTGTAGACAGCAGAACAGGTCTACTTCTCTGGGAATACTGGTTGGAGTCTTCTTAATAATGTCAGAGTGAGTGCAGTGGTTTTATCACACTGTGCTGCTCCCTTCCTAACATCAGTTTCTGTTGGCGTCAGGTCGTGTATGGTGGAAGAATCTGGTACCCTGGAGTCCCAGCTGGAGGCCACTAAGGTAAATATCACTCTGCTGCATGTGGACAAGTAGTCGAACACCAAGATAGCTGAGTTAGCTGAACTCTGAGCTGAGGTATAATGTTGTTGATGTATTTTGTGTGTGTGTGTGTGTGTTATGTGTAGCGTAAGCACCAGGAGATCCGTGCCATGCGCAGCCAGCTGAAGAAGATTGAAGACCTGGGTGCAGCTATGGAGGAAGCACTGATCTTGGACAACAAGTACACAGAGCACAGCACGGTGGGCCTGGCCCAGCAGTGGGACCAACTGGACCAGCTGGGAATGAGGATGCAGCACAACCTGGAGCAACAGATACAGGCCAGGTACACAGCAACTCATGGTCCCAGTTACTTTATGTCACTGAGTTTATCAGACACACTTTAGCTACAGTGTTGCCAAATGTAAGAAACGTGTTGCTGCTTTAAGCTCATGTTCCTCGCTCTTCATCTTTCAGGAACACCACTGGAGTGACAGAGGAGGCCCTGAAGGAGTTCAGCATGATGTTCAAGTAAGTGGCTTTGAGCTGACTTCATCAGGACATGTTTCTATTTCTGGTCTGATGAAGTCACGTCCTCATCTACACATCTACATTTGCAGGCACTTCGACAAGGAGAAGTCCGGCCGTCTGAACCACCAAGAGTTCAAGTCGTGTCTGCGCTCGCTAGGCTATGACCTGCCCATGGTGGAGGAAGGAGAACCTGATCCGGAGTTTGAGGCCATACTTGACACCGTGGATCCAAACAGGTCCGTCACATGTCCAAGAACTTACATTGATGTAAAGTGTAGCATGGCGGTATGGTATTTAACACACATTCGCTGCCTAACTATGAGGGATCTGTCTGCAGGGATGGCAACGTGTCGTTGCAGGAGTACATGGCGTTCATGATCAGCCGCGAGACAGAGAACGTCAAGTCCAGTGAGGAGATCGAGAGCGCCTTCCGGGCTCTCAGTACAGAGAACAAACCCTACGTCACTAAAGAAGAGCTCTACCAGGTCCGATGTGTTCACTTGTCAGTCTGGATTCAGTCTGAGTGCCAAGTCTTCGTGGAGGTCTAACTGTCCCCCTCTCCCTTTCAGAACCTGAGCAAGGAGCAGGCCGACTACTGCCTCTCACACATGAAGCCCTATCTCGACAGCAAGGGCCGAGAGCTGCCGTCAGCTTTCGACTTTGTTGAATTCACCCGCTCGCTCTTCGTCAACTGATCCGTCGTCCACCAGGGACCAATTGGGACGCGTTTCCCCACACACTTCAACACGAACACGCAGCTGAAAGTGCATGATTGTGCCACTAGGAATACTCACTAATAACTGTCTGTACTCTCTATTTATCTCGCTCTACCCTTAACTCTTTGTGCTTCTCATCATAGCATAGTGGATCTGTCTACATTGGAACGTGATTGTTTTAGCTTGTGCTTTCAATGCATTTAAGAACCTAATCGTAACAGTGATGTTGTTAACAACTGCAGTGTGCTTTAATAAACGCTACTGGTTAGAACTGGAAACCTCTACTGTTTTGATTTCACATTTTTATTTTTCAAAACACAGTTCACAGAGTAGTGCTATGCAGCAGTCTTCAGCTGTCCCATGTCAACACGTCTCATTCTGGCACCTGATTGGCTATCTGCTCCAGCTGGCTGCTCTCTCTGGGGCTCTGCTCCGTCAAATCGTGGCTCAGCCGCCAAATGCAGACCGTCCCATTAGTTTTCCCCAATGCCAAGAGGTGAGGGTTCTGACTGTTGAAGGCCAAACACGTTGCAGCTTGGCCCGCCCCGCCCTGCTCGATGGTGGCTGCTGGCCTCAGGGACCTGCTGCCCAGGTCGAATATCTGCACCTCACCTTAGACGGAGACAAGCAGTGCACAAAGTCAACAAGGATACAAATGTCTCGAGTACTGTTGCTTCATCCAACTGTATATAGGTTTATGACATGTCATTTAGAGGTTTCATCAAGACCTGACTAGTGACCTTTAAAATAGAGTGAGATGGAATGATACATGGCTCCAACTTCAATTTGATCATGGAGAACCAGTCTGCTTCCTGCTCTGAATGACATGCTAATCCAGCTTTTATTTATATCACGCACACTAAATGTTCATGCTGTACCTTGTCCGGTGGCTGCTGCAAACACCAGTGGTCTGGTTGGAGACCACTGCACCTGAAACACGTAGGAGTCTGAAGCCCTGAGAGAGAGCAGCGGGTTGGCCTGCAGCAGAGAGTGGACGTGGGCCAGACCATCAGTCCCTGCACTCACAAACAGGTTTCTGCAGACAACAGCAGACCCACGTCAGGACAATTTCACTGGTGAATCATCTGTGAACTAATTGCTGATCACTTCTGAAATGATTTGTTCAATGAGCAGAGCTGTGACCTGTGGAAAGGGGAGCAGTGTATGGAGTGCACGGGGCCGCTGCAGGGCCTAAACAGGAAGACCGCCGGGGCTCTCAGTGTCACATTGTGGCCTTCAGAGGGCGCAGCAGCCGGCGTCTGGGAGGAGAAGGAGCATCTGAGCAGCAGGCCGCCCTCAGAGCCCACCAAGAAGGTGTCTGGGTCCCAGGGGGACAGAGCCAGGGAGGTGACACCCACAGTGCTGCTGCCTCGGGCCTACGGGCAACACAAAACCACATGTGTTTTTCACACTTTACCCACACTACAGCACACAGGAGTAGTTTGGGTATCATTTGGAAATGTACTTATTTAGTTTTTGTCTTAGGGCTTGTGTGAGTCATTTATATCTGCCTCCTAATCAGTAATCCCATTCTACTGTATGTGCCCTGTGTGTGTGTGTGTGTGTGTCATGCTTTAACTTTCCACTTTAATGAAAACTGTAAGATTGAATCTGGACTCTCTGCAGCAGTGATACCGTATGGTGGGTCTCATCGTTCCATCTCACTGACGCCCCTGTTTCAGGAGCTGCACACTACTTTTTTGTTTGATTTATTCTGATACTAGAACAGTTCAGTTTCAGTGTTTTTCCTCATCCTGAGGCTCACCTTGAAGCTGGTGTTGCTGCTGTGGGGAACCTGCTGTCGCACTAAGGCGTAGCCAGCATTCAGGACAAAGCTTCCCCGGTCTGAGTCCACTGTCCACAGCAGCACCCGTCCTCCTGAACAAGCACTGAGCACCCCAAACTCTCCTTTCTTCTGCAGGGGCACCCAGGCGACCTACACACACACACACACACACACACACACACAACTTTTAATTCAAATATCAGTTTACAGTATGGCTCTCTTAGTAGTTTTGGACTGAAGCTGATACTTCCAGATTTATTCTTGCAACTTTGCTAAAGCCTCTCAAAATGAAGGATAGGACACTAAACCGGTCCACTGGCACCAAAGAGCCTTCATCTGGTGTCAGTGATCAGAGTCCAGTGGTGGACCTCACTGATGGATGAGAGCAGAGCTCCAATAGAAACCAAACTTATTGTGTCTACTCACTTGATAAACGGGCTCTCTGTGGCTGTCTGCTGACATCCCAGTTTGGACCAGCACAGGGTCCTGAGTCTGACTGGTGTCCCAGACCACCACCTCTCCACTGTAAAGACCCCCTGCAGCCACAAAAGCAAACACACACAGAATCTACAATGAGCTAAGTTGTTAGCTGAGTAAACAACTGTGTGATCTCACAGACAAACATACCTCAGTGAAAAGAATGAAACGACAACTTTAACAATCATTTATTCTGCTGTCTGCATGGCTCACAGTCACGCTGCTGATTTTCTTATAAAGATCAATATACTAAACACAGTTAGTTCTACTCAGCTTGTAAACACTGTTTAGCGTGTTCTGTGGCTCTGAAGTCTGAACTTGTCCTGCGTTACAAACAAACTAAATACATTTACCAGGCAGGGGGGTAATAATGCAAGATGCTTTTGAGTTGCATTATGGGAACTCAAGGACCCGGTGTTTTTGGAAGAATAAGAAAAACCCCAACAGGAACGTAAGAAATAAATGAAGTCCAGCTTGCTTTGTACCGCTCTGTTTGGATTCATCTAGAGCCAGGATCCGACTGTTAGAAGGTTTACATCTGGTCTCAGTTGGTACAGACCGTCTAGTGAGGATCAGGTCGCCAGCTGAACAGCATGTTTTTGTTGAAAACCTTACATTTCGTTGAGCTAATTGTGTCTGAGACGACCTGCGTCAGTAACTGTGTGTAATCAGTTCATGATGTAAAAGCCCAGACTGGTACAGCACCTGCTATGAGGGCGGGCTGGTTGGGATGACAGCACAGAGCGGTGACTGCAGTGGGAACATCTATGACCAGGTCCGCTTGTTTGGGATTCAGACTGCGACGGTCCAGGTTCCACGTACAAACACACGACCTCTCAGTGCTCCAGTCGCCATCGTCAATCCTGCCCGCCAAAAACACATGTATATATGTATGTATACATACATACATACATATATACACACACACAGTGTGTGTGTGTGTGTAAATAGAGAGAGAGAGAGAGATGGATAGATTAGGTGAAACGCTGACATACCGACCGTAGGCACATGCAATAACTGAACCCGTACAACTCCAGGACACACTGGTTACATGAAGACCTCTCTCTTGTGCACTGGCATGTTGAAGGCAATAAAGACAGGAAACCTGCAAACATGAACACAAAAGAAATATTTCAACATCAAGTCATCAGGAGCAACTACAGACTTTCAGGTTCTCTTTTGGCTACTTACTAGCTGATTCTGATCTTCCCAGTTCACCTGGAACTCATCAAAGGCGTGACTCCTGGCATTTCTGACCAACTCTCTGATGACCGTGTCCTCAACCCGCTGCAGGAAGTCCTTAAGGCCGGGCGGCTCCAGCTCGTCGTGGCTTTGCTGGAGGAGCTGCTCTTTGGCCTGATACTGTGGGTCTGTTTGGGTACAGCTGATGGTAGCCCACCGGGTCTGGACCTCTGCCTCAGCACTGTGCACCGCTCTGGTCTGACAGCCTCTCTGAATACCAGCAAATAAAGGCCCTTCTATTTAGGGATGCACTTCAATCATACTGTAACTGCAATCACAATTGTGAGTTCTAAAATGATTTAGACTAAAGGAGGTGCAATATTGATGCATTGTGTTGTTAAACCTGAATTGTAAGTTTTAGGTGAGTGTAACTGTGTAAAATGTGTTTGTGTATTATCATTAAACAAATCTGTGTTTTACAAGTATTCTCATACTCAAATGGTCTTGGTCTAAAGCAGCAGATTGTTTAATGCTGTGTTCAATTTTCCTTGTGGTTGTTATATTTCCGAGCAACACCTGAACGTGACATGTGTCCGCTAATGCTAACTACTGTGCAACCTTGTTTCTGTAATACATGAAATATTCGGTAACTACAGATATCAAGTACGTTATGATTCATAGGAACAGAGAGAAAGCTTCACTATTGGTCGAACATACCGACTCCTGCTCCGCCTGCTGAGATCTCCTCCACAGAGAGCGGACACTCACGGGGTCCAGGGCTTCGTCAGTAAACATGCTAGTGATAGGGATTTAAATACAAGCTAAATGGTTCACATTGACTACCTTAAATAGCGTTCTCTGCATTCAGACAGGTTTGACAGAATATTAACCGTGTGGCCCATTTCACACAGCTACCGTTAGCTCGGTCAGCAAGCTGTTTTCCACGCTGGGGCCATTTTCCTCAAAGCTAGCGTCGCCTTGGTTACGTAGATAAAGTCCTGAGTCAAGAGAAAATTCCACTTCCGCATTCTTTCTCTGTCTCTTTTTCGGTTTTATGGCGGGTGGCAACCAGAATTAGCTCCACTATGTTGGAGTGTGAACTAGACTTTTCCAACCCATTTACCAAACAAACTAATAAAAGAGAACACAACAAAAAACTTTTCTTTTTTTCAGATATTGGAATATTCTCCCTAACCCGATGTCAAATACATGTTTTAGACTCCGTTCCTCTGATTTCCTGAACTTGTTCTGGTTCTCGTACTTTGCATTGTACAATTACATGCTCTGTTTATTCCTCTTCCTGACATTGTTCATCCTGTAGGATGTTTACTTACGAAGCGTAGTATTTTATTACCTCTAGTATGTTTTATTACCTCTAGTATGTTTTATTACCTCTCGGATAGTTGGGGTGTCCTCTCGGATAGTTGGGATGTCCTCCTCTAGGATAGTTAGGGTGTCCTCCTCTCGGATAGTTAGGGTGTCCTCCTCTCGGATAGTTGGGGTGTCGTCTCGGATAGTTGGGGTGTCCTCTCGGATAGTTGGGGTGTCCTCTCGGATAGTTGGGATGTCCTCCTCTCGGATAGTTAGGGTGTCCTCCTCTCGGATAGTTAGGGTGTCCTCCTCTCGGATAGTTGGGATGTCCTCCTCTCTGATAGTTGGGATGTCCTCCTCTCGGATAGTTGGGATGTCCTCCTCTCGGATAGTTGGGGTGTCCTCCTCTCGGATAGTTGGGGTGTCCTCCTCTCGGATAGTTGGGATGTCCTCCTCTCGGATAGTTGGGGTGTCCTCCTCTAGGATAGTTGGGGTGTCCTCCTCTCGGATAGTTGGGGTGTCCTCCTCTAGGATAGTTAGGGTGTCCTCTCGGATAGTTAGGGTGTCCTCCTCTCGGATAGTTGGGGTGTCCTCCTCTCGGATAGTTGGGGTGTCCTCCTCTAGGATAGTTGGGGTGTCCTCCTCTCGGATAGTTGGGGTGTCCTCCTCTCGGATAGTTGGGATGTCCTCCTCTCGGATAGTTGGGGTGTCCTCCTCTAGGATAGTTGGGGTGTCCTCCTCTCGGATAGTTGGGGTGTCCTCCTCTAGGATAGTTAGGGTGTCCTCCTCTCGGATAGTTAGGGTGTCCTCCTCTCGGATAGTTGGGGTGTCCTCTCGGATAGTTGGGGTGTCCTCTCGGATAGTTGGGGTGTCCTCTCGGATAGTTGGGGTGTCCTCCTCTCGGATAGTTGGGATGTCCTCCTCTCGGATAGTTAGGGTGTCCTCCTCTCGGATAGTTGGGATGTCCTCCTCTCGGATAGTTGGGATGTCCTCCTCTAGGATAGTTGGGGTGTCCTCCTCTCGGATAGTTGGGGTGTCCTCCTCTCGGATAGTTGGGGTGTCCTCCTCTCGGATAGTTGGGGTGTCGTCTCGGATAGTTGGGGTGTCCTCTCGGATAGTTGGGGTGTCCTCCTCTCGGATAGTTGGGATGTCCTCCTCTCGGATAGTTAGGGTGTCCTCCTCTCGGATAGTTGGGATGTCCTCCTCTCGGATAGTTGGGATGTCCTCCTCTAGGATAGTTAGGGTGTCCTCCTCTCGGATAGTTGGGGTGTCCTCCTCTCGGATAGTTGGGGTGTCCTCCTC
Organism: Anarhichas minor; assembly: GCF_050575085.1. Classification (NCBI taxonomy): domain Eukaryota; kingdom Metazoa; phylum Chordata; class Actinopteri; order Perciformes; family Anarhichadidae; genus Anarhichas; species Anarhichas minor. The sequence goes on along the minus strand of NW_027466519.1, from coordinate 10,079,553 downwards.
TCGGATAGTTGGGGTGTCCTCCTCTAGGATAGTTGGGGTGTCCTCCTCTAGGATAGTTGGGGTGTCCTCCTCTCAGATAGTTGGGGTGTCCTCCTCTAGGATAGTTAGGGTGTCCTCCTCTCGGATAGTTAGGGTGTCCTCCTCTCGGATAGTTGGGGTGTCCTCTCGGATAGTTGGGGTGTCCTCTCGGATAGTTGGGGTGTCCTCCTCTCGGATAGTTGGGGTGTCCTCCTCTAGGATAGTTGGGGTGTCCTCCTCTCGGATAGTTGGGGTGTCGTCTCGGATAGTTGGGGTGTCCTCTCGGATAGTTGGGGTGTCCTCCTCTCGGATAGTTGGGATGTCCTCCTCTCGGATAGTTAGGGTGTCCTCCTCTCGGATAGTTGGGATGTCCTCCTCTCGGATAGTTGGGATGTCCTCCTCTAGGATAGTTAGGGTGTCCTCCTCTCGGATAGTTAGGGTGTCCTCCTCTCGGATAGTTAGGGTGTCCTCCTCTCGGATAGTTGGGGTGTCCTCTCGGATAGTTGGGGTGTCCTCTCGGATAGTTGGGGTGTCCTCCTCTCGGATAGTTGGGATGTCCTCCTCTCGGATAGTTAGGGTGTCCTCCTCTCGGATAGTTGGGGTGTCCTCCTCTCGGATAGTTGGGATGTCCTCCTCTCGGATAGTTGGGATGTCCTCCTCTCGGATAGTTGGGATGTCCTCCTCTCGGATAGTTGGGGTGTCCTCCTCTCGGATAGTTGGGATGTCCTCCTCTCGGATAGTTGGGGTGTCCTCCTCTCGGATAGTTGGGGTGTCCTCCTCTAGGATAGTTGGGGTGTCCTCCTCTCGGATAGTTGGGGTGTCCTCCTCTCGGATAGTTAGGGTGTCCTCCTCTCGGATAGTTAGGGTGTCCTCCTCTCGGATAGTTGGGGTGTCCTCTCGGATAGTTGGGGTGTCCTCTCGGATAGTTGGGGTGTCCTCCTCTCGGATAGTTGGGATGTCCTCATCTCGGATAGTTAGGGTGTCCTCCTCTCGGATAGTTGGGATGTCCTCCTCTCGGATAGTTGGGATGTCCTCCTCTAGGATAGTTGGGGTGTCCTCCTCTAGGATAGTTGGGGTGTCCTCCTCTCGGATAGTTGGGGTGTCCTCTCGGATAGTTGGGGTGTCCTCCTCTCGGATAGTTGGGATGTCCTCCTCTCGGATAGTTAGGGTGTCCTCCTCTCGGATAGTTTGGATGTCCTCCTCTCGGATAGTTGGGGTGTCCTCCTCTAGGATAGTTGGGGTGTCCTCCTCTCGGATAGTTGGGGTGTCCTCCTCTCGGATAGTTGGGGTGTCCTCCTCTCGGATAGTTGGGGTGTCCTCCTCTCGGATAGTTGGGGTGTCCTCCTCTCGGATAGTTAGGGTGTCCTCCTCTCGGATAGTTGGGGTGTCCTCTCGGATAGTTGGGGTGTCCTCTCGGATAGTTGGGGTGTCCTCCTCTCGGATAGTTGGGATGTCCTCCTCTCGGATAGTTAGGGTGTCCTCCTCTCGGATAGTTGGGATGTCCTCCTCTCAGATAGTTGGGGTGTCCTCTCGGATAGTTGGGGTGTCCTCCTCTCGGATAGTTGGGATGTCTTCCTCTCAGATAGTTAGGGTGTCCTCCTCTCGGATAGTTGGGATGTCCTCCTCTCGGATAGTTAGGGTGTCCTCCTCTCGGATAGTTGGGGTGTCCTCTCGGATAGTTGGGGTGTCCTCTCGGATAGTTGGGGTGTCCTCTCGGATAGTTAGGGTGTCCTCCTCTCGGATAGTTGGGATGTCCTCCTCTCGGATAGTTGGGATGTCCTCCTCTAGGATAGTTAGGGTGTCCTCCTCTCGGATAGTTGGGGTGTCCTCTCGGATAGTTGGGATGTCCTCCTCTCGGATAGTTGGGATGTCCTCCTTCAGGTAAAATCTTATGAATCTGCATTTGTTCCAGAATATAAAAATGGATTGACGCATATGGAAACAGCCAGGGTGGTGTAACTGGTAACGGTACTGTTTGTATCTTCTCTCACAACATGGGAGAAGTAGCTGATCAAGATCTTCAGAATGCTCTTGAAGATTTGCCCAGTAGTTCATCATTACCTGTAGAAGCATTTCACCCACCTCAACCTGAAGAGCAGACACAGGGGACGTTCTGAAAGCACCACAACAAAGTGTCAGAGCTTGAGCCTGCACCTCCTCCAACTTCTCTAATGAGGTTTTTGCTGCTGAACCATAAGCTAAACACCATAGGAGACTCAGAGCTCGTGTTGAGCCCTGGACCAGGAGTTGGTCTAGAGGCTCTGCTGCATGACCTGTTTGACCCAAAAAATGTGTACAACACTGAAGGATAGGTAAACAGAGACGGGACACCGCATGCCGCTGTCTAGTCTTTAGTTCCATCACTTCATTTCACCCAGCTGTGTCCATCAGAGGGGCTTCACTGCTCTGTTAAGCACTTTGTGACTTTTGTCTGTGAGAAGCGCTTTATAAATACATTTGACTTACTTACTTCACTGCATTGCAAAAGTACACTCCCAGTTTAGGTATAATAAAAATACTTTCAAAAGGTATGGTGCTGGCAACTAAGAAAACATCTTGTACAATTCAGAGGGGACTTATGATGATTTATGAAAACTTATTTTAATTGGGAACTATTCATTTTGCAGTTGAAGAGACGTTTTAAGCAGAATTACCAGGAAGACATGCAGCTCCAGCATAGCAAGCTACCACTCACTGCACACTGGAAGAAGTTGAACTGCAGTAAAGCGCTCTGACAAATCCACTTTGGTTTATAAAGCCACTGAGAAACAGTAGTTTAATTATTCACTTGACAATTTACATGTGATACGGAATTATAACAAAATATGATACCAATAACATTCACTCCTGTGTAAAACTCTAGGTTTTGACGGTGGAGCTCGCAGGCCCTTCTGCACATGAAGGCGCTACACAAAGGTGAAAGGTCAAGTGTGTGGTGGTGGCTGCCTGACAAATGCATTGAAAGAAAAGGGGACGGGGCTGCTCAAAGGAGGTTTAAATACTTACTTTTTAGGGCCCCAAATTGTTTGTAGTAGTTTACACAAACAATAAAACAAGTTCATTTCTTGAATCACTGCGCAAATATAAATGAAGCTGAACCAGCAAGCAAGCTACTGCAAAATCAAGTTGAGCTACTAGTTTAAATACATCCTGGATTATGAGGAATTATGTGATCGACCATAAAGAGAACGGTGAAATGTTGGTAAGTCAGACCGTGTGGGTAGTTTACTGAAGCTCTGGATCAGTTTCCTCTAACACCCCCTCATGTGTGCCAGTGTTCCTGTTGTGCAGAATGGTAACATCTACTTACATAATGACATACAGTAGTATCCCTTATTCTGTCAACATGCAGGAACGCCTCCCGCGTGTGGGAGTTCTTTAGCCCAATGAACCTTCTAATCCAGTAAAGCTGTCGGTCCAGCAATTCGTTTTCCGTTCTTAACACCGAGTAACTCAAAGTAGAATTACAACATTCTATTTATCAGTCTGTTTTATTTTATTGCTCTCATAGCGTTCAGTTATTTGTGTGGTCATGTCCTCTATCTGGTCTCTGTGTTTTGAGTAGACCCTAAAGAGAAGGTAGGTGGTAACTCAAAGTATGAATACCAACAACCTAACCCTACAATATGATGAACATTAAGCCCAAAAATGGAACACCACCAGTTCATTTGGGGCTTTAGTAAAAAAGTTAAAGCCGTGTCATGTGTTTAAATATCTCTCCTATATTTTAAAAGGAGAGCAATATTCATCTGAAACCAGAGTCAGCCCAAACTGATCATTATAATTAAGAACAGGACACATCTAAACAGTAATGATTAACAATGGTCACATTAGAGAGCCAGCAGCCTCCAATACAAGACATCTCAATATGATCAGAGCTCATTGTTATCCAGCAGACAGTACAGTGAGCTGTTCCAGCTGTTTGTCAGAAGGTCATATTCTAACTTGTCTAAGCCGAAAAACAACTCCACATATCCACAAGTGCATGTGTCTGTTTTATCATTGGTCTATAAATACATTCTTGCATAAAGTGTAATCTGCGGTGTAACTTCTGGGCCTAATGACAGCAGGGTAACTGTAATGGCAAAATGTAATCAAACTACTCCAAACATCATGTATACATTTATTTCTTGTAACAAAGCAACTGGTACACTAGATTTAATGTGCACAGGAGAAACACTGCAGACTCCACACAAACACTTTCCTCTAAATGTTAGCTCAAGCTCAAAATTAGATCTGTTAGGTTGTTTCTATAAAAAAAAAAAATGTACATTTCAAACCTTGTTGTGGGTGTCTGGAAAAAACAAGATCAGGAGAATTCATTTAACAGAAGTCCAAATTTGGTGTAAAAGCCCCCCCATTAAAGTGTGCACAATGAGCAACTGTCTTACCGAGATACATGTAGAACCAAAAACATTTACATCAGTTGAAAGGAACAAGCTGGTGCTTTCAATCAGTTCAATTAGTACAAGTCACAAAGGGAAATGCAACTTCTAATAAGCCACAGCATCCTCGCCACACTAGATCTATGCAGACACATCTGTCCACAGATATGGTGGCTCAGGATGCTCTGACTATCACTGCACCATGGCTTCATCTTTATTCAACTCACAACAGAAACTGTCATATTTTACAGAGAAATTGCTATGGTACGTATTTCAAATGTACGTAGGATGACGTGCAGAATGCTACAGTTGTTTATGTCTTTGGGAGATGAAGACTAACAATGATGGGTGAGACTTCAGGAGAGCCCCCCCCTCCTCCTCCCACCTACACCCAATGTAGACCTGCTGTGTGTGGAGCTAGTCTTTAGACATGGCGTTATGGACAGGTGCCTGCAGAGGAAGAGGACGGAGGGGCTGACAACACACAGGGAAAAAGATGTTTTTGTTTTGTTTTTCACAACCCCCCCCCCCACACACACACACACAACAAACAAAATATTTTGCTCCTGTGGGATGTAGGGTGATTGGGAGAAGGTGTTGGCTGAAGGGTTTAATCATCCTCAGCATCCTCCTGAAAGAAGGAAACTGTGTTACACTGGTTCCTCCTTCATCACTGCAGTCAGCTGTTGAACATCTTTAGGGACTTCTACAGTCTCATCACAACAAGAGATCTACAGTATCCGTACCTCTCCATCTTCTCCATCACCATCCTCATCATCGTCGTCTTCACCTTCCTCTTCCTCCCCCTCGTCAATATCTTCCAGACCCTCCTCTTCCTCGTCGTCATCATCATCGCCGTCACCTTCCTCATCCTCCATGTCAGGGACCTTGGGATGATTCAGACATTAACCACTTGGTCCTGGCTTAGAAGCAGTGAAGTGTTAGCCTGCTGTTTGGAAGTCAGATGTTTTATATTAACACTAAACTACCAAACATGTAATAAAGATCCTTGGGCTGTTATATGTAGAGTGTAATGAAGTGTATGAATGTAGACTGCTAGGTATACTTCTGTGATCAGCCCTTATATCAGTCAGGCTCCTCATCGTGTTGAACAGGGTTCAAATGATATCAGATACTGTACTTGATGTCCTGTAGACACAACATGACGACTGGAAATGTGAAAAGCTCCAGAGAGCTATTAAGCCAACCGTGAGTAAGAGTTTTGATCTTTGAAAGGGTTCATTTGAAGTTTCATGTAAAAACAACAAACCAAATATGTATTATTTATGTCACATGAACCCACTAAATCCCACCCATCTGGAGGGGCAGTATCAGCCCAGTGTGGCGTTTCCTTGACCCTGAACTAATAGCGGAATACTTACAATTTCAAATGTTTACAAAAAAATTAACTAAGTGTCACTGTAATAACTTTCCAGAGTTGTAAACCCAGCTCTGTTTGATGTCTGATGGGCCTTCAAACGTATGGATCTGGACTTCATCCTGCCATCATGTCACCAGTACCTCAAGCACCACGCCCCACCTTGCTTTGTTTTAGCACAGTGCTGATTTGTGTCTGAAGGCTCTGTAGACTAGAGGAAAGCACGGTAAAGGGCCGAAGCCTACCAAGTAGTACTGCAGCGGATTAGGCCAGATGTCGTCCTTGATCACTTCTCCCAGCTCGTCAGCTCCTGCGTCGGAGTGATCGGTAAACCAGGTGAAGAAGCTCTCTGGCTCCTCGTGCTGCCTCTTCTTCCCCGCTTTGTTTGGTGTCTGGCCCGTACGCTTCGTCAGGTCCTGGGGAGGACTCAATGTTATAATATTGACAAGAGAATAATAATTGTAACCATTGTCAAGTGTGGCACTGAGGTGAAATAATTATTAATTACATATTTTGTAGTGATAAATAAAGAAATAACATCACAATCAGGTCACAGACAAATGCAAACAAACCTTTCCAGCCTTCCATTTGATTTCAGTTGATTTGGAAACGGGATCTCCGCTCTCATTCACATTAAACTCCTTGGAGAGGGCTTTGTTCTCAAAATACGGGTTCTCGTCAAAGTACTACAGAAAAGAAAACACATCTGTATCAGTGTATGCCATTTAGAATGTACAACTACAAAGTGAAGCTGACAACTCACAAAATCTATTCTATATCCAGACTTGATGTCCTCAAACTCCGTGACCTCCACCCGCGACAAGTAGTGAAGTGCTTCCTCGTCGTCCTCGCCCAGAAGAGCTGAAACTAGAGGCCAAGCACAGACACCGTTTCCTCTGTGCTAACGACAAATATCAAAGCATAGTGGAACACATTTGGACAATGGTCATTTACGCCACCGCTGATCATTTCGGTTGGAGTCACCATGTGTACACAAACAGATGAAATGATAACAAAATATAGTTTACCTTGTGGATGGTTGACAAATGTTGTAACCCAGAAGTTGGGGATTTTGGCTATGAGTTCTGATCGCTTCTGAAAGAAGGGCTGGCGTAATTTGTTGTACTTCTGCTCTACTTTTAAAATTTCTTCACTGGCCTGTTCGTTCAGTCTGTAGAGAAAAATAACTCATGTTAATAAGAAAACTTTCTCCGGGCGTCCATCTTTCATTACATATAAGCAAGAGTCACACTCACCTGTCAATTTCATTCTGTACTTCGTCGATGTGTTCAATTGCTTCCTGTTGCTCTTTTTCTGAAAGTAAAAAGAACACTTTTAACTTAAGACTTTGGACTAAAAAAGGTACATGTCATGCAAAGTCATGTTACAACATGTCAAATCAGCGCAGTTACATTGGATCTGTTCAGCCTGAAACATCTGGTATCAGTAGGGTTATTACATTACAGTCATTTAGCAGACGCTTTTATCCAAAGCGACATACAATAAGTTATACCTTCCTCTGGCGAACAAAACTCCATGAAATGAAATACACAAACATCACTGTTTGAGAGGACCTAAAGCTACTTAGTTCAATAATAAGTGATTAGACACTTCACTCACTGTGCATGTACTCGATCAACGGATCTTTATTTGATCCATTTCATTTAGTCACAACTTCACCGTCACAGCACATGTAGCCAGGCTTTATAAGACCTCAACTTTACTTTGTGAAAAAACGCCTTTCCTTGCTTAAACAAGTCATAAATATGAAATCAATCAAATAATAAAACAGAAAAAAAATTAAGGTGATTAATATTCTCGATGTGAACCTACAGCAGATTTAAAAAAGTACGTGGTTGATTTCAGCTGAAAGATTCTCGATCAGTACTCCATTGCATGCAGAGAGTGTTAAATAACGCGGGACTCCAGCTGTGGAGCGTTGTGTGTGTGTGTGTGTGTGTGTGTGTGTGTGTGTGTGTGTGTGTGTGTGTGTGTGTGAGACCCTTGCCTCTAGAGCTTCCTGTTGCTGCTAAAGGCGGCCTGGTTTGAATGCGAGGCTAAGCGGCGTCTCGCTACTAAACGCTGTCTGCTTCACATTGCTGCTATCACGCTGCGAGCTCCACCAAAGACTCCCTGAGCATGTGGGAGGAATAACAACATTCCGTACAGCACCTAAAAGCGACATGCTAGCCACCGTACAGAAGAAGAAGCGCTTGTTGACGTTTTGCTCCGCGGCCACCTCGCACACCACAGCCAAGCTCGGAAGCATGGTCCGGTAAACTGAACCGCTCACGTTAACGCCATCGGTGTTCGGCTCATCTTGGCCGATTGAAAACGACATAACGTCATGTGAATGTTGCACTCGCTAATAATGTTGGCAAACAATCGCTATAGAAGTTCCAGCTGCAAACGAGTGCGAGGAGGAGCATAGCTGCACACGGTTTCAGCAATACCTCCCGACAACAAACCCCCGAACAGTATCTGCATGAACAATAAACGCACATCACGCTAAATGCAGCTTATGCGATGCAAGTACCGGCCTTCTTCAAGGGAACTAACGTTAGTTGCTAATGTCTAGCTAACCTCTCACGCTGGCTAAATAGTTAGCCTATGCTATCATGCTACCTTACATTACAGTCCTGCGCAACATTCCCCTTATGTGTAACGTTATGTGTAGGAAAGCTAAATTAAGCCGTTCGTCCATAAATTAATCCATTTGACACAACACAACAAACTACACTAAAAATAACAAAATTGCGAAAAACAAATGAAAATGGCGTTGTACAGGATAACCGCCATTCCTTCACGTTACCAGAGGTCTCGTCCGCTCCATCGTGATTGGAATTCTCCTTTCTGTTGACTTTCGCCGATGAGGCCGACATGGTTATCGTTTGTCGTGACACCTTTGACCAGATGTATATTCCGAGTGGTTTATAACTCTTCTCTGGAGGATAAAAGTTACTTCCACCTTACATAGAGTGCGTGTATTGGAGCCCACGATAGGGAGGGATGAGCGCAGCTTCGCACGCTTGTTTCTCTCTGTGGCGCTCGGTCGGTGAACACATGTATAGCGCTCTACTGCCCCCTGCTGGCTGGAGTGCGACACGGCATCTTAAAGTAACAGGCAGTGCATTCAATTCAAATCTGTTGGTGTCCAATGGACGCGTTAGTTCACTTTGTCCGTCCATCTACCTTAACTATATGTTCAGTCAGCTAAACTTACTCTGGATAACAATTTGAAAGCTCTCTGCCAATGTGCTATTTTTTTTAAAACAACTTTCATCAATTCTTCCCTTTTCTAGTATTGCATTTTCCATTTTCGGTGCAGGAGCTATTCAACTACTTTTCAGAATCAAAATACAGTTTTAATGTAAGTGTGAGCACATACAAGGAATTTGACTTTGGTATTTACTTGCCCTCAATATTTCCTTCATGTAGTTGCATGCATGGCTAAAAACAGGGACAACAAAGCTGAACAAAGGTAAACGTTAACACAGCCAGCAACTCCTCACAGCTCCTAAAACGTCTGCGTACTTTTCCAAATAGGCATTGTTTGGATAAACTAATCATATATTAGAAATGTAAATGGTTAATGCTTTATGACAATGCTTTTTGGGCAATTAAAGGATGATAAAGCTCATGACGCAATGATGAAGCGCCCTAGTTCAGGTGAAAGAGTCCTGGATGGAGGAGGGTAGGTTGGCACCAAGCACCAGCAGCTTCTGAGGTAGGTTGAACTTCCTCTGCTGGGCCACGGATGTTGTCTGTTGGAAGTCCACTTGAGGTCCCGGTATGGTGAAACCTGAAGGCTTTCACAGCACTGTGTTGTTCAGGCTGGTGATGGAGGGCAGTACACTGTCATTCAACAGTTTTAAGAATGTTCAGCTCCAGGTTGTTCTGACCACAGACATGTATTTTTGGATTTTACATTTTATAGGTTTTAATTTGAAAAAACGTTTTTATATATGTACTTTTAAATGATAATAAAACGGATGATTTATTTTCATTATTTCAGCCGATTGGGCGTGTGCCATGGGTGTGCTACCCTCCGATTGGGCGGTGAGTGCATGCATTTTATTTACTCAAAAGCCGATATTTGCTCACTTTTATCTTTTGTGCTGACCAGAATCCGTGATACGATTTAACCGTGACATTTATGGTCCATTGCAGTTTCCTTAAAAGCATATCACATAGAAAATAAACCTTTGTGAGCATATGTTTTCATGTCAAAGTTCACCACATGTTAAATATGGATTTAATGGTTCTCAGATTGCTACTTATTAACTACCTTAACTTATGTCAAGTCATCAACAACAGCACGCCGCATATTGAAATCATTTAATCGGCTTTCCTTTTCTCTAAAGAGGAGATTGTGTTTGGTTTCATGAATGATTGAAGAACTATCAGTTGAGTAAGCCGAGCATGAGAGGAGACCATAGGCTACGTGAACGCATCATGTGTTTACCTCTGCAGGTGCACTGAATACTCGAATGTGATTGGTTCTTGCAGCGTTTCTGTCATATCGACTGCCAACCAATCCAGCCGCCGTCGACTGACGTCAGCTTTGCGTCGAGCCCCAGTTTAAGTCAATTCAAACTTCCATTGAGATGTTTCCATTATGAGCAGGAGGAGCTACACCCCTATGGAGCCCGTGAACAGCCGTAGCAGACGTTGAATTCTACATGCCACCGGCAGGTTACCGAGGCTTATGTTAGTTGTACCGATTCACTCTGGCCCAAAGAACCCGGCAGCTGGAGCAGACGTTGACGCTGTGTGACAACTGACGGCCACCATGTCAGGTTTAACACCTCAGGTAAAATGAATGCCACAGATTGTGTGGTTTGTCAAATGAAGTTACATTGTCATGGAGACGTTAGGTGGCAACATTACGCCTGCTAGTATTAGCCGAAGTTAAGTTCTAACTCAAGGTGCTACTTTGACAGACATGCGCACTGGTATTTCCTGTTCGTCTTGTTTGCCTCTCCTCATAGTTCCTCTTGTCTTTGTGGTTATCATATACATTGCTTACCTCTAACTAATGTTTCACTGTCGCTCACTATTTAAACCACTCAGTCTTTAAGAAAAGGAAAGATGGTAGGAGTAGCTCAGCTATCTGCTTGACATGAGCCTTCTCCCACAATCGGCATAGTGACGTTGTGATTTGACTAAAATGCTTTATTTCAATAAAGGTTGGTTTACACTTTGAATATATTTGTTGGTGTTGGTAAAAGAAGATGAACTGCTGAGGAGTTTGAGTATAATTCGACATCGTATGAAAATAAGAAATCATTTATAAAATGAATTTTACAAATAAATATAACAAGTGCAATTTCCACAGGGTCAGCCTATTTAATATGAATACATGTAGAACTGCGTGCCATCGATTGGGCACTATGCTGTTGATTGTGTTTTCATAGCAGCAGACTTCCAGGAGAAGGTGCAGGACTTGTTTTGTTTGGCAGGAGGAGTGTCCTACAGGAGACAATGGGAATAGATGGATACCGGAAAGCCCCAGCCACCTCGGAGCTCTGCTCGGCCTACAGCAGGTCCTAGCAGCAGAGGTTTGATGATTTAATAGTGAGTGTAGTTGAATAGTTTGTTTAGGTAAAGCTTATGGAATGAAACATGTAGGGTAGACGCCTTAAAGCTCATCTAATCCATCTTCAACAAACCAACAATATTGTCATAACATCTTTGAACCTTTGTTTATTGTTCATTGTTTCTTTTCATGTAATTTAAACTTCTTATTGCTTACAATAACAAGAGCATGATCACAATTAGTGCTATTATTTCTTATTTTTTTGATTATTTCTTTGAATACTTTATTAATACAAAAACCATGTCCCTTGAATATCTCGACAACCGTTCATCAGATCACCCTTGGTGGGTGTATTGCTGGCCACCCAAAGTATCAAATATGGTGCTATTTGGACACACAACACGTTCAATATGAATGCATTTTGAATAAACAAGCACACAGTGCTCTGTGCAGCAGGGGGCGGAGCTTCAGGGCTCCAGCATGTCATCCTTTGGTTTAGCAAAACTGAACTCAAGATGTCCCTTTGGACTCTCCTAATCTGTGATTTTTCATTTAAGACTAAATGACTTAAGAAAAACAGACTTGCGTATGTAATTGTTAATGAAAACGAGAATAAGTTTAAGTCCCAATCTTGACACAGCACCTGATGTCCTGACACTGTGAGAAGGCTGGGCTGCCACTGGAGTAGACCGCTAAGCAGACGTGTATCCACAAGAGGGAGGCATTGTGTCGGTGATGGGTTTACTGGAGCAGTTTGCAAACAACTTGAATTTCAGCTCCTGAAATCCATATGTATTCATAAATCTTGTTTAAGGAGCGTGTTCCATAAAACAACCAGAGAGACATGTGTGACAGCTCGACCCTATTATAAGTGATCGTAGCAGGTTTTTTAGAAACAATATAGACAGCTGGCCACATTTCTTCATAATATGTAATGTAATATGTGATCATAACGAGATATAAATATGAACCGCAGTGATCAGACATTGAAGCAGCTGTGGTGTGTCCTTCAGAGTGGCAGCCTGCAGGGTCTGGATGAGGATATTCTAGACCCAGAGTTTCAGCAGCGTTTGGAAGATGCCCGTACTCTGCTCAGGCAGGAGATCCAGCGAGAGTTGAAGATCAAGGAGGCTGCTGAGAGACTTCGGCGGGCCGTCACCAATCGCAAAAACGCTGCCGATGTGGAGGACCAGCTCAAAGCCTCGAGCCGCAAGCTGGAGAAGTTGCACTGGGACCTGCAGGAGCTTAATGCCAGGTCCATGGCCACCGAGAAGGACTGCACCACAGGTAACTAAAAGACATCATTTGCTGGAATGCATTTTGATAAACGGCAACTTGTACTTATCATCCCTTCAGTCGGTCCTTTTGTCCAACACTTTGGTGAACTCCAGACTTCCATGTGGTCTAAATGTCCTCTTGACCAATTCAATTGTGACTGTGCCTAGACTCCTCTAATGTCCTCCTAAAAGAAAAGTGACCGTAGATCATCTGAGTCACTTTCCACCAAAAGATCAAAACCTCTTATTTAACACAAGTTCCTTGATTATTAGGTCTCTGCTGTTTATAAACCAGGTTTCTCTCCAATGTATTTGTTTTTGTATTAATAAAGTATTCAAATAAATAATCAGAAAAATAAGAAATAATAGCACTAATTGTGATCATGCTCTTGTTATTGTAAGCAATAAGATAAGAAGACTCATTTAAATTACATGAAAAGAAACAATAAACAAAGGTTCAAAGATGTTATGACAATATTGTTGGTTTGTTGAAGATGGATTAGATGAGCTTTAAGGCGTCTACCCTACATGTTTCATTCCATAAGCTTTACCTAAACAAACTATTCAACTACACTCACTATTAAATCATCAAACCTCTGCTTCTAGTAACTGCTGTCGGCCGATGTGGTATTTTTAAAACAAATGGGCAGATTTCTATTCATTTTGAGGTGGATATTTAAGTTTGTGAAGGATGAACTCTCCAGAGGATGAACCCTGTCTGGGTTGGACACTCCAGGAGCTTTTTTTGTAGACGGCCGTGGAGGGAAGCCACTTTGGGCTGCATGTTTATTACCAGGCTTTAGACCTTTAGGTGGACATTTACCAAAGAATTTCAGGCATAAATTAAATCTTTATTCATTGCTATTAAGAGGTACAAATTAAGGGAGGAGGGAATGGAAATGCTGCACTGGATTTAACACCATTGACTGATCACAGCAGCAGAGGAACAGTGAGACAGAGTTCTGATAGTTGAGACAATGAAAGTACTTCAGTGACAGCAGCAAGGAACAATCCAGCATACTGTAAAATACATTTACAGCAGCTCTCTGTTCAGCACACCAAAAGTGTATACATTTAAATGTTTTACAAAAAATCTTGCACATAGATTTTTCATAAGTCAATTGCGTTGAGCTGATGACATCAGGCCATTACATTACAGTCATTTAGCATACCATTTACATAAGCAGCCTTTCTCTCTGAAACACTTCAACCAATAGTCCAAACTCAGCAGCAGAAAACACTTCCTTTTGCACTCCATTACTTTCCAGATGTATGTAACATGTCAAAACAGGCATTTGGTCTTATTGAGCTGCACTTTATGCAAATCAGCAGCTGGACTCATTTGCATATGTGGTCTTTGTAAATAAGCAGCTACATTCAAATAATGCAGTCAAGCAAACTCATTGTGCACCTGCTGCTAATTTGAATAATATAATTTTATGTTTCATGTAAACTACTTCTCTATCTGATTGTGAGTGACAGATTATTCCACGTTACATCAACAGTGGACTTTCTTCTTTTTTTTTTATATCCAACTCTGGCAAAGTTTTGTCTTCTGTGTTCAATGTTAAGTCAAATGATTGTGTCTCTCCAGAAGAGACGATCACAGCAGGATGCCCTCTGAGTAACTGAGAGAAGTCATAGAACCCTCTCAAATGAAAGAGAATAGTTTCCTGAGATTTCTGAAGCCTGACCCACCATGGTTATTTGTATGCAGGCTGCTTGGAGGAGGAGGAGGACAACCTATCAGCAGAGTCGTGTCCGTGGGAAGAGGTCACCTCACCAGTGGCCAGTCGGGTCAGAACCCTGAAGAAACAGCTCACCATGGAAACCAAAGTCAAACAGGGCGCTGAGAACATGATCCAGACTTACAGCAACAGCTCAGTCAAGGTGCAGTGCAGTATGGCCCACATTAAACACACACACAGCTGGTCAGTTTGCTGATGGAGATGGTTTTCTTCCATGGTCTGTCTGTAGCAGGGAGGTGACACTGACTCATGTGGTACATGGCTGACAGCAGCAGAAAGCATGTGTGATGTGTGAGACAGGACAGAGGAGTGAACGGAGGGAAACAAGAGGGCAGGGCTGTTCCTCTGGGTAGAGCATGCTTTAGCATGCTTTCATTCCATCCTGGCTTACTTGCTATTTATTTCTTCTTTTCATCCTCTTATTGTTTTTCTTCAATGTGTTTTAAATGTTGTAAATATCTTCTGCTAAACTCTTATAAAACAGGGTAGTATTGTGAATAAATGTAAGGGAATCCAGAGATCTGTGTGTTGTGAGGGCATGCCAAAGTGATGACATAAAGCCAACAAAGACTGAGTTTTATATCATTTTAAATCATTAGTTATATATCATGAAAGCTGGTTCTTGGTTCTTTAGGTCTGTGTGTTCAACCATGAACAATGCAGGTGAGGACTGAGGATGTCTTTATTGTACCACAGAGAAGCTGTAAATAGTGCAGGTTTGTAAAGGAATGAAGTTTATTAGTGCCAAATACAAAACTGTCCTTAGAGAGAAGCAGAAAGAAAAGACACTGTGCACTGATTCTGTTGCTGTTACATCATGCAAATGCATTCAAAATAACAGCATCTCTCACCAGTGTTACTGTAAATCGACTTCAGCAATTGTCCATCTGAAGTAGAGGAAAGAGAGAAAGATGAGACACGCCTCCAAAAACGTTCAAACACAGGAAGTCTAGATGGATGTGGTCTTGGCTGAGCTGTACTTCCAATGATATGCTACTTCAGTACACTTCAAGGATATGTTACTGGGACTACAGGAAATGAGCATTTAATATGCAGGAATTCACATCATAGACACCGCTGATTTGGCCACAATTTACCACATTGACCATACACGGTCCAACCACATAGTACTTTGTTTCCACCAAGTCTTGCTCTCATTTTATTCTGATGTATCTGCATTGGACAACATGCATTAAGCTCCCGTTTATTTTCCAGGACAGGAAGATGATGACTACAGCCCAGCAGATGTTACAGGACAGTCGCACTAAGATTGAGCTCCTGCGCATGCAGATCATCAAAGTCAGTCAAGCCAGAGATGGGGAGCAGGAGGGCCCACATGGTGAATCTTCTACTTTATAATCTCCACCTGCACGCAGTATAAAACACCCACGAATGAAAGAGTTAACTGTGACCCGGTAACTCGCACTCATCAGGAGCTTTTCATTCAATCCCGGTAGTCTCATATTGACAGATTGAATCAACCTCAATATATCTTAACTTTTACAACAAGACAAATGCTAACAATATGAAAGATGTGTCAATGTATCACATAGAATAATTGAATCCTTCTCTGTTTGAGTTAAAGACATGATGTTAAATCAAACAACTGCTGTCAAGGTCCAGAATGATTTTACATTTTTAAATACAGCAAGAATTATTTAGTTTGTTTTCAGTTCAAGTTTGCTTGAAATTCCTAATTTGAACAACAGGGCTTTGTAAAAACAAAGGTATTGATTTATCGTCAAGCCCTTGTATGTACAGGATTTTGTATAGATTACCAATACATTTGACAACATAGATTATTGCATTGTAGTCATCCTCATTCATTTTTTAATTTTTGATTTGTCCATTTTAAAGTTTAAAATGGACAAAGCTGACCGTAACATATATTTTTTTAAGGCCATATTATCTATTTGAGTAACTGGGGGGGGAAAAAAACAATGAAAGCATCAAACGGTGCGTCTATAATGTTTAATAGCTCAGAGACAAAGGTATCTGTTCTCACATCGGCTGCTGATGCCCTCAGGTCACCCTGTGGAGATGATCAGTGCTCTGGAGCTGCGGATAGCTGACCTCATGCACCACATGAAGATTGAATCGGCCGTAGCAGAAGGAGCCAAAAATGTGGTGAAGCAGCTGAGTGGGCGCAAGATCCAGGACCGCCGCGTACTAGCAGAGGTGGGTTTAGGGTGTTCCGTTCTATTTTTGGGAACGATACTATGTAGTGATTTAATAGAAATCAGAGCAAAAACCAAACCTAACAAAAGTCAAAGACTGTATAAGTGAAGAAGTATTGGAGATTTAATAGATGGATTTCTGGGTGAACAAGTGGTGAAAATGCTGCTTTCTATAAGGCTACGGCCATGGGTCCAAGTTAATTAGCTGTTGTATTTGCAACAGGTACCTGCAGTGCATTTAAAAGCACATCTGCTGACTGGAGTACTGCGCTGATATTTTAGATATGAACTCACATTAAGTACACAGCAAGTGCAGCCAACGTCATAATATATATTTTCCTCCATAAGATGAATGTGTGAGCAGGGACTTTCTCTGTGGTTATTAAACCACTTGTTTCAGCTCTATCCTCTCTGGTAACATCATTGTTGGACAGTGAATTCATGTGCCAGGATTCTGATCATATTTGACTCTTAGATTGTTTATTATCTGTGACTTCATTTTGGATTTGAGATGGTACGTTTGCTCAAAAGTTGTGTCCTTTCTCTCGAAGTGGTGTTTCATTGTTGGAATGCTGTTAAGCATTCCAACTATTGTTATCCTGTTTCTCTTTATTGTTGGAATGCTGTTAAGCATTCCAACTATTGTTATCCTGTTTCTCTTTATTGTTGGAATGCTGTTAAGCATTCCAACTATTGTTATCCTGTTTCTTTATTGTTGGAATGCTGTTAAGCATTCCAACTATTGTTATCCTGTTTCTTTATTCTTCTTTATTTTATTTTTATTTTTATAATTATATTTCTTCCGTACGCTTTTTGAAACTCTTCTGCTCCTTCATATTTTAAGCTACAGAAACCGTTCAACTATCAAAATGTTCAGCTCTTTCAGCAGAGGGGTGCTATGACTTTTCATATTTCTAACCTTTAAACTTTATGAATTATTAAGCTTTTTGCAATTTTTTTTTTGAATGGGTTTCTATGGAGAAAATGTTCAAATCCTCTTCAACTTTCAAATCCTTCTACTTCCTCATACTTTCAGCTACAGACACCATTTAAACTTTAAAATGTTGAGAAGATCCTGATCTATTGACGCATTATTCAGCTTTTTGATATCTTTTATACTTTTTGAACTGCAGCAGTTTAACTTTTATGATTTTTTCAGCCCTTTTCTGCTTTTATAATGGGTGTGTATTGCGCAGCTTAGAGTGCGTGATGTCACCGCTAGAGTGAAGAGCAGCTTGAGATTCTTGTGAAAGAAAGATTTGTGTTTTGCCACTGTGTCCACAATCTTCACTCTTCATGCATAATTTCTGGATGTAGAAGTAGCTAATCTTGTCCTTGTCGTAGACAAATGACTGTGGAATCCCACAGATTTACACATTTGACACAGAAGCCAGTAATTGAGAGGAAAACCAACTTTCTGCTCCATAGAGACCAATGTTAAATTTTGCTTCAAAAACATCTTCCACAGAACACGGTACCCCATTTCTAAATCGCCAGTTCAGCCACATTTTTTACACTACAGACACAATTTTTACAGGATCTGTTCTTCAACTCATCCTTCCTCTCATTTATTAATATCGGAGCAATAGGAGCTACGGTTATGGGAGTTTTGAGGATTTGTTTGAGAGGTGTTTCCCTGTTTAATCTCCATGAAAAGGCTGCAAGGACACAGGTGTTTCTGATTAAGCTAATTAGTGATGTTGATAAACACACAGACTCACAGACACACGCACTCCTCTCTCTCTCTCTCTCTCTGTATGTCTCTCTCTCATACAGTCATTCAGGTTCTTAGAGATCTTTAGAGGATCCCCCCCCCCCACACACACACCCCATTTTAAAATAAAAGCCCCACAGAATGAATTCTAACTGAAATGCTTATGATGAAGCCTGACATTTAATAACCTGTTTATGTTTATCTAACATTATGAGTCCATCTCCTCTCCCCTTCTCTCCCCCCCCCCACACCCCATTTCAAAATAAAAGCCCCACAGAATGAATTCTAACTGAAATGCTTGTGATGAAGCCTGTCATTTAATAACCTGTTTGTGTTAATCTAACAATATGAGTCCATCTCCTCTCCCCTTCTCCCCCCACACCCCATTTCAAAATAAAAGCCCCACAGAGTGAAATATAACTGAAATGTTTGATGAAGCCTGTCATTTAATAACCTCTGTTTATGTGTCAAACATTATGATTATGTCTCCTCTCCCCACCCAGCCCCACCCTTTCAAAATAAAAGCCCCATGGATTAACTGTATGTAAACATTAAGCTCAAAATTAGACTTTTTCAAATACTGCCATTACTATTACTACTACTGTTATATTATATACTACGACCACTACTACAGCTATTACTTATACTACTTCTTCTAAATACTAATACTTCTACTACTAATGATACTTCTACTACAACTTCTACTACTACTATTACAAATATCACTACTGCTACTACTCATTATAATGCTACTAATACTTCTACTACTAATAATACTTCTACTACAACTACAACTTCTAGTACTACTACTACAAATATCACTACTGCTGACATTTTTTAAGCCACAGAAACCGTTCGAATATCAAAATGTTCAGCTCTTTCAGGAGAGGGGTGATATGACTTTTCATATTTGTAATCTTTTAACTTTTTGAAATATTAAGCTATTTGCAATTTTCTTTTGAATGGGATCTCTATGGAGAAAATCTTCAAATCCTGTTAAACTTCTTCAACTTTCAAAGCCTTCTTCTTCTCATACTTTCAGCTACATATGACTTCATATTTGTAATCTTTCAACTTTTTGAATTATTGAGCTTTTTGCAATTTTTTTTAAATTGGATATCTATTTTCAGCAATGTTTTTGAGATTCATTTCAGCTTTCAGCATTCCAACGCATTTTCAGCAGGAAATGCATTTTCTAGTTCTTCTTTATTTTATATTTCTTCCGTACGCTTTTTGAAACTCTTCTGCTCCTTCATATTTTAAGCTACAGAAACCGTTCAACTATCAAAATGTTCAGCTCTTTCAGCAGAGGGGTGCTATGACTTTTCATATTCATAACCTTTAAACTTTATGAATTATTAAGCTTTTTGCAATTTTTTTTTTGAATGGGTTTCTATGGAGAAAATGTTCAAATCCTCTTCAACTTTCAAATCCTTCTACTTCCTCATACTTTCAGCTACAGACACCATTTCAACTTTCAAATGTTGAGAAAACCCTGATCTATTGCCGCATTATTCAGCTTTTTGATATCTTTTATACTTTTTGAACTGTCCCATTTTAACTTTTATGATTTTTTCAGTCCTTTTCTGACTTTATAATGGGTGTGTATTGCGCAGCTTAGAGTGCGTGATGTCACCGCTAGAGTGAAGAGCAGCTTGAGATTCTTGTGAAAAAAACATTTGTCTTTTGCCACTGTGTCCACAATCTTCACTCTTCATGCATCATTTCTGGATGTAGAAGTAGCTAATATTGTCCTTGTCGTAGACAAATGACTGTGGAATCCCACAGATTTACACATTTGGCACAGAAGCCTGTAATTGAGAGGAAAACCAACTTTCTGCTCCATAGAGACCAATGTTAAATTTTGCTTCAAAAACATCTTCCACAGAACACGGTACCCCATTTCTAAATCGCCAGTTCAGCCACATTTTTTACACTACAGACACAATTTTTACAGGATCTGTTCTTCAACTCATCCTTCCTCTCATTTATTAATATCGGAGCAATAGGAGCTACGGTTATGGGAGTTTTGAGGATTTGTTTGAGAGGTGTTTCCCTGTTTAATCTCCATGAAAAGGCTGCAAGGACACAGGTGTTTCTGATTAAGCTCATTAGTGATGTTGATAAACACAGACTCACAGACACACACGCACTCCTCTCTCTCTATCTCTATCTATCTCTCTCTCTCTCTCTCTCTCTCTCTCTCTCTCTCTCTCTCTCTCTCTCTCTCTCTCTCTCATACAGTCATTCAGGTTCTTAGAGATCTTTAGAGGATCCCCCCCCCCACACACACACCCCATTTTAAAATAAAAGCCCCACAGAATGAATTCTAACTGAAATGCTTATGATGAAGCCTGACATTTAATAACCTGTTTATGTTTATCTAACATTATGAGTCCATCTCCTCTCCCCTTCTCCCCCCCCCACACCCCATTTCAAAATAAAAGCCCCACAGAATGAATTCTAACTGAAATGCTTGTGATGAAGCCTGACATTTAATAACCTGTTTATGTTTATCTAACATTATGAGTCCATCTCCTCTCCCCTTCTCCCCCCCCCACACCACATTTCAAAATAAAAGCCCCACAGAATGAATTCTAACTGAAATGCTTGTGATGAAGCCTGTCATTTAATAACCTCTGTTTATGTGTCAAACATTATGATTATGTCTCCTCCCCCCCCCACCCAGCCCCACCCTTTCAAAATAAAAGCCCCATGGATTAACTGTATGTAAACATTAAGCTCAAAATTTGACTTTTTCAAATACTGCCATTACTAATACTACTACTACTACTGTTATATTATATACTACGACCACTACTACAGCTATTACTACTACTACTTCTTCTAAATACTAATACTTCTACTACTAATGATACTTCTACTACAACTACAACTTCTACGACTACTATTACAAATATCACTACTGCTACTACTTATTATAATGCTACTAATACTTCTACTACTAATAATACTTCTACTACAACTTCTAGTACTACTACTACAAATATCACTACTGCTGACATTTTTTAAGCCACAGAAACCATTCGAATATCAAAATGTTCAGCTCTTTCAGGAGAGGGGTGATATGACTTTTCATATTTGTAATCTTTAAATTCTTTGAATTATTAAGCTATTTGCAATTTTCTTTTGAATGGGATCTCTATGGAGAAAATCTTCAAATCCTGTTAAACTTCTTCAACTTTCAAAGCCTTCTTCTTCTTATACTTTCAGCTACATATGACTTCATATTTGTAATCTTTCAACTTTTTGAATTATTAAGCTTTTTGCAATTTTTTTAAAATTGGATATCTATTTTCAGCAATGTTTTTGAGATTCATTTCAGCTTTCAGCATTCCAACGCATTTTCAGCAGGAAATGCATTTTCTAGTTCAACTATTTCTTCCGTACGTATTTTGCTATCTATCTCCTTCCACATTTTTTAAGCTACAGAAACCGTTCAAATATCAAAATGTTCAGCTCTTTCAGCTCATGTGTGCTATGACTTTTCATATTCATAACCTTTAAACTTTATGAATTATTAAGCTTTTTGCATTTTTTTTTTGAATGGGTTTCTATGGAGAAAATGTTCAAATCCTCTTCAACTTTCAAATCCTTCTACTTCCTCATACTTTCAGCTACAGACACCATTTAAACTTTAAAATGTTGAGAAAACCCTGATCTATTGCCACCTTATTCAGCTTTTTGATATCTTTTATACTTTTTGAACTGCAGCAGTTTAACTTTTATGATTTTTTCACTCCTTTTCTGCTTTTATAATGGGTGTGTATTGCGCAGCTTAGAGTGCGTGATGTCACCGCTAGAGTGAAGAGCAGCTTGAGATTCTTGTGAAAAAAACATTTGTCTTTTGCCACTGTGTCCACAATCTTCACTCTTCATGCATCATTTCTGGATGTAGAAGTAGCTAATCTTGTCCTTGTCGTAGACAAATGACTGTGGAATCCCACAGATTTACACATTTGACACAGAAGCCTGTAATTGAGAGGAAAACCAACTTTCTGCTCCATAGAGACCAATGTTAAATTTTGCTTCAAAAACATCTTCCACAGAACACGGTACCCCATTTCTAAATCGCCAGTTCAGCCACATTTTTTACACTACAGACACAATTTTTACAGGATCTGTTCTTCAACTCATCCTTCCTCTCATTTATTAATATCGGAGCAATAGGAGCTACGGTTATGGGAGTTTTGAGGATTTGTTTGAGAGGTGTTTCCCTGTTTAATCTCCATGAAAAGGCTGCAAGGACACAGGTGTTTCTGATTAAGCTAATTAGTGATGTTGATAAACACACAGACTCACAGACACATACACACGCACTCCTCTCTCTCTCTCTCTCTCTGTGTCTCTCTCTCATACAGTCATTCAGGTTCTTAGAGATCTTTAGAGGATCCCCCCCCCCACACACACACACCCCATTTTAAAATAAAAGCCCCACAGAATGAATTCTAACTGAAATGCTTATGATGAAGCCTGACATTTAATAACCTGTTTATGTTTATCTAACATTATGAGTCCATCTCCTCTCCCCTTATCTCCCCCCCCCCACACCCCATTTCAAAATAAAAGCCCCACAGAATGAATTCTAACTGAAATGCTTGTGATGAAGCCTGTCATTTAATAACCTGTTTGTGTTAATCTAACAATATGAGTCCATCTCCTCTCCCCTTCTCCCCCCCACACCCCATTTCAAAATAAAAGCCCCACAGAGTGAAATATAACTGAAATGCTTGTGATGAAGCCTGTCATTTAATAACCTCTGTTTATGTGTCAAACATTATGATTATGTCTCCTCTCCCCCCCACCCAGCCCCACCCTTTCAAAATAAAAGCCCCATGGATTAACTGTATGTAAACATTAAGCTCAAAATTAGACTTTTTCAAATACTGCCATTACTATTACTACTACTACTACTGTTATATTATATACTACGACCACTACTACAGCTATTACTACTACTACTTCTACTACTTCTTCTAAATACTAATACTTCTACTACTAATGATACTTCTACTACAACTACAACTTCTACGACTACTATTACAAATATCACTACTGCTACTACTTATTATAATGCTACTAATACTTCTACTACTAATAATACTTCTACTACAACTACAACTTCTAGTACTACTTCTACAAATATCACTACTGCTGACATTTTTTAAGCCACAGAAACCATTCGAATATCAAAATGTTCAGCTCTTTCAGGAGAGGGGTGATATGACTTTTCATATTTGTAATCTTTAAATTCTTTGAATTATTAAGCTATTTGCAATTTTCTTTTGAATGGGATCTCTATGGAGAAAATCTTCAAATCCTGTTAAACTTCTTCAACTTTCAAAGCCTTCTTCTTCTTATACTTTCAGCTACATATGACTTCATATTTATAATCTTTCAACTGTTTGAATTATTAAGCTTTTTGCAATTGTTTTTAAATTGGATATCTATTTTCAGCAATGTTTTTGAGATTCATTTCAGCTTTCAGCATTCCAACGCATTTTCAGCAGGAAATGCATTTTCTAGTTAAACTTCTTATATTTCTTCCGCCCGTATTTTGCTACTTAACTCCTTCCACATTTTTTAAGCTACAGAAACCGTTCAAATATCAAAATGTTCAGCTCATTAAGGACACATGTGCTATGACTTTTCATATTTCTAACCTTTAAACTTTATGAATTATTAAGCTTTTTGCAATTTTTTTTTTGAATGGGTTTCAATGGAGAAAATGTTCAAATCCTCTTCAACTTTCAAATCCTTCTACTTCCTCATACTTTCAGCTACAGACACCATTTCAACTTTAAAATGTTGAGAAAACCCTGATCTATTGCCGCATTATTCAGCTTTTTGATATCTTTTATACTTTTTGAACTGCAGCAGTTTAACTTTTATGATTTTTTCAGCCCTTTTCTGCTTTTATAATGGGTGTGTATTGCGCAGCTTAGAGTGCGTGATGTCACCGCTAGAGTGAAGAGCAGCTTGAGATTCTTGTGAAAAAAACATTTGTCTTTTGCCACTGTGTCCACAATCTTCACTCTTCATGCATAATTTCTGGATGTAGAAGTAGCTAATCTTGTCCTTGTCGTAGACAAATGACTGTGGAATCCCACAGATTTACACATTTGGCACAGAAGCCTGTAATTGAGAGGAAAACCAACTTTCTGCTCGATAGAGACCAATGTTAAATTTTGCTTCAAAAACATCTTCCACGGAACACGGTACCCCATTTCTAAATCGCCAGTTCAGCCACATTTTTTACACTACAGACACAATTTTTACAGGATCTGTTCTTCAACTCATCCTTCCTCTCATTTATTAATATCGGAGCAATAGGAGCTACGGTTATGGGAGTTTTGAGGATTTGTTTGAGAGGTGTTTCCCTGTTTAATCTCCATGAAAAGGCTACAAGGACACAGGTGTTTCTGATCAAGCTCATTAGTGATGTTGATAAACACACAGACTCACAGACACACGCACTCCTCTCTCTCTCTCTCTCTCTCTCTCTCTGTATGTCTCTCTCCCTCTATCTCTGTATGTCTCTCTCTCTCTGTGTGTCTCTCATACAGTCATTCAGGTCTTACAGCTTTTTACAGGACTCCCCTCCCCCCACTCCATTTTAAAATAAAAGCCCCACAGAATGAATTCAAACTGAAATGCTTACGATGAAGCCTGACATTTAATAACCTGCTTGTGTTTATCTAACATTATAAGTCCACCCCCCCCACACACACCCCATTTCAAAATAAAAGCCCCACAGAGTGAATTCTAACTGGAATGCTTGTGATGAAGCCTGTCATTTAATAACCTCTGTATGTGTGTTTCATACTTTCTGATTCTGTCTCCTCCTCCTCTCTCCCCCACCCAGCCCCACCCTTTCAAAATAAAAGCCCTATGGATTAACTGTATTTAAACGTTAACTAGTACTTATTCTAATGCCAGTAATACTTCTACTACTAATAATACTTCTACTACAACTACAACTTCCAGTACTACTACAAATATCACTACTGTTGACATTTTTTAAGCCACAGAAACCGTTCGAAAATCAAAATATTCAGCTCTTTTCATATTTATAATCATTAAATTCTTTGAAATATTAAGCTATTTGCAATTTTCTTTTGAATGGGATCTCTATGGAGAAAATCTTCAAATCCTGTTAAACTTCTTCAACTTTGAAAGCCTTCTTCATACTTTCAGCTACATATGACTTCATATTTATAATCTTTCAACTTTTTGAATTATTAAGCTTTTTGCAATTTTTTTAAAATTGGATATCTATTTTCAGCAATGTTTTTGAGATTCATTTCAGCTTTCAGCATTCCAACGCATTTTCAGCAGGAAATGCATTTTCTAGTTTATTTATCTGTTTATTTTATTTTAACTTTTTATTTGAATATCTCCCTCCCACTTTATTTTACTTATCAATTTATTCTTTATGAATTCATTTTACTCCCAGGTTTTACATTAGTGTTGATATTATTCCTTGTTTTCATGTGCTGGTCATATAATTAGAATATCATCAAAAAGTTGATTTATTTCACTAATTCCATTCAAAAAGTGAAACTTGTCTATTATATTCATTCATTACACACAGACTGATATATTTCAAATGTTTATTTCTTTTAATTTTGATGATTATAACTGACAACTAAGGAAAATCCCAAATTCAGTATCTCAGAAAATTAGAATATTACTTAAGACCAATACAAAGAAAGGATTTTTAGAAATCTTGGCCAACTGAAAAGTATGAACATGAAAAGTATGAGCATGTACAGCACTCAATACTTAGTTGGGGCTCCTTTTGCCTGAATTACTGCAGCAATGCGGCGTGGCATGGAGTCGATCAGTCTGTGGCACTGCTCAGGTGTTATGAGAGCCCAGGTTGCTCTGATAGTGGCCTTCAGCTCTTCTGCATTGTTGGGTCTGGCATTTCGCATCATCCTCTTCACAATACCCCATAGATTTTCTATGGGGTTAAGGTCAGGCGAGTTTGCTGGCCAATTAAGAACAGGGATACCATGGTCCTTAAACCAGGTACTGGTTGCTTTGGCACTGTGTGCAGGTGCCAAGTCCTGTTGGAAAATGAAATCTGCATCTCCATAAAGTTGGTCAGCAGCAGGAAGCATGAAGTGCTCTAAAACTTCCTGGTATACGGCTGCGTTGACCTTGGACCTCAGAAAACACAGTGGACCAACACCAGCAGATGACATGGCACCCCAAACCATCACTGACTGTGGAAACTTTACACTGGACCTCAAGCAACGTGGATTGTGTGTCTCTCCTCTCTTCCTCCAGACTCTGGGACCCTGATTTCCAAAGGAAATGCAAAATTTACTTTCATCAGAGAACATAACTTTGGACCACTCAGCAGCAGTCCAGTCCTTTTTGTCTTTAGCCCAGGCGAGACGCTTCTGACGCTGTCTGTTGTTCAAGAGTGGCTTGACACAAGGAATGCGACAGCTGAAACCCATGTCTTGCATACGTCTGTGCGTAGTGGTTCTTGAAGCACTGACTCCAGCTGCAGTCCACTCTTTCTGAATCTCCTCCACATGAATCGGTTTTGTTTCACAATCCTCTCCAGGGTGCGGTTATCCCTATTGCTTGTACACTTTTTTTCTACCACATCTTTTCCTTCCTTCGCCTCTCTATTAATGTGCTTGGACACAGAGCTCTGTGAACAGCCAGCCTCTTTTGCAATGACCTTTTGTGTCTTGCCCTCCTTGTGCAAGGTGTCAATGGTCGTCTTTTGGACAACTGTCAAGTCAGCAGTCTTCCCCATGATTGTGTAGCCTACAGAACTAGACTGAGAGACCATTTAAAGGCCTTTGCAGGTGTTTTGAGTTAATTAGCTGATTAGAGTATGGCACCAGGTGTCTTCAATATTGAACCTTTTCACAATATTCTAATTTTCTGAGATACTGAATTTGGGATTTTCCTTAGTTGTCAGTTATAATCATCAAAATTAAAATAAATAAACATTTGAAATATATCAGTCTGTGTGTAATGAATGAATATAATAGACAAGTTTCACTTTTTGAATGGAATTAGTGAAATAAATCAACTTTTTGATGATATTCTAATTATATGACCAGCACCTGTATATAGATGTGCGTATGTATGCGTGTAGGTGTTCTGTAAAGGGACATCAAACACAGTTAAAAAAGGAAAAGAAAAGCGTACGAATGCAGCCCTAACCCTGGCAAGCAAACAGGAGATGGTGAGAGGGTTATAGCCATGATTACTGATGTTGAATGAAATACTTCTTTCCTGTGCCACAGTGAATGCATCCAAGAACCCACCTCTTCACCAGCATACATAGTATTATTTATTTAAACTGTATAGCTTTGAGTGTGATTAGACTCTGGCTGGTGACCTTTGTTTCATGTCATAATCCCCCCCCTCAGAAGAACAAAGATTGAGCCGGGCTGTACTCTTGTGTTTGTGTGTCCCTCAGGCCCAGACACGCATGCAAGAGTCTTCTCAGAAGGTGGATTTGTTGAGTCTCTCCCTGGAGAGACGTTTAAGTGAGCTGCCTTGGAACCATCCCAAACATGCTGCCATCAAGGAGGAGCTGTTGTTGGGAACCCCGCCTTCCTGTGGCATACCAAAGAAGCAATGCAACACTCTGTCCTCTTCCTCCTCTTCCTTCAAACCAGCCAGTCTAACAGGTTGCTATTAATATATTCCAATATTTATTTCATTTCTTTATTAAACAACTTCAGTGGTGGAAAGTAACAAAGTAAATCTGCTCTCAATTACTCAAATACTGTACTTAAGTATCATTTTGAGATACAATTTACTATTTTAAATCACTTTTTTCTTCTACATTAATACATTTCAGAGAGAAACATTGTAATTATTATGCCAATACATTTATTCAACAACTTTAGTAATTTTTCAGATTAAGATTCTACATAAAACAAATGAGTAGCTTATGAAATTGTTACTTTAATCATTATTACAGATAAAAAGCAGTGGTTCCCAACCTTTCTGTCCTGTGACCCTGAACAAAAGGACAGTGTCTGTGATTGGCTTCTCATGTTCCAGATGTTTCTGCACTTCCACCACAGAGACATTTCGTCTCTCAACTAAAAGCTGAAAACACATTTGTGTATTACAACTTAGTTTTTAGTTTTTCCTCTCCCATTGATCATCTCGCCGTCACTCGGATTTCTTTAGTGACCCTTTGGAGGGGCTTGACTTCTAGGCTGGAACCAGTGGAATACACCTGTAGGGTAGCTCAAACCAAGCACTCTGATTGGTTCATAGCCGTGATGTAATACCCATATACTACTGCTATGACGTCTAATTCCTTTGCACTTTCAGTATCGCTCTGCGTCTGAGAAAACAAATGTTCGACTAATGTGTTGTCATGGTTGCTTAGCAACAGGGTCACGGGAGGTTCAGGTTCACATACAAAGTACCAGACCTGCTACAGATGGAGTCAATAAGTTCACTTCTATGGAGGAGCGGATTAATCGGCACCCATCTGCAGAAAAAACCTGCTGAACAACATGCAGAACTAAGTAAAGAGGAAGATCAACAGTGTTGCCCAGATATGAAGCAGAAACTCACCAACCACTGCATCCAACACCACCATTCAGGAGCTGTCTGATGGGTCTCTCCAGAGCTAATGGCAACCCAAACTCAGGGACCAGAGGAAGTGGAGCTACATCCTCCCACGCCAAGCAACACACCTCCACCTAACCAATCCAGCCAGCCTGGTTCTCTTACTGACGCAGACCAGTTTCGTACTGGTTGCACAATACATGGCAACATTCAAATATTGTAAATAAAGAGCCAGATAATGAAATCAATATAAAGCCAGCCTGTGCTGAAAAAATAAACATGATAGCTGCTAGTGTAGCTACGTTCCAAAGCAACCGCCTCGGTATGTGCAGGCCCCAGGAGGGTCAACTGTGAACTTTATTGTTTATTAATAAAAAGACTGGAAGAATAGTTATCCTAGGGGGAACCGGAGGGTGGGCGCTACACGTCCGTGACGACGCTGTCTGTCGGGGCGGCGTTATCCGCAGTAACCAGAGCGGCGACCGTGAGCTAACCAGTGGAGCACAACAGAGAGTCTCATGTGGTGGTGGAAGAGCCTCTTCCACCACTGAATAGCTTTCCATCTGACCTCATTGGTTTATGATATCCAGAACATTCAAATGTTCTTCCTCAAGCATATTGTTTTCCATTAAACCTAAACTGGTGTTTCCTCAAGACTGAAAGACTTTTCCACAGGTCGGTTGGAGGTATGTTTGATGGGCTGCCAAGACCTGTTGGAGTCGGTTCCAGGCCGTGGTCGTGTGACCAGCATCCCGGTCACCTCTGTAAGCCTCTCGGATGGAAAGTCGGTGAAGGTGAGAGCCGGCCTATCGGGACGCAGTGCCAGTGCCAAGACAACCAAGGCTGATGACCTGTCCTGTAAGTCAACACTGCAACTCAAACTTATTTTTTGTTTGGCCATTTTACTCTCCTTTAAAGTCTCTGCTTGTTAGCGTCTTCGTGGTCTGGATGAGTTTCTGAAGATGGAATCTGGATCCTTGTGGTTCGTCAACCTGCACAATGCATAAGAAACTTTATTTACATACATTAACTAAGCAAATACATTACAATGAAATTGATCTTTCACAAGTCTAACAAAATAATTTGAAAAATTCTCAAGAATTAGAAATGCAGCCTAAACTACTGTTATTAACACACTAACCCTGACATTTAGGTTAAATATCATTGATGGAAAACTGGAACCGAGATGATACAGTATTTATATTTCTAACCGACAGAAGTAAGAAATAAAAATAGTTGTTTGCTGTTTTAGGTTTGACTGATGTTCAGTTGTAGCATCTCATCATTACAATATAGCAGCTTCACCCCAATTACACCCCAAACACATGAAGGAGAGGTTGAGTAGTTTGAGGTATCCAGGTGGTGCCAGCTGAACTCTCTCTCAGGCTACATACAGCCCCACGGAGCTCCACCCATCACAAGTTTAGGCCAGCGCCTGTGGGACATGCGAGTACTTAACTATGGCAAGTATATGGCTGCCAGTGCCACCGGGACATTTTATAAGATCCTCTTCACTTCATCACACGATGAAGACGTCTTTGTTAGATACAAAGACGTTGCGTTCTACTTATAACAACAAATTACTTTGTCTTGTTTTATCGTAAAACCAACATTTCTCGTGAATACTAAATTTGTGGTCTATTTTTAATGTGAAAAGGATCTTGTAAAAACGAGAAAAGTTTCTAGTTACATAAAGTTGTTTTTTTTGTCGTGGTGGCAGCAATACGCTGCCTTACTCAAAGGGAACATTCTATGTGGATGTCCAGTCAGGGCAATGCATTGCGTGCGACCTTCTGAGTCCAGGTCCCCACCGGCCTCATCCTCTGGCTTGCTGGGTTAAACATTCACTTTGTTGGAGACCTTTCTCTTTCTCAGCAACACATGGATCTGGCAACTCGCATGTTTCTTTTCTCTGTTGGTGCTGAACCATCGGTCTGATGACATCACTATTCTAGCGCTAAAGTTAGCCAAACTATGTCAACATTTTAAGCAAACGTCAACCCTCAATATTCACATTGTATCTAGCTAACTACATTTCATAATGATAATCATGGCTGTTGGCTGTGTAGATATCTAATGTCAGCATAAAAGATATTAATACATTACCATCCAATAAGGAGACAAGAAGTGTATTATGTACCCTTTCCTACCATGGTGCTGCTTGTATTGCATCATCTGTTGTTATAGAGCCTCTCTGGTTTTTATTGTCCAGTGAGTCCAGTTCCAGAACATGTACGCATGCAGCGCGCTCTCATGCACCCTGAATGCTCCTTTTGACCGTGTTGGACATCAAACCAGCAGCTTTCTCCAGCGCTTGGTGAAAATTCTTTTTTTTTTTGTCTTCTGGCCAAAGTGGTCTCCATAATGAACTACATTTACACGCATATTTCTGTTGGCGATACAAGCAAAGAGAACAGGGCAGTTCTGTTTGAGTTGCATCCAGAGCATGGCCCGTGGCTCCCCACAGGGGGAGAGTGACACTAGAAATCCCAGTTAAAATAGCAGCCTGTAGTTCTAACTACGTCACTGTCAGATCAAATGATGCCGCTCGATGCACGAGGAACAACAGATTTTGCAGCTGCAAACTCATCTTTCTTGGTCAATATAGAACGCACTGAGGAATTTATTGTTTACTACATTTATAATCAACACTGATTGGACATTTTGTAATTTTCCATTTTTAATATTGCTATGAGCTCACATTAATAATTGAAGGCTGCTGGACAGGCTGGTTGTACTCTTAAACATTTCAGCTTGAAAAGAACATAATTTCTTGTCTGTGTTCAGAGTTGTCCATGCTGTGTTTTTATGGCAGCTGGCGTTGTATTTTCTCTCTCTATAATGTCCTCACAGCCTGTATCAGTTTGTATCTTTGTATTTTCTCTCTCTATAATGTCCTCACAGCCTGTATCAGTTTGTATCTTTGTATTTTCTCTCTCTATAATGTCCTCACAGCCTGTATCAGTTTGTATCTTTGTATTTTCTCTCTCTATAATGTCCTCACAGCCTGTATCAGTTTGTATCTTTGTATTTTCTCTCTCTATAATGTCCTCACAGCCTGTATCAGTTTGTATCTTTGTGTTGTCTCAGCGGAGATAAGTGCTGTGCTGAAGGTGGACAACAGGATTGTGGGGCGCACACACTGGCGACAGCTGGGCAAAGAGGCCTGGGGCCAGAGCTTCAGCATTGAACTGGAACGGGTCAGTGGCTTTCACTTTAGCAAGAAACTCAAATTACAACTGAGCCAGAACTACATTCTTACCTGCTTTTAGAATGACAAAAACCTAATGACTGACTGAGTCACTGTCTCCTGGCTGTGATATAGCACTGCAACTGAATTTCTAATTCAATCTCTCCAGCACACGTGCCTCCAAAGGAGTCTGTATTTGAGTGTATTTATTAAATGTTATCACAGATGGAGGGTGATGATGTTGCTGCCTGAAAATTTAAGAATACAAATTTAATCTCAGTAAACAAAATCTACCTTTTTGCTTTTTAACTGGCCTGCTAGCTTAATACACCAATATATCATTACTTTTAGGTAGAGACTTTAACCTTTCGTGCATATATGGATCCCCCTGCTCATCCTTTAAAAGCAAGTCAGAGAGATCTGTCAGCTGATAGAGAATTACTAAAGATTATCATTAAACCCATATGTGTCAGTCAAGTTCCATTTTTCTGTGTTTGAGCTGCTACACTTCTCTAAACAGTCCGTGCTGTCCCCACGTCAACTTCTATTGTGCAGCAGAATGCTTCGTTTCACTTTCCTGATCAATGCTGACTACAAAGTATACGCTAAATTATTAGCAGTATTCTATTTGCAACAAGAAAGTTATTCATTCATCTACATCAGTTAAGCATGAAACAGCCCATTGCTTTGACCATATGTAGGAACAATAGATGTGTCTTCGTCTTCATGATGGCCTGTACTACCACACAGTGTAGACGCTGTTAGACCAGTGCTGCGAGCGCTCTTAGCCCCCATGATGAACATCTGTTAACAGCAGCGCGATTAACGCGGCGTGAATAATTTGCATCGCGTTTGGTGTGAACACAGCATTAGTGTTTTGGAAAGAGACTTTTTTTTGAGACAGTAACTCAAACTCAACTTTAAATCAAGCTGTGCAAAACTTCCCGTGATTAGTAAACTGACCTGTATGTGTAAAATCGGTGACTTCCCCTTTAAAATGTAAAGACTCACTGTTAAACAGAGAGAATGAGAGGAATGTTCGATGCACTATCAAAACCGGAGTCTTAAACGGGGATGCTGGACGTGTATGGGTTAAACCAGATTAGAGCAAATGTCAGGGGATTAGCAGTGGGATGACATGAGTAGAGTAGGAGGCTGACAGAGTATCAAAGACATTCTTGGTCATTATGACTCACTGCGAGACAAGATGTCATTGTTCTTAAGAGCATCTCACTGAAGAAGTCTTACAATATGAATATGTTTTTCTCAAGTGTGGCAGTGAGTTGAATCCCATCAACTGTCTGTTATGTATTATTTTTCAGTAATTCAAAAGATGAAGCCATTCTGTTCCACCAAATTTAATAATCCAGTCTTTTGGAAAACAAAGATGATGAAATGAGATTATAAGCGCGCATGAATATTTGTAATATGTGTTTGTGTGTGTTGATCTAGTCCAGGGAGCTGGAAATCTCTGTGTACTGGAGAGACTGGCGAGCGTTAAGTGGGGTGAAGTTCCTGCGGCTGGAGGATTTCCTGGATAACCACCGACATGGCATGTGTCTCCAGCTGGAGCCTCAGGGCAACCTCTTCATTGAGGTTCTTTCTCTCTAATTTTTAAAAATTATTATTTATTTCCACTTTGTGTGTGTCCGTGTGCCCGTCCACTAATCGCTGTCCCGAGTAGGGGCCACTAGTGATAACAAAGCTGAGTGCATCTCTGACCCCCATCTGCTACTCTGTGACCAGAGACACAGCGGGGGAAACAGTTAGCTCACTTTCAGTGTTATAAATCTCAAGCTTGAGATTTTAGGTGGAGTGATTTGCCTGTCTATGCACTGGGGAGGAGTTTAGAGAAGGGGAGGTTATATAAGGGCTGGGTGTGATCTTTTCCAATCCCTTTGTGTTACACCATGCTCCCATAGCAGTAATGCTTCCGCAACATCCATCCATCCATTTTCCTCCGCTTATCCGGGGTCGGGTCGCGGTGGCAGCAGGCCAAGCAGGCTGACCCAGACCTCCCTCTCACCAGCAACATGTTCCAGCTCATTCTGGGGGATCCCGAGGCGTTCCCAGGCCAGCTGGGAGATGTAATCTCTCCAGCGTGTTCTGGGTCTTCCCCGGGGTCTCTTCCCAGTTGGACGTGCCTGGAAAACCTCCAGTGGGAGGCGTCCAGGAGGCATCCTAATTAGATGCCCGAACCACCTCAGCTGACTCCTTTCGACGCGAAGGAGTAGCGGCTCGACTCCAAGCTCCCTTCTGATGACCGAGCTCCTTACCCTATCTCTAAGGCTGAGCCCGGCCACCCTACGGAGGAAGCTCATTTCGGCCGCTTGTAGCCGCGACCTTGTCCTTTCGGTCACGACCCAGAGTTCGTGACCATAGGTGAGGGTAGGAACGTAGACCGAGTGGTAAATTGAGAGCTTTGCCTTCCGGCTCAGCTCCCTCTTCACCAAGACGGTCCAGTGCAGCGCCTGCTTTACTGCTGCAGCCGCACCGATCCGCCTGTCGATCTCCCGCTCCGTCTTACCCTCACTCGTGAACAAGACCCCGAGATACTTAAACTCCTTCGCTTGAGGTAGGCACTCCGTCCCCACCTGGAGGGAACAATCCACCGGTTTCCGGCAGAGAACCATGGCCTCAGATTTTGAGGTGCTAACTCTCATCCCAGCCGCTTCACTGCTCCTACTGCAGTCTTACAGAGACCGGATCGCCCGTTGTAACGGGTCCGGCACCCCATACTCCCGCAGCACCCCCCCCCCACAAGAACCCCCGAGGGACCCGGTCGAAAGCCTTCTCCAAGTCCACAAAGCACATGTAGACTGGTTGGGCAAACTCCCAGAACCCCTCCAGTAGTCTTGCGAGGGTAAAGAGCTGGTCCACTATTCCACGGCTGGGACGGAATCTGCACTGCTCCTCTTGAATCCGAGGTTCGACAAGCGGTCGGAGCCTCCTTTCCAGCACCCTGGCATAAGCCTTCCCCGGGAGGCTGAGTAGTGTGATACCCGGGTAATTCGAGCACACTCTCCGGTCCCCCTTTTTGAAGATGGGAACCACCACCCCGGTCTGCCATTCCATGGGCACTGATCCCGACCCCCATGCGACATTGAAGAGGCGTGTCAGCCAGGACAGCCCAACTATGTCTAGCGCTTTCAGCATCTCAGGGCGGATCTCATCCACCCCAGGCGCCTTGCCACCAAGGAGCTTTTTAACTACCTCCGCGACCTCTGCCAGGGATATGGGTGAGCCTCCCCCTAGGTCCTCAGGCGCTGCCTCCTCTACAGAGGACATGTTGATCGGGTTTAGGAGTTCCTCAAAGTGCTCTTTCCACCGCCCGACGATGTCCCCCGTCCGGGTTAGCAGTTCCTCCCCCCCTGCTGAGAACAGCCTGGGGTAAGCCCTACTTTCCCTTCCTGAGCCGTCGGATGGTTTGCCAGAACCTCCTTGAGGCCAATTGAAAGTCCTTCTCCATGGCCTCCCCGAACTCCTCCCATGCCCGAGTTTTAGCATTCGCGACCACCGCAGCTGCAGCCCTTCTGGCCTGCCGGTACCTGTCAGCTGCTTCAGGAGACCCCTGGGCCAACCAGGCCTTCAAGGTCTCCTTCTTCAGCTTGACGGCTTCCCTCACCTCCGGTGTCCACCACCGGGTTCTCGGGTTGCCGCCACGACAGGCACCGATGACCTTCCGGCCACAGCTCCTAGCGGCCGCGTCCACAATAGAGGCTTTGAACATGGTCCATTCGGATTCCGTGTCCCCAACCTCCCTCGGGATATGTGAGAAGTTCTTCCGGAGGTGGGAGTTAAAGACCTCCCGGACAGGGTCCTCCGCCAGACGTTCCCAGTTCACCCTCACTACACGTTTGGGCTTGCCGGGTCTTTCCAACCGGTTCCCCTGCCATCTGATCCAACTCACCACCAGGTGGTGATCAGTTGACAGCTCTGCTCCTCTCTTCACCCGAGTGTCCAAGACATACAGCCGCACATCAAATGATACGATTACAAAGTCGATCATTGATCTCCGGCCTAAGGTGTTCTGGTACCAGATACACTTATGAGCCACCTTCTGTTCGAACATAGTGTTCGTTATGGCCAAACCGTGGCAAGCACAGAAGTCCAATAACGAAACACCATTCGGGTTCAGATCGGGCAAGCCGTTCCTCCCAATCACCCCCCGCCAGGTTTCTCCGTCATTGCCCACGTGAGCGTTGAAGTCCCCCAGGAGAACTATGGAGTCGGTAGGCGGTGCCCTTTCCAGGACCCCTCCCACCGACTCCAAGAAGGCCGGATACTCCGAACTGCTGTTTGGTGCATAAGCACAAACCACAGTCGGAGCCTTGCTCCCCGCAACCCGTAGGCGCATGGAGGCGACCCTCTTCCACGCTTCCGCAACAATGCTGATATATTGTTATGGAGCAGTGTGATATGGGCTACTTGCCTTTGTGAGTCAAAATCAGATCCTGATGAAGACATTTCAAGGATTCTTTCTTTATGAAGGGGATGCCTCATTGATAAAAAAACATAAACCATAAACTCCCTAATCACACAATAATAATCTAACCTGAGATCAGATCATATCTAACAGAACTACCAGCAGAGTGCTAAGTACCTCTCTGCTGATGCTCTATGACCAGAGACACAGTGGAGGAAAACAGTTAGCTCACTTCTATTGTTGTGATTTAGATGGTGTGTTTTGCTAATCGCTAAGCTAACAGCTAAGGGAACAACACACACGGTACACCAGGGACGTGCGGTCAGGTGAGGCTCTGCCTCCCCTGTCATCATGAAAAGTAAAAAACAAATAATGATAAAATAAAAAATAATAATATTTATCTACTGATCTTTGCTATAAATGTAATTTATGTATGATTTCAATCATTTTAAGCATTTTTAGAGTCAAAATCGCTTAATTTGCGCATGTCTTGTTCAAACAGAGAGGAGACACGTGAGGTGAGGCAGCGACGAGATCTGCCTCATCTCAGATTGCGCAATGCCTAACAAACTGGGTTGAGCGCGTGCCTTTTGCTTTGTCATTGTTTGTCACCACTGTAATATTTGTTGACACCTGTACTATATGTCCTTTCTTTCCATAGAATAGGTCATGTATTTCACGTATGTGTAGAACATATTTAGTCTTGCTGATCTGACAGAAACCGCAGTGAAAAAGCACAGAGGGGAGGCACACAGTACCTCTGCCTCAATGAAGGGGGCGTGCGAGAGCCCACGGGTCGGGTTCATGCTTGTAGTTCCGTTACTTCTTCTACACTTCTCTTCGTCTTATATTTAGCTTTGACCGCAAACATTTAAGATTAAATATCTAAGCTTAAACAATTCTTAAAAAATGGGGAAATATGACCAAATCAACAGCAATCCAACGGCGGACAGGTAAAGTAACCTTTTATGTGTTTGTTGTTCTCTTTATAAATCCGGGTTGCGTGGGAAAACGGTTTTAGAAGGGAAAATGTCATTTTGACACTAAAACATACGTACTTCTTCCAAAACTTGAATGTCTGGATTTAAATATATCAAACCTCAAAACTAAAATATGTCAAACCGCAATACATAATATACCTTCCCTTTAATATTACCGCCCATAGGTTGCTACCCACATATTAGACCTGCCTTTCTCATTCCAGGGTTGATGTCATTTTTCAAATGAATTCAAGCTTATTATTATTATTATTATTATTATTGTTTCACCATATACATGAAAAGTTCAAATCAGTGTCCTGATGATGTTTTTCATCATTTTGTTTTCTATTTTATTTTCTATTTATTTATTAATGAGTTGTGGTTACAATTATCCCAATCAGTTCAGATTTCTTTACTATGACAGCCATCATTACTAATGCTGCATCAGTCTAATACATGAATCATAATCAGCTGTTCTGTTCATTTCCAGGTGACATTTATCAATCCTGTCATTGAGTGGCGCTCCAAACTCCAGAGGCAGAGGAGAATTTTCCCTAAAGAAAAAGGTAACACCATGTATTCATACTGCATTGCATCAGTTCTTTCTTGAGATGTTATTTATTTGTTTATTAATCAGTGTTAGTTCTCAGACTTGTTTCTGACAGTTTTGGTTTAATTTACTGCAAGTAGAACATTCAGTCACACACAACTACAGAAATGTGATTTTGGTCTAGGAGACGAGGTGACATCATACTAACAACCAATCAATTTCATCATTATAAAATGGCTCTCAGCCAAATATTCAAACAATAAATGATAGAAATTGACATACACGTTATAACTTGGATCAGTTTACACCGCCAAGTTTCCAACGAGCATCATTTTACCTTTTTGAAGATTGTGGTTTTTGCCTATTTTTATGTCCATTGATGACTTCCACATTTAGTTGATTGCAAACTTAGATTGTAATGTGAGAGTCCACAGAGCTCATACTCACACTTTTTATTTATTTTTCCTCAACTGACAGATATAATCCCACCCTGAGGTTGACACGACTGTCGTACATGTTGGTACAAATGACATTAAGAAAAAACAGTCTGAACTGTTAAAATTAGTCTTTTTTTCAACGTCCTCGAACAGTTCCATAGAAGTGTTTACATCTCGGGGCCAGCTACACTCCATAATGGGGCGTTTCAGTAGACCGCTCAGCCTCAGCACCTGGTTCTCGTGTGCAACACCAATGGCGTGCACTAAATCAACAGTTTGAATCTCTTCTGAGAACATGGACATGTTTTCAGTGCAGATGGTCTCTATTTAAACTAAACGGCTGCGAAGGTGCTTTCTGCCAGCCTGGCATACAGCATTCAGCATTCTTTCTGAGACATGGTTAGCAGAAGGCAGCAGAGGTGCTGTCTCTTTGAGAAAAGCTCCCAACAGTTTATTTTTAACCACTAAAAGACCTCCAAGATGCACATTTTATTGACAACTTTGTTGAACTACTGTCAGTTATTACCATGGATTGCAACTTTTGGATCATAACTGGGGATATTAACATCGACATAGTTGATAAAATGAACAACTATACCTGAGAAATATTTGCAATATTTGAAAGTTTTTGTCTTATGTGACATGTGAAAGAACCTAGGCACACTCGAAACCACACCTTGGATTTGGTTATTTTTCAGTACCTCAGCAGCTCTTCCGTTGTGGTTCAGGACTTGGCCCTTTCTGAGGATTTATCTGTCGTCTTTGACTTACTGATTACACCTGATGCTCCGTTTCTGTTAAGAAAAGGTACATTAATGAGAGCACCAGTGCTCAGTTTATGAACACATTTGTCTAAGATGATTAACAGGAACATCAATATAGTGCTCCAGGAATGAAGCCTAAAACCCAGAAATGACCCGGCTTTTTTTCAATTTCCTCATCTTTGTGTTTCTTGAATGTGTTTATGGTGAGCTGTCTGACATTAGGTCTGTGGTGACACAAGCTGAACTGATTCTATAGTTTAGTTCTCTGTTATAAAATAGGTCAGTGAACACCCCTCTGGTGAATTTAGAAGCGTTTAGGTGACTTAAAAAAGTGTCTGAATGAGACGACTAAACGTCCTCACTAGAACACTATCCTCCTTTAGCTTAGTGGTGGAGACGTGAAGTCATGTGACCGAAGTGGAGTTCATTCATAACGTTAGCTTTTTAATTTATGTTCATTTGTGAAGATTATCTCGATGAACAAAACGTGTAAGTATCATAAACGTTTGTTTGCCACAGAAGTTATTTTCTGCAGTAATTCATTGGAACAATCCTATTGGCTTTTTGTCGAGGTAACCAGTGCAATGCTGACTTCCTGTTGGCCTACAAAAATACATCGTCGCTGCACCATTGTATAACAACCTCACTCTTTTTGCCCTGGTTGACAAGTTTACAACCTCCCCAAAACAGAACTCTGGATACTAATGTAAATAACTATTGAGCTGTCTCAGATCTTCATTTCATAGCTGAGATCATTGAGAAAAGTCTTATCAACTCAGCAATATCTTGAACTCATGTGGTCACTTTGACAAATTACAACCAGACTTCCGACCTTGCCACAGTACTGAAACAGTTCTTCTAAAAGTCTGAAATGATTGGGCTGAATACTAATTCAGGTCCTGGTTTTACTCTGTGTTGTATTGACACTGTAGATCTTAGAATAGTGCTACACATGGAAAATAGGGAAAGACTTTTCCTGAGCAGTTTTTAATTGCCTCAGGTCTTGTTTAGGACGCCGGAGCTACTTTGTCACCATTGGCAGTTACCGATCTGATTGTCTGTGACATACGGAATCCCCCAGGGAACAGTTCTCAGACCTCTTCTGATTAAACTCTACATACTGCCTTCTGAATTCTACAGAACAACAACATTGATTATCATAGTTATGCAGATGATACTTTGATATACCTGGCCTACCTGGCGACTTCAGCCCAGTGCATCATTGTTTAGAGCAGATAAATAATTGGGTGAGCCAAAAGCTTCTGCAACAAAATAAGGGCAAAACGGAGGTTATTGTGTATGGCAACAAAGACAAGATAACTATTATTGATAAATAACTCTAATCTTGGTCTCTAAAAAACCAAAGACTAAGCCATAGATCTTTGTGTTCTAATAGAATCTCACTTTTACCAGCCATATCAAAGCAATCACTATACAGCCTTCTGTGGGAGCAATTTTTAAATGCAGGTTAAACCGTCTCTCTTTTTATGTGCCTATGATTGAGTTTTCATAATGTATTTACATTGCTTATCTCATAATCATATTACTCTCTGTTTAATTACCATTTTATGTACTTTGAATCATATTTTATGAATGGATGGTCCTTTTTCATATTATTTTTGTAAAGCACACTGTGTACGATATGTGCTCTAGAAATAAACAAATTAAAACATAAATGGGTGAATCACACAGATTTTCTATCATAGATTTTTTCCTCACTATTAAAGGATTCTGATTGGATCTCTTTTGTCCCCATTTCTCCTCACAGGGAAGGACTTCCTGCGTGCTGCCCAGATGAACATGAACTTTGCCACATGGGGCCGTTTGATGATGAGCATCCTGCCTCCCTGCAGCTCCCTGGAGCCCATGAGCCCTCCATTAGCAATCCCTAACACGGCCCCCCCGTCCTCCAGCACTTCTCCAGCACGGTAAGGTTCTGTGGTGTCTAGATACCGTGACCCAAAAACATCTCTTTGTCACATCTATGAAAGAGCTGTTACAAAAGAGAGCTATTAACTTCTTTGCGTAGCTTTCCACGGGGACTTGAGGCTATTTTTCCACCACCCATGATATCTGAGAATGAAGGGCTGATAGCCACATTATCACTGACCTGCATTCAGAGTAATGAGAAGTAAGATACACTGGTTGTATGATAAGAATATGTGAGGTTATAAAAATGAGCATGATTTAAGGATAACCGCAGTGATATTCTATATTTTTAATTGTCACCAAAATCTAATGAGCAGACCCAAACCAACAGTGAGTGTATCTGCTAACAAGTATAGTGTGTGGATGTCTCTTCTTCCTCTGTCCATAGAGCTCCATTAAAACACATCAATGAGCCTCACTGTTGCTCTGGTGACATGTTCCTTCATCACCATCAACACACACACTGTACTTTATTTAGACTCAGTCCCAGTGGTGGGCCGTCAGGGCCAGCTAAGCCTTCTCTGCTGGCCTAAACAGAATCACAAAGTTATAGCTATTTTATAATTTTATAATTTTTCACAAATACACTACATGTATTCTAATAATTTTTCCCATTATCTTATTTTCTCATTGCACAGTCTTCCTCTGTTGCTCTGCTTCCAGCACAGCTTGTGTTAAGGAGAGCTTTTATCCAATCAGCTTCAGCCTCTATGTCTCTATGTAAGGAGAGAGGCCCGATGACCGCTAGAGAGCCTTTGCAGTTTAAGTGAATGGGGACGATATTGTTGATTGTCATAGTGTTCAACCAATCAGATCTTTAGTTTGACATGTTGGGCGTATTCTTTGACGTGCCGGTGCTGTCTAGGTAGTCTACAACTACGTCAGCATTAACGTGCAGCGTGATTGGTCAGTGGGGCTAGCGTGACTGTTGTGAAGCAGAAAGCTAGCTATCAGAAGTTAGTAGTAAGAGTTTGGGGTTTTGTTTTCTTTAACAAAGCAAGAATGATGGTCTGGAGAAATGGGGATTGTGAGGTGATTGCTTTAGCCTGTTTGAATCAGTAGGAACAGCTAAACGCTGCAGGGAGAGTGTAGCGTGAGTGCTGCTGTTGGACTTCCTGCTAAGCTAGTTTAGCGCGCCTCCCTGAACACACGTGCCACACCACGTACACTGTTTTGTTTGCGGGGTGTCAGACAGCATGTTGCCAGTTTGAGCAAAGTCCACTGAAAACATTCTATTTCCCACAATTTAAGCTTCTGCATTTTCCAAATGCACGAGTATTATTCAAACGTATTGTTCGGTTCGTAAGCCTCGTATCATCAGTCCTGCTGACTAATTATGACTAATTATCTTAAATCCTTTTTAAATGCAAGTTTTTAATTGGTACAAATACAAATCTCTTTATGTATGAAGATAAAATGAGGACCTGAAAATGAGTGACATAGAAAAACCCAATCACTTTTAGACTGTACACAAGATGAAAGCATTGAAACAAAAATTTGAAAGTGGCTATACATAATTAATTTATAACATAATAACGGTTCTCGGAGGGAAACCATATGAGGAGTATTCCACCTGATGTTTTAGGAGGTGCCAGCTGCAGGAAGAAGCCTAACAATGCAAACAAAGGATTTTAGTACGTTTGTTATTTTGTACTTGTTTTGGTTTGGTAAGTAGGCATACATCAATTTTATATTACGGCAATGTATAAGCGGTTTCGAGACAGTAACCTGAGTTTGAGTGTGGTGGAGATTTTGCTCAAAGAAGTTTAGAAAATCAAGGTACATCGCTGAAGGTAGTCAACAATACTACCACCAGCACAACCACACCAGTGAAGGAGCTCTTCCTCTTGTTTTCAGAGAACCTGCTGTGAGTCTACATTTTAATGAAGAACAACCCGGCAGATCTCCACATCGCATAAGAAAGAGCACTAAAGACTCTCCGCCGGTAAGAAAGTCAGCCAAAGATTAATAGCAGCAGAACGAGTGCTGAATGTCTTTGTATAATATTAAGATTGAGGTCATGATCTGCAGTGGTTTTGTTCCAGCCCTAATGTTTCTGTTGTTTCATGTGTTCTTGTTTGAGTGAATCAAATGTGTCCGTTAATCTCTATTGTGTGTGAAACCAGTGTCCTGGTGAGAACAAGCGACATCCCTCAACTCATCCTCCTCCACAGTAAGTCATGCTGAGTAGGAATGCAGAGAATTTGTGCCTTTGTTTGGAATTATCCTTGAGTTTCGGAGTGTGATGATGATGATGAGAGAGAGATGGAGCCTGAAATATACAAAGTTACCTCCCCTGACTAAAGTTCACAGTTTATATCTAAGTACACCAAAAGACAGTGTAAACACTCCATACATGTATATCATATTCAAGCACTGTGCAGCCAGAAGGAGGCTTCCTCTCAGTAGTAGTAGTGACTCCTATGTGAGTTATAACGTAACACCACAGTGTAGCTGGTGAGAAAAGTCTCTGTCTTCTCCTCTTAAAGTTCCTGTCACAAAGAACGTACATGTATTAGTACTCTTTCATTCATGCGATGAGTGCAGAGAACTCATAAGGAATTCTTCAGTTGCAAAACGTGTTGACTTTTGTCCTGTCATGCAGCAGGAGTGAAGGACTTCAGATGGAAGACTTCACCTGCATTTCAGTTCTGGGGAGAGGTCACTTCGGTAAGGTAGGCATCTCCTCTAACCTGTTGCTCCTGTACAGTGTCAGTAGCAAGCTTTGGATCAGTCCTAATGATATGATGATAATAATCTTTATACCCTGTAACTGATCAAAGGTGCTGCTAGCAGAGAATAAGAAGTCAGACAAACTGTACGCCATCAAAGCCCTGAAGAAAGGAGACATCGTAACACGTGATGAAGTTGACAGGTAAGCGATCCCTTGAGACATAATTATAGAGTCAATGCTTCTCTCCACCAGGGCCCTGAATCACAGAGCAGGTTCATCTTAGTGGGCTCTCCTTGGGTTACCTGGCATCAACTGGTCTGTTAACTCATGTTCATGTGAGCTGTTAATTACAAGTCATGTCATCAGAACCATGAATGAAGTACTTGATATGATATGAAATCAGTAATAGTGTGTATTTTTAAATATATCTTATTAAATGCGTTTGGTATTTTCAACATTCTCAGTAGTATAGAGTGAGTGTTGTTTCTCTTTTGTTTCCTGAACAAATGATGGTAAAAAGTTCAGAGTTATGTAAGACTGTTTGTGCAGAGAGGAGGGAGGAGGGAGGAGGGAAGTAGTTAATGCTGATGAGGACTATCTGACTGAAATGTTGCATTTACAGTCACGGGTACATTTCAGTTTGTAGATTCTTTGTTGTTGTTGATGACAGCAGTTTATATACTTTTAATTTCTAATTCTCATCATGAAGTCAGCTGGTGTTATCATGAGCTGCAGTGAGGAATCCAAGTGTAAACACTTTCAGCTTTCTATAGCTGAACGCTGACAGGAACCTGCTGCTGTGATGTAGTATGTGTGGTGAACTATCCCGCTGTTCAAACCAGAGCACACGTTGAAAGCTGGGAACAGCAACATGGTTCTATTGAGCTGTTCTGGAGCAGGTTAGCCATGCA
Organism: Anarhichas minor; assembly: GCF_050575085.1. Lineage (NCBI taxonomy): Eukaryota > Metazoa > Chordata > Actinopteri > Perciformes > Anarhichadidae > Anarhichas > Anarhichas minor. The sequence continues at coordinate 10,034,866 of NW_027466519.1, read as the reverse complement.
GCATCTGTTACCATGGTATACCGGACCACCCCGTCTATTACCCCACAGTAGCTGAGGCCACTGGAGGACTTCCTGCTGCTATGCTGAATGCTGCTGAGTACTAGGTTCTAAGCTGTTAGCTTGCTTTCTAACCGCATGTTCCAGCCAGCCATTGGTTTCACTTCACGTCACTAAAGTATGAAAATGAATTTACTTGTCAGCGTGAATTCATCACGGGGAACATTTTGTCAGCGTGAAAAGCAAAGGCTTTCTGTAGTCCTTCTGAGAGGCTTTGCATTGATGAGCTGTGTTGTCTGAGAATTGAACCCACAAGCTATAAAGTAAGTTAACTCTGACATCATCAGAGAATAATGTGATTAATGGGTAACTATTAAAAGCAAATTTAATTTCATGACGTAAAACCGAACTGCAACAAATGTCTGTCTTGTACTTAAAGAATACAAAAATACCCAATTGTTCCAAAGAGCCAGCATTTTCATCCGTAACCATCTCTTCACAAGTGAAGGTGTTTTGTCATAAAGTGATGATAACGGATATCCTGAATAAGGGTGCAATACATCATTCATGCAGATATCGCTACATATGTCCCCGTGTGTCTGTGTTCAGCCTCATGTGTGAAAAGAGGATCTTTGAAGTGATCAACACCTCCCAGCATCCTTTCCTGGTGAACCTGTACGGCTGCTTCCAGACTGCAGACCACGTGTGCTTTGTGATGGCCTACTCCCCCGGAGGAGACCTCATGACACACATTCACACCAGCATCTTCACTGAGGAACAGGCCCGGTTAGCACACATCATTCCGTGAAGTCATGACATGCAGCCTAAATACAGGATGTTGCTGTTATTTCATCCCTCTCTCTGGTTTCAGCTTTTATTCGTCCTGTGTGCTGCTCGGCCTGGAGTTTCTACACCAGAACCAAATAGTTTACAGGTGAGTCCTCCTCAGCTGCTTTCAGAACAGTATTACTTCATACGTGGCTGCATGTCGGGAGCATGTTGCATGTTGCATGTTGCTTTGTGTCTGTCTGCCAGGGATCTGAAGCTGGATAATCTGCTGATGGATGCAGATGGTTTTGTCAGGATAGCAGACTTTGGCTTGTGCAAAGAAGGTAAGATCATTCTGTCATTGTTAAGCTCCAGTAAATGTCAAACTCTTAAAAGTGATGTCGCCTTTTGACCTACAGCACATGGCAATCATTTCATAGTTGCTATAGAAGTGTTCATCTGGTGACAGGATTCAGTGTGTGCAGGCTTGGAACATGAACACCTATTCATTTGATGGCACTCATGAACTCATCTCGGTAGTTTTCTGTCATAACAGCATGTTGACGTTATTATGTGCTGACCTATGAGTGAGCGTGTGTGATGAGTCTGTAGTGAGGCTGTGCTGTGTGTAGGTATGGGCCACGGCGATCGCACCACAACGTTCTGCGGCACACCGGAGTTTCTGGCCCCAGAGGTGCTGACGGACAACACCTACACCCGCAGTGTGGACTGGTGGGGGCTGGGGGTCCTCGTCTATGAGATGCTGGTGGGGGAGGTCAGTATGAACGTGACGAGGCAAATGTAAAGCAGCTCACGGGAGCCCCACATCACATTAACTCAACACAAACACTGACATACCATCACCTCAAAGTGGATGGAGTGAAAATGACCGTGAAGTCCAACATTCTCTGTCTTCTCTTCTTCTTCTTCTTCTTCTTTTGGGGACGACTCTCGTTAAGTGGAATGTCTCAGAATGTTAGATAGTCTGATGGGCAGGTGGCACCTTGCATGGTATCCCCAGCCATCAGTGTATGTGAATGGGTGAATGATGGGGGTTCCTCTCCTCTCCTCTCCTCTCTTTTCCTCTCCTCTCTTTTCCTCTCCTCTCTTTTCCTCTCCTCTCCTCTTTTCCTCTCCTCTCTTTTCCTTTCCTCTCCTCTCTTTTCCTCTCTTTTCCTCTCCTCTCCTCTCTTTTCCTCTCCTCTCTTTTCCTTTCCTCTCCTCTTTTCCTCTCCTCTTTTCCTCTCCTCTCTTTTCCTTTCCTCTCCTCTTTTCCTCTCCTCTTTTTTCCTTTCCTCTCCTCTTTTCCTCTCCTCTCCTCTTCTCCTCTCTTTTCCTTTCCTCTCCTCTTTTCCTTTCCTCTTTTCCTTTCCTCTCCTCTTTTCCTCTCCTCTCTTTTCCTCTCCTCTCTTTTCCTCTCCTCTCCTCTTTTCCTCTCCTCTCTTTTCCTTTCCTCTCCTCTCTTTTCCTCTCTTTTCCTCTCCTCTCCTCTCTTTTCCTCTCCTCTCTTTTCCTTTCCTCTCCTCTTTTCCTCTCCTCTTTTCCTCTCCTCTCTTTTCCTTTCCTCTCCTTTTCCTCTCCTCTTTTTTCCTTTCCTCTCCTCTTTTCCTCTCCTCTCCTCTTCTCCTCTCTTTTCCTTTCCTCTCCTCTTTTCCTTTCCTCTTTTCCTTTCCTCTCCTCTTTTCCTCTCCTCTCTTTTCCTCTCCTCTCCTCTTTTCCTCTCCTCTCCTCTTTTCCTCTCCTCTCTTTTCCTCTCCTCTTTTCCTCTCCTCTCTTTTCATCTCCTCTCCTCCTTTCCTCTCCTCTTTTCCTTTCCTTTCCTCTTTTCCTTTCCTCTCCTCTTTTCCTCTCCTCTTTTCCTCTCCTCTCCTCTTTTCCTCTCCTCTCCTCTCTTCCTCTCCTCTCCTCTCTTCCTCTCCTCTCCTCTTTTCCTCTCCTCTCCTCTCCTCCTCTCCTCCCCTTTCCTCTCCTCTTTTCCTCTCTCCTCTCCTCTCTCCCCACTGTGTCTCTGTCATTGTGTACGGTGGTTTACTAGCCTTTTCTCTAAATGAGAGCCGAGAGAGTGAACTAGACAGAACAGCAATGATCTTACACTCCGTTAAACCAGCAGATCATTTTGTGGATGTTCAGCACTACAACAGACACCTTTCACATTGTCATATTGTTTTCACATTGTCATTTGACACATGGTCCATAATCGATACTTTTATAATAACACTTTATAGTGGCTCCTGCATTTTAACTTGATCTTGAGGCCCCATCTTGTTTAGGGTCCCTGTGTCAAAATCTATGAATAATAGCATTTATATTGTGATTAAACAGAAATAGCTTGTGTCCGCCTTGATGAAGGGCCACACTGCTGGCATGATGCAGACCACAAAAGCTTTCTGTCAGTGTAACATTTCTTTGGAGATGAACCGTGGGTTTTGCATTAGCGGATCTCGTAGAGGTGAGTATGGACAGCGACGTATATGGGAAGACGTTTTTATTGTTTTAAGACAGACTAGATCTGTAGACGGCTTCCAAAGGTTGATCAGATGTTGAGCTCAAAAGCAGACACAGTAACTCAGTCGATCTCCCTGTACTGTATATAACCACCGAAGGAACAGAATCTTCTAGAACATTATTCAGTTTGTGCTGCTCTCTTCTCTCTCAGTCTCCTTTCCCAGGTGATGATGAGGAAGAGGTGTTTGACAGCATCGTCAACGATGACGTGCGCTACCCTCGCTTCCTTTCTCCTGAGTCTGTGTCCCTCATTCAAAAGGTTGGCCTCAACTGAGGGATCTGGATTCTCTTCAGGAGTTTACTCGTGATCTTTTTCGACAAAATCTCTCGCTCTGATCTCATGTGTTTATTTACTCCTCTCCATTGCTTTCACTGTGTTTTAGCTGCTGCAGAAGAATCCTCAGATGAGACTGGGAGGAGGCGAGGAAGATGCCTCGGAGATTAAAAGACACAAATTCTTTCAGGTCATTATCCGGCCAGACGATGCTGACCGCCTGATAGTCACCTCTTCTCTCTGTAGAGCTTCCACTCAGGACAAACTACTGTATTAGATAGCATACCTTTTTGATGAGCTAGTAGAGTTCTGATGCTTTCAGGCTTCTTCAACATTCACCGTTTCACATCACAGCTCATTTGAAGTAACACTGAACTGGACCCAGAGCAGGAAATCCACTTTTGAAAACCTGTAGCCACTGAGAATGAAGAGAAAACATCAGTTGTGTAGTTCTAGTTCTGTGTGACACCAAAATATTCAACAAAGAGTAGGAATGTGACATTCATCTTAAAAATAACTTTTCCCACTTTGACATTAGGGATGTTGCCATGTACTGGAATTGATAACTGTGTTGTTTAAAGATGAAATACTGACATCGTGCTACTAATAAGCATATAATAATAATACTGTGTAAATAATCCAGCGCCTCTTAAAGGTATAATATACAGGAATGTTTGGGAACTTGCCTGCCTAGCGGAGGCATATAAACACAAGGCGGAAGTCTAGTTTGTTCTCGCAGTTAAAGCACATTAGTGATAACATTAGTGACGGCTGCTGTGAAAACCACCACGTTTATACATTTTGAACCAGTTGAATATATTTTTATTGTACTCCAACTTGAGCATCTTTCTCAGCAAGGTGATGTCTTTAGTGATTCCTGCTCCTCCTCATTGTCTGTTGACAGGGAATGGACTGGCCCGCTCTCCAGGCCAAAAACATGAAGCCTCCCTTCCTGCCGGTCATCAGAGCGCTGAAGGACGTCAGTAACTTCGACGAGGAGTTCACACGTCTCAAGCCGGTCCTCACCCCCCCACGAACAGCCTACGTCCTCACTGCTGAGCAACAAGAAATCTTTGCTGACTTTGACTTTTCTCTCATGAGTTGACTAAAGTGACTCCCTCGCTCACTGTGGAAGGCTGCTCCTGTTCATCCTCACTTTTATTTGCCATAAAGCTCTTCTGACTGAACAGAAGCTGAGAAACTACCGTCCTGTCTTTTTCACGTCCTCTCTGTGGCTGCTTTAAACACACTACAAAGATCTTTCTCTCATCGAGCCGTAGGATCAAGTACCGTTCACTGTATGAAACATGTCACCAGTGCAATAGTTTTACAAATGGACATTGTTCCAGCCCTCTCGGTCGAAGAACTAAACTGTAAATATTTGTGATCTTAATGAAGAAAAGTGACTCTGAAGTCCAAACGCTATCTTGTGCTATTTATTCGACTTCCATCTGTTGTTAACCGTCTCTATGTTGTTGGGATGTAATACTCTGTAATACTGTTCTTCAGAGAGATTGCTCAGTCAATACAACTGTTATTTAAAAAGGATACTATCATGAAGATTATGCTCATATAGAACAGACCAGCCTATATGTAAAGTGTAAACAACATGAAGGAAATATTAATGAATAAATTGATATCTGCTGGACTTTAAATGATCAGGAAACTCGTCATTAACATTTATTTTTTGATGTAGTCATTTAAGTAGTAAAAACATTGCATGACAGTATTGCATATAATTCAGAAGTACACAACATGAATTAAATGTTAATTCATAAAAACCAGAGCGCTCACTGACTAATACAACTGGAGGCAGTCTGCATGTTGTCCAGCACCACAGCTGTACATTGAATTCAACACATTTATTGCTGTTACAAGGGAACTATTGCACTCAGCGCTCTAACGCTGGGCTGCTGCTCCTCCAGGTACTCCATTCAAATAGTCATACAAAAATCTAGAGACATGTTCTGGTTCAAAATAGTTACAAAATGACATACAATATAAAATAGCTTGAAATGCTGTCCATTGAAAGTCAAAGCTTCCTGTACAAATGCCATGAACAATACAGCTACCTTCAACTGATGTTTGAAAAGAAAAAATGAAAATGTTAACTTCAACTAACTGTTTTAAGAGTGAAGCTGTGGAAGCTGTAAAACCTCTGCAGAATAAATACCACTCAGCACTTACAGCAATGAAACAAGAGCAACATGACAGCAGAACTCATTGGACCTGTCTGCAGTGAGTGAACAGAGCAACCAGAGCAACCACACATCTGGATTGTCTACACATGCACATAAAACAAGGATATTTATTTTTTTATCAAATGTTTATGCAATAATTAACATGTATTAAAAGTAAACTTTAAAAGTATTTAACAGTCGGGTGTACAATGTTCATTGCTCACAGAAATGATTGCGTGGAGTACGTAGGAGCGGTCAGGTAGGATGTGGGAGCATAAAGACCAAGGCTTTACGACGAGCTTCACTCGGCCTTCACATGAGACAGTGAAGGGCCTGAAATGCTTCTGTATCCTTCAATGGCTGTAAACGAATGTTAGAATAAGGGCTTTAATGCTGGTAACCTGTTGACAGCCACTTCTGTGAAAAACGGGAAGTGTGGACCACTGGGAGGAGAGATGTTAAAGACGGTAAATGTGGGACAACAACACAAGTGTCTTTATAAAGGTAAACTGCACAAAAGCATAATTCATCTCCCAACTTTGCAGTCAAGTGTCTGGTCCCAAAAACTAGAGAGGTTACATCTGAGTGAAATCCCTTTCAGTCTTTGAATGTCATGTAATCCTAGACCTGGTCGCTGCCCTCCCTGAAGTACACCTGTTCCCACACCACTGTGCCCCACACGCAGAAGAAACCCCACAGGTTGTTGAAGGTGCCCCGGTCGAAGGGGTTTTCATCAGCGCCGCAGTGTTTTAGGTAGGAGATGCGATGGCGCGACATGAACTCCCAGGTGGTGGTGTTGAGAGACACCAGGTAGAGGTGGGAGCCGAGCAGGAGCAGCACGATCAGCGAGAGCAGAGCCACCAGCACGACCACGGTCAGCAGCATGCCGTTGGTACGCAGCCACAGCTGCCAGCTGGGTGCGTACCTGAAACCCGTCCTGATGAAACAAGCAAGAGAGAAGCGATCTGTGGAGGCTTTGCAGCTGCAGCATTCACCTGCCAGCACAGGGGGTTGGTGACAGTGTTGTACTCACCAGGCAATGTGCAGCCCCCACAGCAGCACCAGCAGCTGGACGGCCAGGTAAAGCACAAACCAGCGGTGGTTCCTCTCGCCAACGCAGTTCTCGATCCAGGGGCAGTGGTGGTCGTACCGCCGGACACAGTGCTGACACGTCTGGCAGTGCTTTGATCTCATTGGCTGCTGCTTGGAACAAAGGTCATTGTATTTAGATGAAACATACATATTTTGTTAAATAAAAAAACAACATGCTATGTGTACTGAAAGCGTAAAGTTGAACCCTGTTGTTCTGAACTAGCCAGTGTTCTGTTTAGAGCTACAGAGATCTCGTCTCAGGAATATCGGAGGTTAACCTCAGTGTGAGGAGAGGACAACATGAGACTACACCTGAGCTTTCACAAAGCACGTGGATACGCTATAGTTGTGATATTTACAACATGTGTTGCTGCAGCTGTATCTGGTGGCGTACTGTAAAAACTTTGTTTTTGTGTCACAATAGCAACAACTTTCTCTCTTTGCATCATGAACGTACATGGAAGGACCGACTGGTACAGAACACACCGGAATTACAGTTTATTAGTTGTTGATCCTGAAGGAGCGATGGCCTTCTTACACATTACGTTGACCTTTGACACAGACTGAGAGATGTGGTTGAAAGCTCCAAAAGCTAGTAAGTGGACCTTGAGTTAAGATTTTTCTTTCAAAATGTGTGTGGCTTTACAAGCTCAATATGTTTCGGTTGAAATAATGACCTGTACAATTCAAAATAAATCTTACACAGCGGCAGAAAACCTCACATCCTGATTAGACGTGCGAGTCTGTATTTAAAGAGGGATGTCAGGTTCATGTTTCATAGAAGGGTTAAACTCACGTCTACATTTACATTACATTACTGGACACAGTGAGTGACCTGCTGGGTCATATGAGGATCTGTGTTCACTGGAGGTAGTACAAGTGTGTAACATAGAACTGTTCTGCTCAGCAACCCATCTGCTATTCTATACCACTGAGGGATCTTACGTACTTGTAGAACGTTGAGTGTCACATTTCAGCCTGAGAGCTACACTGTTACCACAGAGAGATGACAAATTACAACACCATGTCTACAGAAAATCAATCAATCAATCAACCAACCAATCCATCCATCCATCCCACAGGCTCAGAAACCACTTAACTCAAGGCCCTCTACTACAACTCTTGTAACTTTTGTTATTACTGCAAACACATGATTGAAGTTCCATACTTGACAACTGAGATGCTGTCCGCTCTATGTGAGATGCGGTTGAAAGCCCCAGAAAAGGCAAATAAGTGGCCCTTGAGTTGAATGTTTTGTTTTGACAAATGACTGTTTCGTCAATGGAGACTGAACCTTTACTCTCCAATACAACGAGACTAAAGTAAGAAAGGGTTTCTTTTTTATATGCAAACACAATTTAACACTCTTTCTGCCTCATAAATCTGTCTGTATTCGTTCTAATTGTGTTCAGTCGTATGAGCCCATGAAAGCGTGCTGCTGTGTGTGTGGAGGCTACCTGCAGCAGACAGTGGCCACAGCGGCGCTGTCGCAGGGACTTGGTGGTGGGGGGGATCATGTCCTGCTGCTCCTCCGTCACTCCCAGCGTGAACTGGCACAACACACAAGACAAACTGGTCAGAGGAGCCACTGCCCATTTTCAGTCCAAGCACAGTCACAACCTTCTGTGTGTGCTCATTTGTCATTTACATCCCCACAAACCTGAAAACAATAACACCCCACGATCGCAGTTAGATTGTGTCTGATGTACTCCTGGGTCTTTATCTCAAGTTGTTTATCAGAACTGGTGTATGGAATGGTGATAACTAAATCTTTGAGTAACTTAAGTTGACTAACTTTACTGCACACTCTATTCTCCCATTCAAGATCCTATGAATTACATAAACCAATACAAACCACTAACAATGTCAGATTACTCCTAATATTCCACAAATCCCTTCCCAGGCATACAGATATACTGACTGTAAAACAGGGTGCATCAAATGTATGCAACACCTGCACTGCAACACAATACATGTGCAAAGGCATGAGGAAGCAGTCAGAGATCATACTGTCAGCCCAGATCTAGTCCCAGTCAAACCATCACCTGTTAGAAGTGGCTCCTAGTCCCAGTCAAACCATCACCTGTTAGAAGTGGCTCCTAGTCCCAGTCAAACCATCACCTGTTAGAAGTGGCTCCTAGTCCCAGTCAAACCATCACCCGTTAGAGGTGGCTCCTAGTCCCAGTCAAACCATCACCTGTTAGAGGTGGCTCCTAGTCCCAGTCAAACCATCACCTGTTAGAAGTGGCTCCTAGTCCCAGTCAAACCATCACCCGTTAGAGGTGGCTCCTAGTCCCAGTCAAACCATCACCTGTTAGAGGTGGCTCCTAGTCCCAGTCAAACCATCACCTGTTAGAAGTGGCTCCTAGTCCCAGTCAAACCATCACCCGTTAGAAGTGGCTCCTAGTCCCAGTCAAACCATCACCCGTTAGAAGTGGCTCCTAGTCCCAGTCAAACCATCACCTGTTAGAAGTGGCTCCTAGTCCCAGTCAAACCATCACCTGTTAGAAGTGGCTCCTAGTCCCAGTCAAACCATCACCCGTTAGAAGTGGCTCCTAGTCCCAGTCAAACCATCACCTGTTAGAGGTGGCTCCTAGTCCCAGTCAAACCATCACCTGTTAGAGGTGGCTCCTAGTCCCAGTCAAACCATCACCTGTTAGAAGTGGCTCCTAGTCCCAGTCAAACCATCACCTGTTAGAGGTGGCTCCTAGTCCCAGTCAAACCATCACCTGTTAGAAGTGGCTCCTAGTCCCAGTCAAACCATCACCTGTTAGAAGTGGCTCCTAGTCCCAGTCAAACCATCACCGCTGCTTCTTTGACTCTTTGGTGCAAAACCCTCTTGACGGAGATATACAGCAGCAGCAGTACTCACATGTAGATCACTGTCATCAGACAGGATGAAGCCTGGGTCCATCAGAGAAACGGCGAAATAGAGCAACACCGACAGCAGCACCAGCAGCACGAAGAACACCGGCTGCACGAGCTGGCCCGTCTCCTCCTGCTGCCTCAGCTCTACCACACGCACACACACACACACGCACACTACGTTAACGTTACTGGTGGGACCTAAATGCCAACCTGAATAGCAGCTTCCTTCCTCAGGTAACATCAGTATATATGATAATGCCATTATACATCAAGAATTAGCGTATCATTCCACATATTACATAGTATTTGAAGCCTAAAGCTACATATAATAATAATAATATAACGTAGTGCTTTAATGAGTTTACCTGTATCATGTAGGAAGAGTATTAACGTTATGACCCATGTCAAAATCACATGAGCTGTTCTAACCAGGAACCCAGAGCCAAACACATTTTTGAACATGGTGCTAGCATGTTAGAGCGTCCATCGCTGTCTTCAGACGGGCCACTGCGCTGCTAGCGTTAGCGGAAAGATAAAAGGGTTCCGCGCATTAACCGACGTTCCTGAGACCTCGAGCGTCCTGTGTGAAGCGTTAACAGCTAACGGTACTGTCACCGGCCAGTAACGGATGTTTTGCGACCGACGGCACTAAACAGCGGCGTGCACGTTATTGGTTCCGCGTGACTCAGTCAAACACTGAATTAAATGTAGGTCGAAAAACATAATATTTGAATTTCAGCTTCGGTCTAATGCATTTGTTTGTTGTTGTCGTCCGTGTGCAGTCTTAGCGGTGATTGGCCAGCGTCGATCACGAGACAGTCTAGTTTGGAGTGTCCGGAAGGGAGAATGAGCGCGAGCTCTGCCCTGAGATGCTCAACCTGCTGCGTCTCATTAGGCTCGTTCGAGTTGAACTGCGCCTCGCCTGGAAAGCAGACGAGAGCAGGCGGACGTAGAAAGGGGCGTTGACAAAAAACTGCGTTCAAATCGGACCGTTTTCAGCCGCCTGCTTCTTCTTCTTCTTTCTTTTGCTTTTTTTGGCGGTTGGCAAACAGCTTTCGGGTGCATTACCGCCTCCCACTAATCTGGAGTGGACTAAGGACTCTAATACGACAACCAAACGAAAAATAAATACATATACATATATACACGCGCATACATATACATATGTGTGTAAATGAATAAAGAACCGCTATCCGCATTTGATGGCTTCTTAAAAATGATTGTAGTATTTCAAACAGTAAATCCTCTCTGCTTCTGGAGTGGCAACATGTCAAACTCGTTAGCACTGCACATGAGTCTGATGCAATCACCTCTCTCTCTGGCCTGACCTCCTCTACCCACTGTAACGCAATAACTCTATGGCCATCATCTCACATGTAAACACAGATACATCGTCACTGAGTCTCTTCCCACACTCATAATGGAATTCTGGGATTGCTGCTGTTCTACCAGTTTTAGGGTCTTTAGATCCATACATCTGTATTTAATTGTGGTAACTGATGTATGACTTGAAGATCTTACAGTTTCCCCAACGTTCATCTCTCATCAGTTCAAGGAGGCCAAGATCAATTCCAGGCTGTGGCAGTAATTTAAGAAATTTAAAAACTGAACCAACTGTCCAAACATCACAGCTAGATTGTTGGCTGTTAGTCTCATTTTGTGCAATAACAATAATAATATATAAGGTTATTTATTTAGCATCTGTGAATAAAGATATTTATTGAGAAAGCCTACATCCTACTTGATGTCAACATGTTCTCAGTCAGAGCACTGAATGTGTCCATCGATTAATGATTGTGAAGCATCACAAAACGTATTAAAAGAAAAGCACAATTGTCACTGATGGAAACTTGCAGCGTTGCTTTTCCTCCGTGTGGAGCCTGTTTATGTAGCTGTGATGTTTGGACAGTTGGTTCAGTTTTTAAATTTCTTAAATTTACGGTTGTATGATTTAGAAATGACGCTATCTTCACATATATTTATTTATATAAATGTTTAAATAAATATGACATCCAAGAACTAAAATATGCCCAATCGTATATCCTCAATTATAATAATAACATAGTTAAATATATAAAAAGACATCCAAACTTAAAGACAAGAAATGTATTATTATTTATTTTTTCTATGTGTATATATATATATATATATATATATATATTTATTTATATACATATCTTTATTCATTTACACACTTATGTATATGTATGTGCGTGTATATATGTATATGTATTTCTTTTCGTTTGGTTGTCGTATTAGAGTCCTTAGTCCACTCCAGATTAGTGGGAGGCGGTAATGCACCCGAAAGCTGTTTGCCAACCGCCAAAAAAAGCAAAAGAAAGAAGAAGAAGCAGCAGGCGGCTGAAAACGGTCCGACTTGAACGCAGTTTTTTGTCAACGCCCCTTTCTACGTCCGCCTGCTCTCGTCTGCTTTCCAGGCGGGGCGCAGTTCAACTCGAACGAGCCTATTATTTGTTTTGGTGACCTCACGCATGTAAACACGCGGTTCACGTTCACCTAATCTAAACGTAGTATTAGTTCAACTGTAAGAACAATGGAGCTAAAAGCTAATACTGGAATTGAACACATTCGCCTAAAAAAAGAGTTAACACAATACTTCATGTATTATCGCCGATAAGGTAAAAAAAATCGTTCATTTGTTTACTTTCACTGTATTACTAA